>NW_020884885.1:12236457-12544808 GCF_003945725.1 Corapipo altera | reverse complement strand
CATTTTCAGTACTTCCTTTAAACTGATCTAAATCCCAACAAAAGGAATCCTAGATTAAAAAAAATCATTAGGAATGCACATTTTGTAAACAACTAAGCCAGGGAGGTGAAATGCATGATACAAAGAATTATTTTAGAAAATTATGCATATTACCCTCTGATTTCCTAAAAAGCATACAAAGATTAAAATTAAAAAAAAAACCCAAACCTGTCTCAAAGCATTCCCTGGCTTTCTTCAAATCTGGAAACTGAATTCACTTATGCCAAAAATTACAAAGGTACAATAAAGCAAGCAATATGTCTCAATTTCTCCTGAATGTACTTTTTTCTCTCTTGAGTATTAGTTTAAAACCCCAGACATAGAAAATGTTTTGTATCTCACTTTATCAGAAAACTGAAGATGAATCAAATGACAAAACTGGTAAAAATCTCAGGCCTCAATGATTCAATTCAAATCTAATAGAGTTTTAAAAAAATAAGTGTTAACTAAGTAATTTATGCCTACGTATACTGAAGATTTTAAGATACCCTTTTCTTTCTATGACAACAGTGTTTTAAAGTACATTCCAGAGCATAAGATATAGTTTCAAGAAGTTACCTGGCTATGTACAACGGTACAGTTCAGCAACTCATTTGCATTCACCACTTATCAAATATATCCCCGACTCTCTGTAATGGTTTCCAGTGCACACATTTTCTTCTCAATCTCCTCACACTTTCTGCCCTTAATATCACAAACACATTTCCCAGACATACATTCTCTGCAAATTACTAAATGATACTCAGCAAATCTATTAATTGCCTTCCAAAATACTCTAGTAAATAAAAATATTCTTTCAAATCCCTCAAATACTTGGGTAGTCCTGGACTTACACAACATTAAGTTCAGCATGGACTGGAGACACAGAATTCTTCCCCCCCAAAATATGAGAGACTCGTCTATCTGAACTTTTGATTCTATAGTCAGGGCAACACCATCAAACACCTTCGAAGATATAGGCCAGAAACCAAAACTCATACAGGTTCATTAGAGAGCTTAATTTTATGAAACATTATAGTTTCTGCACTTTAGGGAACCACTTTTTGTTCCCCAGACTTTACTACCACACAGTAGTAAACAACCACATTTTCTTAGCTGATCGCATAAAATTAAGTTAAACCACTTGTTTTCAACTTGTATTTAAATACAAGTTGCTACTTGCTCTTAGTGCCCAGAATACTCTGTATTTCACTTCATTTAGACTTGATACTATGAAGCAGTTGACACTAGATGCTTAGGTATACAGAAAAGATTTTTAGAAAGCATGTCAATAGTTGACATGTCTGTTTTCCACAAAAGTTTTACAAATTTCTAAATACCATCAGTACCTAAACAGATTTTATTGTATAGCTATAGTCAACTGCACTATATTCCCTTTTGGTTCTGTGTGCATAAGTGTGCTTTCATGGAGCGTATTTGATGATAGTGAATCTGATTTCCTCAGCTGCAATTATTTGTCCTTCCAACCTACGCTAGAATTCATCTGTGCATTCTTACCTGAATTCACTGGAATACACAGCTCACTCCAAATTTTTTAAAAAGCTTGTTTTGGGGGTAGAACCCATAAAATGAGAAATATGTTTAATGGTTATATGTAGCAAGTGAGCTCTAGACACCGCTGACAAATATTCTTTTCATTGTTCAGAAAATGTACACGACAAGGATATTGTTCACATCAGAAAAGAGTAACACAGAACTAATACTGACCTACAAATCAACTATTCTGGCAGTTGCTTATGTTTTCTTGTTCCTTACTAAATGAAGAATTTCTACAACAGCAACAAACCAAGCAGCTTTCACTTCCTTTGACTTCCCTTTCTGGTAATAATTCTAGAACCAGAAGGGAAATTTCTCTTTATGACACTGTAACTCTTGTACTGACAAACACAGAGAAGGCAGCAAGTACAGGCTGTAAGTCAAATTCACAGCTCACTTGCCTGCTTTAAAAAGATATATTAGTTTAGACTGAACTTAGCATTCTAAGAAAGACTGCATGTTAGGTGTTAAGAAGGGCACTGGCTTAACCTGTTTAGCTTAATTTCTCACGTCTATTCAACTACCTCAGTACTGTACAAAATTCTTCCTTAGGTACTGATCTGATAGAGAAAAGAGTTCTTTTAAAAAGCAGAAATGCTAATGAGATGGACTCTTAGCAGCTATTACAGCCTGCTCTTATGTGGTTTGCACATAAAAGATGCTGGAATGTATTTTAGGATCGGAAAGCTTTGCTGTTTATCTAATTACTGTTCCTTGCTTGGCCTAGATTGTCCTTAAAAGTGTATTTTCTATAACTACATTCAAAGCATTTTTAACTAAAGCAAGTAATTAGGACTTGTCTACTTTCTTTAATGCATGCGTCCTGTAAATTATTTTGTTTCAGTTTCAGGAAGCTGTTTAGAAATCTCTTTAATTTTTCTAATTTAAAATGTAAACAATACATGTGTTTCTCTCATTAATAGTGTAAAATTAAGTTATAAGTAAAATCATAAGACCTTAATATTTAACCAAGAGTCATGCTTTTACCTCATCCTCTGCACCAGTTCTTTCAGTCTCCCAGATATAATTGTCACATTTATATCGGATGGCTACTTCATTTCAAGCATTTGAAGAAATATACTGGATACATGAATATATATGAGTAGTAACTGGCTCTAGGTAAAGATATTCCCATAAATTTCTGGTTAGTGATAGCCAAAAGTTCCATTTAAATCATAATCTTGGTTTCAGGAAAAGTTTTTCATGTTTATTGTTAAAAATAATTAATGTTGTGTAACACATTTTTACAGTGATTAAGTTTTACAGTAACTTAAACTATCCCTCAGCTCGGGGAACTACAGCCTGCCATACAAGGTAAAGAGTGCTGTTTACAGAAGTGGGATAGCCATATAAACACATATGAAGAGACAGAAGGCTAAATCATACTATTTCACCTGTTTCAGTTGAGCTTCCTAAATACCATTTTCTGGGAAGATAGTAGATGTGTCATTAGCACAACCATTACTTCTTGCTCTATTTCAATTCTTCATGCAATTTAGGAATTTATTCCAAAAACTCCACAGATTTCGTGCAAAAAAACCTGCCTCTGAAATTCAAAATTTCTGATGCATCCATTCAACCTCACATCACAAATGAAAAATCTTCATTGCTGGAAAACTGAAATCCATTTAATTTATGTTTAATTTCAACTTGGCTACTGAACGAAGAATTAAATCCTGTGAATGAATTATCTGCCTAACTCAACATGTTATTGAGACAATATATAGAGAATTTGAGGGGCAGGAGGGAATGTCATTTCACTTGAGCTGAATAAACAAGAAGTTGGGGTTTTTTTTCAAGAGCAGGTAATAGCTACCTGATAATAAATAATCAGCTTTGATAATAAGTAATCAAAATGAACAAACAAGTAGTTTGCTGCTTGATAGCAAACAAAGCAGGTTTATGTTCTAGCTAGGTTACCCCTTTAGGATCTTTCAAGCTTACAAGTGATGTAAGTATTTGGAAGAAAAGCTAGTCCACTTCAAATTTTGACTAATAAACTAACAGACTAACAAGTTAAACGATACCTTTTGTTTACCTTTTGAAAATAATTGTTACCTTTTGAAAATAATTCCATAAGGATAAGAACTGAAAAAATAAAAAGACTTCTTTTGTTGATTCCAGCCAAATTTATCAGTCTCTGAAGTATTGGATCTGTAACTTCAGCAAAGGTAGAAGTCAAGAAAATATAGCTGGAACTTGTGACTGTGAAACCAACTTTTTGTATGCAAACTTGATATCAGGTTGTGCTGCAAATAGATGGTCTGAAAAGACAGCAAAAATACCTCAGAGAAAAGATGTTTTCCCCGTTCATCTCAATGGAGTTGTTCACATTAACAATCATCACTAAAACATAAGAGTCAGTTTTAATAAGTTACTTGAGAAATATGATGTGAAAGTCACAAGCCTATCTTCACACTTCACTGCTACTAAGAATAAGAACCTTGCAGAATCCACTGAAGCTCGTTTGCACATAAAGTATTGCATTATCTGCAACTTCAAATGGTGAGGGTTGTAAAGGCAGCCTGCCTTGAGTTGAATAAATTTTTTATAGGAAAGTACTGAGGAAACATAACTGAATTCAGCTCTATTTCAGTAGTGCTTCAGAGTGTTTGGGAGAGCAGATTAACTATTTTAAGAGACTTGCCTAGTCTGGCTTACAAAAAAACACTATATCCACATAGACTCTGGCATACTGTCCAAGCAGGTATATTGTTCTGATGTGCTAAGGGTATTGATTGTTACTGAAATATCAGCCTTTCCAGTGTAATTTTCTCTTAATTATTTTTGCCCCCCTGAACCCAAAAAAATTTTAATCAGCAAGATTTAACTTCAATTACCAAGAAATGAAATATAAGCATCATTATAGCTTATAAGCTTGTTGTCCAATCAGACCAATGCATACATTTTAGTTCTTTTCGTTTGATCACGTAGGTCATCTTTACCAGCAGATGTTCAATATGGCAAATAAAAGAGTTTTATTTTTCTGTTTGGAATAATTATAGATTTATACATTTGATAATCAAGTAAAAATAAGATCAAATCAATAGGAAACTGTAAAAGTATATAGAAGACTCTCAGTCAAGTTAACCAAGGTTTTTGCAGTGGGTTTTTTTTGCAAATACGGCTGTGAAGTAGTTGAGGAATACTCAGAATATGGTCCTCCACAGAACAGAGTACAAGTAAGAAGCAAGCCAAACAAAAACATCTGAAAATATTCTAAATGCTACACAAAGACAGCCTTGTTTCTTTACAATGACATAAATCTGTCTTTACCAAAGTGAAGAAATTGTGTTCCTCATTTCATATTTTGTAAACTCAAAGAAAAACTCACTACTTTTTTGTCAGTTTTCACTTCAAGTCATCTTGAATTTCTGTGGTTTTTTAGACATTAGTTAACAGCTGATCAAGAGGCTTTTAAGTGTTTTATTAGGACAATCAAGCAGGACCTAAACTCCTACATAGTTTTTAAATTCCTGAGCATTTAAAAGATAAAATTGGTATGTTTTAACGTAAGATATTCAGGCCTGTTTGAAAGTCTAGGAAGAGAAAACATCTGAAGAAACAGCTAAACCAGGAAAACTGTCTGACAGCATAATTGGGGAGCATAGCTGAAGATTTCTAAGATTTCCAAAAGACTTTTTCTTTTTATTTTTGGAAGTGAAATAGTTTATTAGATATAGAAAACAAGTCCATGAGGGAGAAAAAAATCACCTATTCCATCTTCACAAGGTATGTTTATTCTTAAAATATTCCTGATAGACATTGTTTAATATGATCTTAATGCCCTCCAGGAAATGAGGAACCTTGGTTTAACAACCTTTTCAGATCAATCTAAGTTTTAGATCTCTAGCTCTTTGTTTAAAACATTCAAAATGTACCCATATGTTTGAGATTGTGGTGTTAGGAAGACACGATGAGCACTACAATGTTTCTTAAATAAATGCAGGTCTTCCTGCAGAAAAATTAATCTTTTTTTCACATCACCCCCTTAACAAAAAAAAAGAAAAAAATAAAAAAAAAATTAAAAAAATCCTTACTATCAGCACCTAGGACAAAAGTGACACTATTTAGTCCTATCAACAACCTAGAAGTTTGAGCACACAAAGCTTTGTTCAGGGAAGCGTCATGAAGAAAACCAAAGCCACCCAGGATGGTGTTTTCAAGAATCATCCTCTGGGATTCCAAATTTACCTATAGGTATACTGAAGTCTTCCTCAATTTTTATCCCCCCATAAATCTCTGAACAGGAGCCTTATTGAAATCTGCCAAACTGGGGAAGCAGTCAGTTGTCCTGGCTGACAAAATCAGAAGTGTGTGCAGATGGCACAGAACATGCTGCAATGAACTGAAGCTCAGCTCTATGGCTAGGCAGAACAGGTATTTTACTCTTCCTGTTTCTATGCTCTTCCCCTGAAATTTGGATCCCAATGTTAAATTAGTACTTTTAAAAAAATTGTATCAAATAATCAGACATTGAAAGAAAACATAAGGGAAAAGATCTGAAAAGTTTGTGGAACTTTACTTTCTTCCAGTAACATGTTGTTTTCCTCCTAAACAATTAAAGGTCATTTTCCAATTGTTAAGAAAACGTTTCAGAGTAGAAAGGAAATTAGCATCCTCTAGGCTTTTTGCTAGTCAGAGGAAAGCCTAGAAATATACAGTTTCATAGCTCACTGATCCTAACAGTGAAGTTATCATCTCTGAAACACCATCAACAGAAAGACATCAAAAACTGAATAAATAAATAAATACGACAATAAATAAATACGACAATTGGTGAGTGTATATTTCTTGTAAAAAAGGAGGGGGGATTACCTCTGTGGACTTATTTTTTGGTAGCCAGAAGAAAAGTCAAGACATTCTGATATACCATTAAGTTTTTAAGTAAAGCAGAACAGCAGTACGGAAAGAAAATATTCAGGTGTCTTGAGCCCTGATCCCTTAAGAAACCAGTTCATGCCATTCCTGATGTGCTGTCAGTCTATACAAGTTTTATTAGAAAAGTGCTTTGAGACTCCTTTCATAAAATTCACACTGGTACAGAAAGACTATCTATTATATCATTTGTCTTTCATTCAAATGACAATTAATTACATATCATGACCAAATATACCAATCATTTTGTAGAAAACAGATTGTCTGAAAAAAGCCTTACATCATTAGTAATGCTGACAGGTTCTAGTGTTTCAGCAGATATTTTGTTATGCTAGGTTTCTCTTTAAAGCACTACTCAAGAACTAATCTATTTTGCAAAAGGTTAATTTGCATGCTTTTCTCAGTAACCAGATTCTAATATACACATATAAAAACGAGAAAGAAAAAAAAGTCCACCAAAATCGCCAAACACCCCCACGAAAAACCAAAAAGCCAAACAACCAAAGCAAACCACAAAGCTTTAAATATTCTCCAAACACTCAGAGATTCAGAAAACAAGGGAATAGAGGTTTTCAGGATCTGATTCAGGGTTTTAAGTGCTCCAAATAGTGAGAACGTTCAATTGTGCTGATTCAGTTGAGCACAGATTGCAAACAGCTTCTGCATGCTCAAATAAAACCTAAAGAGTAAAATATTATCTTGTGCCAGGAAAGACTTCTTCATTTAAGCAGTTTAATATGGCTTTTTCTGACATGTTTAATTACTGAAATATTTTGCCACTGTATCCTTAGAATCAACAGTGTTTTTTGCATAAATTATCACAAAGAACATAGTTTGTAGTACCTTATTTTTCAACAGTGACTTAATTCCTATTCCTTTAAGTAAGCTTCATTAAACTAATTGACTTAGCTGGAACCACTCACAGTAGTTAAGGTTTGCAGAATTGCAAGAATTAGCTGTACTGGAAGAGTTGAGCATTTCTGCCTATAGTGAATAAACCTAGTGGGTTGTTTGATTCATGATGTATCCAACCAATAAATTGGCTGAAAAGCTACAATTGGCATACCTTTTATAATGACAGTTCATACACATAAAGAATATCAATACATATTTTCTGAACTTTGCTGAAAAAAGTAGTAAGTGTATTCATGACACTTCCGTTTTCTTATCTAAACCCACCAACAAAACAGATATATTTCTGCCCAGAGACACTACTTACAAGGAAAATGAATGGTCTTTTACTTGTGGTGCAGTCATAAAACTCCTCCACATCTATACTCTACTTCAGACTACTCATGCAACCTTAGCCAAGTGGCTTCTTTATAGAGGCCTCAGTTTCCTCAAATCTTGTCCATGCAAAATCTGTAATTTGCTTCTGCAAGAATTTCGCTGGTTTTGCATGGCCGAACATTACAGAACAACATCAATATAACACAGTTGCTCAATATACATACTCTAAATACACAACTGGGTTTTTAAAAGGTCTAAGAAGCTAGTAGTTAAAATGTAATAAATAATAAATAATTATAAATAATAAAATAAAAGGAATATACAACCATTAAGGCCTGTCTACTCAAGTTTTGTCTCAGCTATTTGTGGGTAAACAGACTTAACAATGTTTTGTTAAATTATCATTTCACAAAGGATATATCTACTAACTTTTGGGAGACACACTTGAGTATGAAGTAGGAAAGAAAACTATAGGCCCTTCACAGATATGAAGCCAGATTCTCTAAGTAGGTTTTTTTTCGGGGTTTAATTTAATTTACCATAAATCCAGGCTTCAGGTTTTCCATCAAAATTCACAACTTTGACATTATCATTTGCTCATGTAGTTGTAAATACAAAATGTACATCACCATTATGGGATGAGGCAAACCTTGATACAGTCCAGAGTGGTCTGTCTTGCATGGGGACGAATAGGAGACAGCAACCAAAATTCAGAAAATCTCATCTCTGATTCTTCATCAGAGAAATATCCTTGGTAGTATTTAGTTTCTAAAGAATTGTCATCCCAACATAGTGACAATACCCCTGCCATCTGCTACTTTCATTTTGAAGGACTTGTGAGTGCCATAAGTAGGAAATCACATTTCTTTGTCTGCCAAAACTACTTTATCTCGTCTGTATGTCCTTTTATGCCTTCTTTTTCTCGTATGACTAATTTATGATCTATCTTCTTCACAGGCAGCTCCAGCCTCATTAAAACTGACTCCTGTTGCCTCGACTGAGTGTGGCTCCAATGGGAAAGCAACATCTGAGTGCATAGGTTGACCTGAAACTTACTCTTTAACGCCAACCCAATGAGCTGTAGGGTTTTTATCAAAAATGAGATACACTGTAAGAAGGGAAAGCTTTATCTACACTATCTAATTAGATATGCTTTAATAAAGACATGACCTACTGCCTCTCTTCCCCCCTGCAACCATTATGATTAAAGTTTCTCTAACAGAACAGTAAGCTATTTTTGTTCTCTTGCCATTTCTAAAAATTGAATGGAGTTCTGAAGGAACTTGAGAAGTCCAAAATGATGATATGTTAGCCCTAAGAAAAATGTCTATTTTTCTTGTGGATGTACAGTTAAACACTTAGATCAGTAAATAAACAAACAAATAAAGGTAGCAGGTATTCTAGAAGTTCTGGTTGCCTCTTACTTCTGTCAAAGCATACGCAAAAAAAAAAAAAAATTACACACGTGATTCAGTGACAGTATTAGGTATTAATCTGTGTTTATGCATCTGTTTGAACTGACAAAACAACTAACAAAAAAAATCAAACCTCTAAATGAATATGAATTTCACTGAAATGGAGGAAAATGTGAGAAAATGAAGTGTTTCTATTCCTTAAAATAACTATCAATGAACAAAATTAAGAAAAAGAAAATGTAAAATGTTGCAAAACTCATGGTGTTCCAATTTCAAATATGAAAAAAGAAATATAAACTCTCAAAATTGACTTAGTTTATCAAATTCAACACAGTTTGATAAATCCCTAAAATGCCATGCTGGGACAATAATCTATTCACAGACACACACAAAGCAAAATGAATGAGCAAACTCATCCTAAAACTGCAAATCTCTCCTGTTGGTTATAGATGATATGCAGGAGACCTGTGTTATGTATATAAGAGTTTCCAACTAGAGGAAAATCAGATCTTTTCCTAAAGAACAAGAATGTCAAGACACGGAAAATGTAATCACAAGCATAAATTAATGAAATCCAATTACGTACATATATAGTGATTACACTTTGTGTTTCTTTTCTTTTCCACAGGCTAGCTGACAGAGCAAACCAAAAACTCATGTCTCTAGTATAGATGGCTAATAACCTGAAGTTCTCATTCCAAACAGGCCTTAGTTTTATTCTTAGTGTTAACTGAGGAGACTAAAAGCCAACAAATTTCAAAGAAAAAGAGTTTGAATTCTGTATCCATTTACTAAGACACTACATGAAAGGCGATGCTGAGATGAAGACAACCAAAAGAGACATGTTATGAAAAGTCAGGGGCAGGTTGGTACACTACCAGATACTCTCAGCACGTTCTAGGAAAAACATGCATAAGTCAGTGAGTGAAGCTATTGCAACTGAAATGATGTTAGGTCATGTAGAAAGAAAATTAGAGAGATGAAAGCACAACTTGAACTTAATCTCGTGACTTCTGTGAAGGATAACAAAAAGTCCAGATACATCAATAGCAAAAGAAGGGGCAAGGAAAACCTCCATTCTTTATTGGACATGGATGGGAATATAGTTATCAAAGATGAGGAAAAGACTGAGGTATTTAACACCTTCTTTACCTCAGTTTTCAACAGTAAAACAGGTTGTCCTGAGAACAGCTGGCTTCTGGAGCTTGTAGAAAGAGATAAGAATCTGAATAGCCCCCCTGTAATCCAGGAGAAAACAGCAACCTGCTGAGCCACTTGGATCCCCACAAGTCTATGGGACCAGATGGGATCCATCCCAGGGTGATAAGGGAGCTGGTAGAAGAGCTCGCCAAGCCACTCTCCATCATCTACCAACACCCCTGGCTCACTGGGAGGTCCCAAATGATTGGAAGTTGGCAAATGTCACACTGATCCACAAAAAGGGTCGGAAGGAGGACCCGGTAAACTACAGGCCCATCAGCCTGACCTCAGTGTCTGGCAAGGTTATGGAGCAGATCATCCTAAGTGCAATCACATAACACCTACAGGATGGACAAGGGATCAGACCCAGCCAGCACGGGTTTAGGAAGGGCAGGTCCTGTCTGACCAATCTGATCTCCTTTTATGATCAGGTGACCCACCTGGTGGATGAGGGGAAGGCTATGGATGTGGTCTGTCTGGACTTCAGCAAAGCCTTTGACACCGTCTCCCACAGCATACTCCTGAAAAAGCTGACAGCCCATGGCTTGGACAGGGGCACTCTGTGCTGGGTTAGGAACTGGCTGATGGCCGGGCCCAGAGAGTGGTGGTGAATGGTGCTGCATCCAGTTGGCGGCTGGTCACTGGTGGTGTCCCCTGGAGATCAGCGTTGGGCCCAGTTCTATTTAATATCTTTAATGATAATTTAGATGATGGGATTGAGTCCACCATCAGCAAATTTGCAGATGACACTAAGTTGGGGGGGAGTGGCGATCAGCTGGAAGGCAGGAGGGCTCTGCAGAGGGACCTGGACAAGCTGGAGAGTTGGGCTGATTCCAACAGGATGACGTTCAACAAGGCCAAGTGCCGGGTCCTGCACTTTGGCTACAACAACCCCCTGCAGCGCTACAGGCTGGGGACAGAGTGGTTGGAGAGCAGCCAAGTAGAAAGGGACCTGGGGGTTTGGATTTACAGGAAGCTGAACACGGGCCAGCAGTGTGCCCAGGTAGCCAACAAGGCCAATGGCATCCTGACCTGTATCAGGAACAGTGTGGCCAACAGGTCCAGGGAGTGATTCTTCCCCTGTACTCAGCACTAGTGAGGCCACACCTGGAGTACCGTGTCCAGTTCTGGGCCCCTCAGTTCAGGAAGGATATTGAGGTGCTGCAGCAGGTCCAGAGAAGAGCAACGAGGCTGGTGAAGGGACTCGAGCACAAGTCCTATGAGGAGAGGCTGAGGGAGCTGGGGTTGTTCAGTCTGGAGATGAGGAGGCTCAGGGGAGACCTCATCACTCTCTACAACTCCCTGAAAGCAGGTTGTAGCCAGGTGGGGGTTAGTCTCTTCTCCCAGGCAGCTATCAGTAAGGGGCATGATCTTAAGCTGTGCCAGGGGAGCTTTAGGTTAGATATTAGGAAGAAATTCTTTACAGAAAGGGTAATCGGGCATTGGAATGGGCTGTCCAGGGAAGTGGTGGATTCTCATGCCTGGAGGTTTTTAAGATGAGACTGGATGTGGCACTTAGTGCCATGGTCTAGTAACCACAGCGGTAGTGGATCAAGGGTTGGACTTGATGATCTCAGAGGTCCCTTCCAACCCAGCTGATTCTATGATTCTATGATATAAGACTATGTCCTAGCAGACTGCCTCAAAAGGGCTCAGCACAAAACCAGAATTTATGCAGCAGCCAATGTGGCACTTTAAGTAAAGCAGTTCCTCTTAACAGAAATACTTCATGAATAGTAAGCTTAGACTCTCATATGCAGAAGAACTGTTAAGACTTTCATCACATTTCTAAGCATAAAAATTAATCTTATCAAGATGTACCAACAGATAAAAAAGACTATTTGTTATGATTAAATAATTCAGACTGAAGTCTTCTCAGAAAGCACTGACCTGTAAAAGTCAGCTGCAAATGGAATATTGTGGGTCAGAAACTGACCTCAAGTCAAAATAAGCAGGCTTAATGAAAAAAGTAATTATGAAACCTTGAAGCGTAGACTAGAAATTGTCTGTGAGACAAGGGAAATTGCACTTTTAGTCTACCTTGCTCTGGAAAATGGCTTCCATTCAGAATTATCTCTGTAATGGGAAGTCTCACTGCTAGACAGTGAACATTGGTCTAGAATCTGTGACAGCAGATGAAACAAATAGATGTTACTCAGTTTAAAGAAGACTGAGGAATGTAAAAGACCATTGCAAAGAGATTAAACTATTTTCTACTAAGCATTTTGGGTAGCTCAGAAAGAAATATTATGTAATTGACACATTTTAGGATAATTTCTGTAAGTAAGTACCAGAACACATACACAACTCTGGATCACTAATATTCTGAAATTTGGTTAGATTATCATGTTTCAGGAAGCATTGCAGGTGTACTCTTCTAGAGGAGGAGGACAGGGAGATGTCCAGAGACGGGCAGGAGGACCTTCTGGTATCCTTTTCGTACTTTTTTATGCAACAGAGAGCATTTTCTGATGTTTAAAATCTTATTTAAATGATAATTTTTGTTTGACTATATATGATTTTAAGAGTCTCAGACAGAAAGTGAAATTTGAAATGATCAACAGTGCAGATTTTTTCCTCTCGCTCCTTCCTTGTTACTATACTCTGTTAAAAAAGGTCTTCATTTTTGATGCAATTATACTATTAATTCTGAAATGTATATATTTCATTTAACAACCCAGCCCCTTAAAAAAATAGGGCTTTTAAGTAATGTTTCACTTTTTCACTCTCTGAAAACAGTGTAAGAAATTCAGGGTTTCTTACTGCATTTCAGCTTTATCTCATATTTAGATTTACTTAGTACAGTGCAACAATTCTCATTTATAACAACAAATGGGCAGAAGTGTCAAATGCATTTCTTGAGTACAACATCCAGTGAGATACATACAAGATGTGACTCCTGTATCCTTCCCTGATAACGTTGCCAGTCTCTGTTTCTCAGGAAAAAAGAAGCACTTACATTAATGCACTACTGCTATTGATTTATATTCAGTAATATCCCTGCTAAGTATTTGATAGCATTACAAGAGGAAAGAAACATAGCTTATTCTGTAAGTAATGAAAACAATAATATGCCCACAGTAATGAAGAGTAGTAATACTACTTCTCAAAAGCAGTCAGGGTGAAACCTATCCCTGCCACTGAACTGTCCCAACAAAAGTTGTGCCCTGTGAAACAGCTGGATGCTCACATGCCTGTAGCTCAGAATAAGGCTTTACACAGGATAAAATACAACATAGAGCAAAACCAGCACCATTTCAAAGAGTGATTCCTCTCTGAGAGCAACATAACACTAGCCTGCATACAGCAGAACACACAATAGGAAAGTTCACAGACAATACCTCAAGAAATGGCAGAATTTACTATTTTAAACAAAGATACTAGTTCAAACTGATTCAGACTAGTTCAGAATGATTCAACCAGTTCTAGAACAGAGAGGTGAAGAGTTATGTGAATTCATACTTGCATTTTGATTTATTTTAGGGAAGTCCAGATCTACAAACATATCAAGAAGACAATAGAGAATCGTATTCACTGTAAAAATAAAAATCAAATCCAAATTCAAAATCAACCTTCAGTAAAGCTAGCAATTGTTGTGCTACACAGCTAGTATACTCATGTTTCTTGGTAAAATATATGGTGTTGTCAATATCACAGGTTAAACTAGGCATTTTTTTACTGAGCTACATCCTGCACTACAAGTGACCCCTTGCAAAGAAAAAAAACCTGTGACCTTTACAAACAACAGCAGTTAGAATCCTAACTAAATGAAAATGTAAAATGTCTTCCTTGCAATTATCTATCTTTTCATTCATCATCTTTCTTGAACATTAGGTTGTCAGATACAGGTCCCTGAAGTATTTCAATTGCTGTTTAGAGTAGTGACTTGTGGGAACTCACATTTCAGTGTTTGGTCTGGCCTCTTAGCTATGATTTGTTGTGAGGGGTCATCTTTCATCACCAAGGTTTCCTTTTGTGTAATGACTTAGGATGCATGAGTGGAACTACAAAACAGTAATTCTTTAAAGGAACCTTGGGAATTCACACTTATGTTATCATGGCAGAACATATGGTCAGAAGGGTGAGCTCATCTACTTCACCTATTTGTAAACTCTACATGACTGCAGTGGGGTGACCCTGACTGGATGACAGGTGTCCAACAGGCTGTTCTATCACTCCCCTCCTCCTCATCAGGACAGGAGAGAGTAAGTATAGCAAAAGATTCATGATAAGGACAGGGAAAGATCACTCACCAATTACAGTCACAGACGAAACTCAGCTCAGGAAATTAATTTAACTTATTGCCAATTAAATCAATGTAGGATAATGAGAAATAAAAACTAAATCTTAAAACCCCTTCCTTGTTCCTAGGCTCAATCTTACTCCCAATTTTCTCTACACCATTCCCTGCCAGTGGCACAGGGGTACAGGCAATGACGATTATGATCAGTTCATCACATCTCCCTGGTTCCTTCTTCCCCAGAAGGAGGACTCCTCACACTCTTCCTCTGCTCCAGGATGGGGTACCCCTCCACAAGAGACAGTTCTCCATGAACTTCTCCAAAATGACTCCTTCCCACAGGCTGCAGTTCTTCCTAAACTGACCCAACATGGGTTTCTTCCACTGGATGCAGTCCTCCAGAAGCAGGCTGCTCCAGCCTGGGCACCCTGTAGTCACACATCCTGCCATGATCCTGTTCCAGTGTGGGTCCCCCATGGGCCACAGGTCCTGCCAGGAGACTGCAGAACTGCAGGCTTCTCACAGGGTCACAGCCTCCTTTGGACATCCATCTGCTCCAGTATGGGGTACTCCCACACTGAAAGTGGATGTGGATCCTCCCACATCCTCAAAAAGGATATTTGCCCCACTAGGGATGTCTGTGGGCTGCAGGGGCACACCATGGGCTGCAGGGGCATAGCTGCCTCACTGTGGTCTTCAACATGGGCTGCAGAGGAATCTCTGCTCTT
The DNA here is from genome assembly GCF_003945725.1 of Corapipo altera. Lineage (NCBI taxonomy): Eukaryota > Metazoa > Chordata > Aves > Passeriformes > Pipridae > Corapipo > Corapipo altera. Next base: position 12,529,542 of record NW_020884885.1, on the reverse strand, counting down.
GCACCTGAAGCACCTCCTGCTCCTCCTTCTTCACTGACCTTAGTGTCTGCAGGGTTGTTTCACATATTCACACTCCTCTTTGGCTGCTCTTCTCTAGGAAGGATTTCCCCCCTATTCTTGAGTATGGTATCACAGGGGCTCAGCTATGGTCAGTGGCTCTTTCACATATATGGGAAGGTTGTAACAGCTTCTTGCAGAAGCCTCCCCTGTACGTTCCAACTACCAAAACCTTTCCACTCAACCTCAATACAATGATTCTCATCTTTAATCTCTACCAGATTAGCCAATGAGACCATGAAGGAGGTGGCATCTATTTTCCCCATGTACGTTCTATTCTTTAACACATTCACTGAAAGACAGAAGAGTAGCAAATAATTCAAATTGCAAGACCTTCAGGCAAACCATAAGCTCTTGTACTACAGTTAGTTCTGAAAATAAGCCATAGGCCTAAGTACTGTATCATTACTACCAGTGTTCAGTGTTGAGCAACTTTTAAACCTTCCTACAGAGCAAACAGTTTCAGCTAGAGGGCACAAAATGTATTGTATTGGTACAATTCTTTCATGACTATTTACATTTTCTAAGCAGATTCATGTGCTATTTAAAGTAATTAGTTACTTTCATTTATGAGATACATTCAATAGGAAACTATCAGTTTCTGTCACAGAATTCATGAATGTCTGTCCATAGAATATTTTCATTATACTTAGAAAACACTCTTTTCTTAAAACTTACCTTAAAACAGAGAAACATTAGAACAAGTGTGACAAATGTAGCATGTAAGTATTTCAGTATTCACACCAAACATAGTCGTTCATAACTGAAAGCCAGTTATGGCAAAGAGGGCCTCTTTACCCACCATGAACAATGCCTGTGTCTCTGCCAGGTACAGTCAGGTGTTTGTTGACAGGCTGTTTCCTATCAAGGTCCTGTTAGGGGAGTAAAAGTTGCTTTTCTTTCACTGTAGTTAAATGAAGATTCAATAATACCTACTTTAGCACTCAACAAGAAGTAGCTGTTGATTCTGTATGCTACCACTATTCACTGTTTTGTCACTGAAACTAAATACCCTTGAAAACAGACAAGTTTCATAAAACAAGTAAAGCACATTGTAGATAATTTCCATGTATTTGTTTTGTTTTGGTTTTGTTTTTTACTGTGGCTTTCCCATGGCTCTACATTTTTACCCATGTCTTTAACTTTGAATAGTATTATTTACTAATTTTTGATGGATAATATATCTTGGTGCCATTACTGAAAACATCTTAATACATTTCAAAACATCAGTTGCATAACTTCCTGTTATCATACTTCTAAGAAGAAAACTTTCTAAGAATAGCAGCAAAACCTTGAACATTTTTTTTCCATCTCTGAGCTAGTCTCCACAGAGCACATAACACCTCTAAAAGAGACAGTGAAAACTACTAATATTTTTTTGACAATTTTCACTTTTGATAAATGCAAGAAAGATGAGATATTACAGTGGACAGAGGTGTCAAAATTCTACTGCTAAGGATGGCACAGATTCTGATGAAAGGGATATCAGAAACTGTTACAAAGACACAAAAAGATAAGAAATATCTAAAAGTATACTACCAGCAATATTAGAAAAGTTTGTTAGAGATTATTATAGAGACAAAGAACTGTAATGTAATCAAAATTAACAGTCTCAGCATTTTATCATCATATTTCACACCATTAAATATATATAGGGATTGAACAATTTTTTAACATATACATTTTTTCAAAAGGAAAGCAACAATTAGAAAATATAGCAATCTATATTTTATTTCAATATATGATTTAGTAGATATAAAGGGGTTGAAGATAACAGCTAATAACTAGAGAATACACAGATCCATGGCATCTAAGATGAAGCGTTTTATATATCTCACATAGAAGGGACTTTTTATTGCAAATTATCTTTTTCAAATGCTCATGGAGACCAAAAATAAAAATTTTCTGGTGATGAACTCATCAAAAGTGCTTTTGCCTGAAATTCATGGCTTAAAACCCTTTACCTCTCTAAAATCTCCTCTTCCTTCTCCAAGAAATGGAACCATAACCATTTCTCCATAAGCCTCTCCCACATCTAAATTCTGAGGCTAAATTCTCTCCTACTTGGTTTTCTCAGTATGGTTTGACTACTGAAAATATTAAGATCATAAAGTTGTATTTTCATAAATATATTACATTTGTGCTGACTAGCCAGCTTTTAATTTCCTGATGAACTGTGTGTGACTATACACAAACTGTAAACACATAATTTCTCACATGCTTGTGTAAGTGCAATAACAGGTAGCCTCAGATGTTATCACTGTCAGTGATTGTCTGTGCTAATGTATGAAAATTGAGATCCTTAAGCAGTGAGATATATGGCAAAAAGGAGGAAGTAGAAGGCTAAGTGATTTGGTCAAGGACAGATATGATGAAGCAGTGAAGTGAGTTTTATTCATAGCAGTCAAAAATGGGGCCCTAATTTTCAACTCCCATTTCTACAACTTGTGAACTAGCCTTAACTTGCTATGCATTAAAGCTGTGGTGGAAGTTCAGTATCTTCACCTATCTTTATAATATAATCTTTCATCTGTTGGCTAAACTGGAGATAAGATTTTACAAAAGAACTACTATATTACTATATATTACATGCTATTATACTACTAAAAATCATCTAAAATAAAGCAATTACAAGTCTTATTCTGAATTTTCTCATTAACATCTTTCTCCCACAGACGAATCTTCTACATTTGTTTCAAACGTAAACGAAGTCTTAAATTCAAGATATACTTGAGTTGCTGTCTCCACATCTAGTTTTGCAGATTCAGTAAACCTAAAAGATCACTATGCATTTTGTTTCTATAGGATTTATGTAACTAAACTACAACACTTTAGAGCTATTTCAAGCTCTAGCTGTTTCAGCTCTCTTCCAGAACAGAATAATCTCAAACGGTTTTGCCACGGAGAGTTAGGAGAACTAGATAATTGAAGCCACTTAAGGACATTATCACCTTCTTCACAAACGGGGTAGTTCAACAGAATGACAGGCGTGTGCTCCATTGTATCTTTAGTGTGTCCTTTGAGAAAGAAGTAGAGATTTCATTTTCTGTCAAAGATGCCTTTATCGTAAGAGATAAGTGAGGGAGATGTTAGGCCATTTGGAGGGTCAGAAAGCAGTATAGCACATTCAGTCAAAAAAGGAAAACTTGACCCTCCAGTGACCCTAATGCTTACTCTAGTCGATGCAATAATATTTGCCACAATTCACTTGCTAAATCATCAGGAGAGCAACAAAAAAACAGATTTTCTTAATGTCACTGAGGTGATTGGTCTATCTTGTAATTCCTTTTGACACTAAAACATACAGATTAAACAGTAGGAAATGAAACAGCAGCCAAATTTCCAACACCTGCTGCCCATTTCATCTGGATTGCTGAACTCCTCCAAAATCACACATCTGCAATATACGCTATGTCCAAAGAATCACTGATTAGAGTATCTGCTTTACCTGATATGTTACTATGTGCTTGGGGTTTTTTTCCCTTGAAAGAAAAACTAAGTCGTTGCCAAAATAAGGAAAAACAAATATACACTCATTCAGGAATTTTAGGGTGAATGTACAAACAGATCTCAAATCACTTTTCCCTAAAAAATTATTTCCAATAAAAATCCCCCTTAGTTACTAGCAGCATAAGGCTTAAGAGGTGCATCTAAGCAGTGTCAACTTAGTTTGATAAATTTATGACATATATATCATTTATTTCAAAAGGAAACATTAAGAAAACATTCATATTATTGCTGTATTTTTCACGGTAGTTAACGGATGGCTAAAATAATAGGTTAAATTTCAGACAACAAATTTGAAGAGCTCTATTGGAAACTATAGTAACTGAGTATAATGAAGGAAGACCAATAACCAACACCAAGTTATGATACATCTGCAAATCCAGTGGGAAAGAAAAAAAGAAATAATGTGTTTACAATGTTCTTTTATACATATTTCAACATCTATCATAGAAACAATTTTTTAAAAAACAATTATAACAATCCAAAAGATAAAGATCTTCAACAAAAACAGATATCTTATTTCTAGATATTCTTTGCACTATCTGCTAAGTTTAAAATGCAGTTTGCTTCTCTAAGTCATATTCAATAATGCAATCACATTCAGCATGCCAGACTTCCTGTACAGCATTTCCTAAACTTGAGCTTGATATCCTTGTGACCTATATTTTAAACCATTCCAAAATACAGTGCATTCTTTTATATCATACGCAACCCAACAGTCTTCTTCAGTGGCTTAGATCTCCAGACTGAACATTAGAAGAACAGTACTGATTAGAGGAGACTGTAAAGAACAGTGGACATGATGTTCAGAGAAAGAAATACCAGAATCACAATTTTTTACTGCTGGACACTTTTCACTTTCTAGTCCCTCCACACAACCCAAGGATTTCTGTTCATCTTTGCTCACTAGATGCTTGCTTTTGTCACTCCTAACATCACACAGAAGATTGTTACTAAGATGTCAGAGAAGCTGGTGATAAAAATGTTAGTGACAGCATAGGAGGCAGTAAGATTTTCACTGCTTTGACCTCATATTCTATGTCCTATAATAAAAGCATGAGGAAAACATGAGGTAAAGAGATAATTTCTGTGCAATTACATAGAGTAAATGAAATTTTAGAGGTAACTGGTACATATTTTGCATAGAAAACACAGGTTTTGAGTTTGAAATAAGGGATCTTTCTTATAAAGTTTGTTTAAAAGCCATAGAAAATAGGCTAAGGGAGAGGAAATAATTGCCTTTTTTTTGTATTTTTTATCTGTCAAGCTGTCTGTTAGGAAAATTAAAGTATGCCAAGGGAGGGCATAATAATATTTTAGCTTGGTGACTCTCAATTGTTTGATTCTACATATGTGCTTCTCTTTATCTTCTAGAGATCATCTTTACTATATGATCTTTAAGGTCCAACCCAAACCATTCCATGTGTCTCATGATTTCTTTTTTTTTTTTGAGATAGATACAATGATATTTGGATGCCATAATTCCATTCACAGGACATTTCTATAGAATATGCTCACCTGGAAAAAAGAAAACGTCAGCATCAAATTTTATCATTCCTGGTGGCTGAGCTCACAGATCTTAAATCACATTGAAGGAAGAATGTGTATCTTCAATCTTGTTTGCAGAAGTTGAGCGTGGGGTGGGGTGGGAGTAGGGCATGTATTTCCTTTAACATTTGAAGACATAGCAACAGATTACTCTCCTCAAATACTTACTAAAATGGATTTACTTCAGTGATCTATGTTCACTAAACTCCACAAAGAAAGAAAACCCTGGGACTAAAAGCCTCAAAGTACATGTAAACATAACTATGCATTTGAGTGGCACTATTAAAACCAGTGTTCCTAACACTAAACATAAAAGTTAAGGATGAAGGGATGTTTGCAGAGCAGAGGGTGGAAATTCATAAGGGTGTTCCTGTAGTTTCTGTATGTGGGTGTGTGAGAGGGAAGGGTGTTTTATTTAAATGCATGCTGACAGGGAAAATGTAGCAAAAACATTTACACACGCTTTTGGAAATGTTTTTCATAATTTCTAATTCTTTTAAATGAAGTAAATGCTTAGGACTATATTAAATCACAAGAGAGTATGTAAGCACTACCTCCTGGTTATCCTTTACATGAAAAGCCTATTATGTGAGAGTATTTAACCCTGTACTAGGCAGGTAGTAGAAACAATTACCATAAATGTGGTTATATGTAAATATTTGCTTTTCCAGGCTGAAAAGCTAAAATACAGATGTTCTAATAAAAATATGGATGCCTAATATCAGATCTAGTTTTAGAATTTAAGCTGTTCAGGCTTTCAGTCACTGTTGGTTTATATTAGTGCTACATATGCAACCTCCTTTTTCAGCCTTATGTGTATATGCAACAAACAACAAGCTCAACTTGGGGAATTTTTACTTGATTTAATTTGCTGCTAATTAACACTTACTTTTGATCACCAAGTCAGGTACAGAGCAAAAAAAAAACCACAATCAAGCAAACACTTAATAAACAGCTTTCCTTCTCCTTCCCCAAGTTCAACTTGAACCCACCTCCTCTCGTCTTCCTAGTCTAAACTTGCCTTGTTTTCACTGAAGGTTGCCAAATTCACCCCAATTCCTCCAGCAGGCGATAAGCAGTAGAGGATGTCAGGGTCATGTACATAATGGTTTTCTCAAATGCTTTTTGCTTCTTCCTGTTTTACTCTCCCACATTTTGCTTCTTTTCTCAGATGTTCTTTGCTTCTTCAGGCTTTTCTTCAGCTCTTTTTCTTAGCATCCTTGCTGCAGCATGGGACACCTGTGGGAAACAGTCCTTCAAGGCTGTTCCTTGTGTCTCCTTCCAAGAGCAAGTCTGTAGACAGGTGCTTCCACACCCTCAGCTGCCTGTTTCTTTCTTAAACATGTTTTTGCAGTAATGACAGCATAACAGATAACAATGTGGTTACTTTTGTTCACCAAGACAAAATTTACATACAGGAGCACGAGAAATCCTGTGTTCTGTTTTCTCAGTGATGCGTTGCATCTGTTGCTACTACCAGGAATGATGAGAGACTGGTACAATGACCATATCCATGTTTATTGTGCTGCTTTGCACTGAAGAACCACAAAAAAAGAACTCAATATAAATAAGTTCAAAATAGATTTCTACAAGCAAAACCAAAGTGGTGACAGAAAGACACTTTTCAGACCTAAAGGGAATCCAAAGTCCATATGGCTCAGAAATAAGATTGAGAAAAAGGAATATGATCCCACATTAGTTTTCACTCAGTAGGGTTATTGCCAGCTTCAAACAGAATCTAAGTCCAAATTTACAGAAAAAAAAAAATTTAAGACATTCAAACCTATTCATTTTTTCCAAGTTGTCACTTTGAAAAGACACTGCGTATTTAGTCATTTCCAGATCGAGGGGAACAAAATCTATACAAATGCGTATTGAGTGCTATATGTGCATTATGTAAACAAAAATGTGCATATGTAATCACCAACCAGTGGACTTCGTAGCTAGTGATGTCTTTGGGGTTTTTTTTTGCATTAATCTTGGGATTTCAGTTAAACTGTGACCCATACTGTATGTGCTGTTAAAAACCATTCATAACTAGCAGTTCTCAGGATTTTAAAATGGAATCAGGGAAGAGGGGACCTATTCAGAATTCATGCACACATGTTTATGTTTGTCAAGAGATTTTGAAATGGCTTTTGCTAACTGAAATAACAGCTAGAAATGTACTTGACATTTCACTTATTCTTGAGTATTTGTAACCTTGGTGCAAATGTTTCATCTCTTAGATTATCTTGTATACTGGGATACAGTTCATGAAAAATTTATCTTCCATGTGGCATCCAATATTTGGAGACTATACCACTTGGAATCTATTTATTCAAACACACCTGGTGCTGTCTTCTCTTTTTAGACTGTAATACAACTTAGCCTTGCCATTACCATGAATCATAATTTCTGGGCTGTAGAGAAGCCTATTTACTTCTTTCTCAATAAGTTACATACATTGTGGAAAAAGAACTGAAAATTCATGAATATCATGAACTCCCAGTGTCATTCTTCTGGAGTTCTCTACCAATCTGAACAGCACTTTTTCTTTATGTTTGTTTCATAAATGACAGCAATGATAGGCACTATCAGTATTGGAAGCCAAATTTTGTAATTGCTGAGCACATTTATTGTTTTATTTTCCATTTAGTTTCAGTGTTCTCCAATCACTTCCTCATCAGTGCATTCCCAGGAAAAAAAACCCAAAAGATCTGAAATAAAAGGGGCTTTTTTCTACAATTAGTTGATAGAAGGTATTTAAAATCTGTGCACCTCAATGCAAGTCTTTAGCAGCTCATATAGATTCCCTCTGCTAGGATCTGAACATCAAAAGAAATATTTTAAATGAGTTCACAGTAGATTCTTCACATGAATAAAATCATTCTTTGAAAGCTAAATACTAAAAAAAATCGCATAGAGTTGAATATAATGTACCTCATTAGAAGCAACATTAATCCATTTATCATCTGATGATTCATATTTGCCCTTCATTTTACAAAGGAAAACAATCTGTGATTCTTTTCCAACGCTGTGGCATTGTAAAGACCATACTACAATATTCTATCAGCCCACCTTTCTGTAGCCAATTGTTTTTTCAGATCATTAAGTAGTTTTATTTAAAAATCGCCAAATATTTAGAATAAAGTAAGTGTCCAAGCAATGAAAATACCTTCACTCCTACTGTTAAAAAATAAATCTTTTATATGCTATGTTTTTTAATCATTCTGTCTCTAATTTGCTTGTATTTTTATGCTGTCTCTGTGCTACTGGTTTGTCTTGAAAGGAAATTTAAAATCCTGACAATTCTGTCCTCTGTTTCTTCATGAAGAATTAACAAAATGTTATAGGTGTTTCTTGGTCATCTATCTTGAAGCAAGTACAGGACTTTTTGGCCTGGTATATTCCCTTAATGGTTTGGGTAGGGGGTCTTGCGGGGTTTTTCCTTCTCCCCTCTGTTTACCTAATGGGGTTTCCAAAGCAGTTTGTGACAACATTTCAAGGTTATGTACTTGGGGATAGCCCTCCTAAAATACCTCTCCTCATTTATCCTATATTTTTACATCTTTTAGTAAACAAACAAACAAAAGAAAGTTTAGTTAAAAAAAAAATTTAGTGGTAATCAAGATTCTGGTAGAACACACACTACACACAGATCTCCAAACAGATCTCCAGTACTGACCTACAGTATCATCGAGCTCCCAGTGCAATGTCTTAGTAGCAACCTACAACATTTTAGCAATTAGAAGCCAAAACCTCCCCAAAAATCCAAGCAAATATATTTCCTTGCTATTCAAACACCTACTATATATTTCTGAAAAAAAAAAAAGTGACTGGATAATTCTCAGTGTAACACTTCTTCCTCAGGATTTCTATTTCCTGTAGAGCTAAAAAGAACTCATAATGCTAATGAAAATGAAAATATATAGTTTAACTTTTTTCTCTTTTTTTTAAAGAGTATAAAATGATTGAGATATTTTCCTATTTGGCTAGCAGCCACAAAATATCATACATCCTGACAGACCTCAAAGCACTTCACAACTCTATAATAATAGACTAATTCCATTTACTACTGAAGTGCAGCCAACTATGAGACAGAACACAGCAGTGGTTTAACAGCACAGATGAACACTGTCAGCCCTTTAGATTAGTAGGTAGATGTAAATATCTTGTCCATTTAAAAACCATAGGGTGCTTTGAGAGAGTAATATTAGCCAAACCTCTAAATAGAAAAGAAACCAGAAATTAAGCACCTGTTCTTTTGGAGGTGTATTCCTCTTTTTCTTTTTGTGTATTTTGTTTGTTTGTTTGTTTTGTTGCTGTTGGGGTTTTTGTTTGTTTTGTTTTGTTTTTAATGTAGAATCATTAGAAAGCATTATTTCAAATTAATACTGAATTTGATTTGCGTTTAGACAAAATTAATTCCATCTACTGAACTCATACTACTGTCTCCTTTGATGGTCTGCAATTAAATCCTGATTCACAATGAACTAAACTACTGAATTTGTTCTGATCCCAGCTCAGAAACGCTTTACTTTTCTACAGTGCTTCCTGACGCCCCCCAGTGAAGCTTAAGTGACACATACTCTTGGTATTTAAACATAGAGGGCTCAATCTGTTGCTTAAATATAAACGTCTAATGCTATTTGCCATGCTCCAGGATTATGTGAGACATTGTCAGGAGTCTGGCAGATACAACAGGATCTATGGGAGACTCATGCCCATCTGGAAAAGCAGCTGGAGGCTAGATTTAGGCAACTAAATCAAGCTTCCACTGCAAATTTAAAAAGCAGCAAGTGCTACATACACCACTTCTTTCCTACAATTTCTGCCTATCTTATCCAGTGATACAAATTCTTATCAAAATGCCAACATAGAAATTTCTCTTGTTTTTAGAAACTGGAAAGATTTCCTACAAGTCTATCCATTAAAAGTTATAGATTTCACTGGCAAAGAAAGCGAGTCTGGTTCTGGTTAGAAAGTGTGCCCTTGACAAATTACATCATCAGAATCTGAGGTTGCATTACAATTAGCCAGAATTTTATAATTAGTAGGAATAGTTTAATATTGTACCTATATTTGTCATGTAACAGACATTGCAAGCATTATTTGATAAGATAATTTGGTCAGTATCTGTTCAAAATTGAGTGCAACTACGCTGAAGACATATTTGATTGTAGTCATAAGGATGAATATTTCAATTTCATAATTTTGTAAAGACAGTTGAAAACTATTGTTACAAATAGAAGAAATACAATTAATATTCTCCTATTTTGGACAGTTTAAGAGGTTTAAGAGTTAAATGTTTCTATTCTAAACACAATAAGTACTGCAGAAGTGCTAGAAGTCCATTGTTCAGCCATGGAGCCTAGGTCCTTAGGTTAAATATCGTGTGAAGAATTAAAGAAAAAGCAGTTTGGGTTTAATTTACCTTGCTACTTAGGATTTTTTTTTTTTTTTTGCTTCCTTTTCAACACCTTAGAAGTGCTAATTTGTCTGAGTCATTCAACACCTAATTTTCTCCTATTATTTCCTTTCTATCTCCCTATCTTTTCTCTAATTTCAGCAAGTATTTCACGAATCCTGTCATACTGATAAGAAGGTCAAGAGACCTGCCTCCAGCTCCTATGTAAATATGTATAAGAAAATAATGTTACAGAAAGGACAAGTGACACAATAAAAACTTCTTCCCACAGCCTCAGTATACTGTGTGTCGTATGAACTCTATCTGTAAAAACCTCTTTTAGTGTGTCAAACTTTAGATGTGACTTTTTTTTAACATGGGTATGAAAAATTTTCATAATTCTTTACTGTGCTAAAGTAATTCTTATAAAATTGGAGAGATGAAGAAATAGATTTAGCAATAATCTGTCTTACCTTTGAAATGAATTCAAGGGCTGGATAAAAGATGATAAAACTGAAGTTGCCTTCATTCAAAAGTTGTTGTAAAATATGCACATATCCATCAATCTTTAGGCAATCAAACTACTTTACCTTAAAACTCTAAGGTCCTCTTTTTATTTGTGGAGAAGTCCTGAAACAACTGTTTTTCCTTTCATAGGCCATGTTAATTGATCGTAGTTGTAAAAGAACCTTTTAAAAAAGCTATTTCTTTAAAGGTTATATCTGTGCTTAATAAAAATATTGCCCACTATTTTTCCAGTAATATGAGGGTATTAGCAATCAAAGATGATACTCATTCTCTATGTGAACTTTTATCAAGTACCTCAACATCACAGCATCTCAACTGTGCTATTTGAAAATGAAAAGAACAATGATGCTTAGCTACCTTACTCTCCTTACTTATTATTTTAAATGCAAAATGTTGCAAATTGATCACAAAGGTAATGCGGGAACTATGTACTGCTGAATACATTACCTGTTATGTTGCTCAATATCTCCTGTTCTTGATTCTAGCAACATGTTTGTACAAGTAACCTGAGTACCTCGGTTGCTTTTTGTAGAAGGTTGTCTTTAGGGAGCAACACACCACAAACTCAAAAATTACCCAGAGCGGTAATTTTCCCTTTCAGAAATGTATTGCATCATGCTCTTTAATACTGAACACAGAAACTCAGGATAAATCTGAAGTAGTGTAGAGTATAAAGCAACGTATAGGCAAGTAAAACAAAACAACAACCTACCACCAAGGACAAGTTTTTTGCTTTGGGGAAATTTTTAATTAGGAGATATCTCAGTGCTGCAGCCAGACACCAGCAGAGTGCACAACACAGAGCACTATAAAAAGTCCCCAATGCACTGCAAATTTTTTCAGTAAAGACTTGCTGTGGGAGAGCAGAAAGAGAGCTGATTCTTTCATTCACCGGTGCCCCTCGGTGCAGTGTGTACTGTTCAGTGGGGCCATGAAGCCTCTCTGCATCCCTAGGAATTGAAAACCTGTGTTTGTAATTTTATCTTCTGCAGAAGCATACACACACACAGAGTAACCCTTCCATTCTTCTACAACAATTCTAGAAGGATTAAATGGCTTCTAATCAAAACTTAGTGTTGCTTTTTAATTGCTTATTGCAGTTTGTCTTCAGGTAAATATCAAGTCCACTGAAAATATTTTCCCTTTAGAAACTTATTCATTTTTCCTAGAATAGTGACTGTTAGATTATTTGCTCTATAAACTATTTAAGCTGTGCTGGTTTTACTTTTTTTGTAAAGGAATTGAATGTTGTGGGTTTATTAGTATTAATTTGCATGGCCTTTCCTTCTCCCTACAGTATTAATGCAGGAAAGAAAGTGCTGCTTTGTGTATTAACTATTTTCAAGGTCTAAAGTACATACCAGAATTGGAACAACAAACCTCATTTTTTCAACTTTTTTTTTTCTTCAATTTGAGCATTTTAAAGTTACAGTGACTTAATAAATGATGCCAGAATTTATATAAAGCATTTAAGTCAAAGCACAGCTCCTTAAGCAAAGCTGGGTAAAATATCTTTAAGTATAATTCTTTCTACATTAGGCCTTGACTGGTTTTGTAATAATTATTTTTATTAACTTTGTGAGCATTCAAAGTAACCAAAAAATTACTTGAAATGTAGCAGCCAGCCACTATGACTGACTTTGGTATCTGTAAGTAACTTGCAACACTTACAGTGCCAGAAACTGTGCTGTTCCTGTTTGAACTCAACATAAGCAACAAATTCAAATACCAGATGCAAAACCAGTACAATGTATATGTAAACACTGTAGACAAACAAGAGGCATGTTTTTAATTTGAATCAGGAAATTTTGAATGGTTGGGAATAGCAAAAATTTGCTAGGATCGAGGATGTGTGTACTTGTGTGTGTTGTTTAAACCAATAAATAAAGTCCACAACAAATTTAGATATGGTGGAAGCCTAAAAGTTAAACTTAGTTCAAATTCAAGCCTGAAAAAGAACAGTGCAAATTATGAAACACAGTACAGTAGTATTAGAAGAATATAATCAATTCACTGAAGAGCTCTATCCAGTCTATCAACTGTTTACCTCTTATTTTCTTCATTTGCATGGGACAAGCTAATGTAGCCATCTGGTGATTGCAGTGCTGCCTAAATAGAAAAACCAGAAGGATGAAGAATGCCTATAAACTCCTCAGTAAATCAGTTGTGGAGACAAAGCTTCCTCAGTTTATAAAAAAGGTTTCAATGGGTGAGATTTGAGGTGCACTAACAGTTTAAAAAACTTGCACTGCGTTTGTATACCTTATATCTAAGCTGCCAATAAAGGATTACAGTCTTCAGGGTTGTCAATTGATAGCCTCCACCAGCACAAAAGTCATCATAAAAGAAAGGAAGGATAATTACAGAACTACTGAGCCTAATGAAAGAGATAAAACTAAAAGCATACCCATCTGTGACTGTGATTAATATAAGCATCACTTGTTCATGTTGTGAGCATGAACATCCATGATCATCTCCTTTCTTTGCACCAAGAAGCCTCTTCTCCATGCTCCAGTATTTAAAGAACCAAAATAGAGGCTTTTTTTCTTTTTCAATGGCAGATAAACTATATGGAAAGACATTTGTCTGATATATGACATCTGTTTGGTCTATATTTGCTTCTGCCTTCCCAAATTAGTTAAAATCAATTAAAAAATTAATTCTCGGGTACTACTGAATCCAAGAACCTTTTCATCAGATTTCAAATTAGCAGAAGTACGCTAAACATGAGCAAGGCAGTATATGAAATCTTGACCATATAGGATCTGCTCATATACCAAGCCTCCAATATTTCAGTATTCCAAGGGAAACACCAAGGAGAATAACCATAATATACACTGTTGACACTTAAAAATTTCCTTTTCCTCTCTGAAAATTCCAACAATTCAATAGTTCTCAAAAGAGTTATAACTGAAGACTAAAATTAGCTGTAAAAGTTCACCCCATCTGAGGCCTTTTCAAATGCATTCTGAAGTGAATTATTAACAGAAGAAATTTGAATTTCAGCATTTGTAAAATAATTCAACCCTGTGAACAATGGGTTCTCTGAAGAGAACTATTTCCTTCAGTTTTTCTTATTAACCTCTGCGAGTAGAAGTAAAGAAAAAAATTTCCAGCACTCATCTGAAACAGTTTTTCCCTTTTATGTACTTACAACAGTGCTGACCATATGGTTACAATCCTGTCCTTTTAATCTCTTTTTAGTCTTCAGTGTTTGTATGTGTTATTGAAGAGCTGCCATACATCACCCCAGAGAAATGGTTGTGTTTCAGTTTTGGATAATGGTTTTGCTGTAGCATATTAGGTTTTTTACAGTGATTTACATTATCAGCAAAGGCTTTAAGACTGACTCCTTCTGAAATTCAAGACATTTACATGGTATCAGATTGTTACATCCATTTCTACTATAAAGCTCTTTAATACTTTTATTTAATGTGACTTGAACATCAAGAATAAAAGAAAGTTATTAAAATGCCATATTCAATGGGTGACCCCTACATGGAATAAAGATCCACAGACTTCCCCATATTCCCTTTTCAAACCATTCTCTGTCAGGCAAACCCACAGAGGACTATATAGACCATTTATATATGCCTACGGCCTGTCTACCAAGAAGTTCTGAATCTGACAGAAACACTTTGAAGTTGGTCCCAACTGCTCTGGTATTCTCAATGAAAGCACTCAGCAGAACAACTGGTTTTACTCATGTTTGTAGCCTTCCTTCTGTAGTTCTCCTAAGTAAGACCTGCTGGCTGAAGAGAAAAAAAGAAGACAAATCTTTTCTCTCAGAAAAGTAGACAGGCATCCAAAGACAGAGGACAAGGGATTCTGCATATTGAGATGCCAGGGGTTGGAGGAAGGGAGGCAAGTAGACAACAGAAATATACCTGAAAATGCAGAGGTCACTAGATCCAACTTCTTGCTGTCAAGCAACCACAGTCATAATTATCAGAAGCTGTCAAGAATTGTGGTAAGAATTCTTCCTTTTCCCAGAAAGTTAGCTCTTCTCAAACTAGCCTATACAATTCCTTTTAAAAATATTTCACTAAAATATATTCATGCTTAATTTCTCCATTTATTTATCTGCCAGTGCTGGGTTTTAATAGATTCTTCCTGTTCTGCTTTTGTCTTCATGCACTTAGAGAAAATAAGCATGGCACCCTCTCACTTCTCCTTTTTCTACATTAAAAATGTAATCCTCTTCCAGATCTCCCTCATAATAGAAGCCTTTATTCCTCCGAGTATTGTAGATGCTATTGTTTACTGTAATTTGAAATCATCACCTGAATATGGAACACATAAAATAAACCTTTACAGTATAAATTTACTACTGAATTTGTATTTTCTTATCCCCACTGGGAATTTTTCCTTCACTGCCCAGAATATTTTAAGATTCAATTTGCCTTGGGTGATCTTGTAATCACCTAAGTGCCACTCAACAAAGTGACAATTTTCCAAGTTGCAGCCCTATTATACATGCTGATATTAGCTGAGAAAAAAAGGAGCAACAAAGAAAAGAGAAAAAAAAGGCAAACAAATCAGACTATAATAAACCAGTAGAATTTCCAAACATTTATACTCTTATGAACCATACATAACCATACTTAAGTATATATCTTTAATGCTGATTTCTTGAAAAGTAGGGCTGGACTTTTCTGTATATCAAGCAATATATACATACTTCAGATGGTAATGTAATCTTTGCCTGCCTCGACAGTGAGTGAATAATGATCCCATAAATGAAAAAGAAATATTGGATAACAATTACCTGGTATAGTTAATATTCAAAAGATGACTCTTTCTAAGAATGTAAAAAGTATCTCTAAATCAGGATTCTTTTAAACTGCCCTATTAAAACTGTATTGTATTATGAAGTAAAAGTTCTATTCAGCCAAGATATGAAAGTTGGTCAGCTACTATTAACTACAGCCAATATAGATTGCAAGAGAAAAAATAACCTATTCAGGAATTAGGAAGAGAAATGGGAATCACTAGGCTGCTGCTCTTTAGGTCCATTTTGGCTAAGGGAAAGTATTTTTATGCATTTTCAGCTGTTTCTGTGAAATGCCTTTTAGGGTAGCAAGAATTTCCCTATTGGGCAGATATTTGAGTAAGAAGATCACCAATGAAGCATATCACAAACAGCACAAAACTCCTTTCTTGCCTGTGCAGACAAAAAAAACCCAACAAAAAACAAAACCAAAAACCAGAAATACATTTGTGTAAAATTTCCTCTAATTACAAAACCTCAACCACACTTAAGTATCTCTGACACAAAGTGTTTGGATAAGCATGAAGCCATGCTATGTATGACTCCAGGGCTTGTAATACAACAATTTTAAAAAAAACCCAACCAAACAAAAGTAGCCCCTCAAAGGAAAAAGCACATGTAATCTCAGGTTAATAACGTAATTGTGATGAAAGTAGAGAATACTTAACAAGCTATTGCAGAAATTCCTTTCTCAAATTATTAACAGCGTGGGGTTTTTTGATCCCTCTACTTCATAAGTTCATTGTTTTGTTAACAACGTTAAGTTTTATACAGAACTGTGTGAGTAGCATTAACAGGTGAAACTGAAAGTAGATTTAAATCCAACCTGACAAGCATTTAGATAGAACTTAAATCTAATCATGTAGAGGCCTGTCACTATTCAAGTGCCTGACTGTGTATCTGGTCTTTGCACACCTCGCACATATTACCATGACAGGGCAGTCACTCTCCTGTAGTTCACATGGGAGACAGCAAGCAGCAAAGTGTAGGAAGCCACTGGGAAGCTGCCAGATCTGTGCCATTATAGCAATTTTCCTCAGAATCAACATAATGTTTTTAATACGTCAGAGTTTTGCCTGGAAAAGGGAAGATAGTATGAGTATTTCTCTGATCAGGTCTTTCAGATGACAAAGATGGTAGAAGAAGGGTGCTGGTGATCTGAGAATGGAAGTAAGGGGAATGCTCTTCCTTGACCTGTACAATGAAACAAAAATAACTGCCATTTAGTGTTCTGTGGTTAAAAGTAAAGGACCTGACTGTCAGTGGTTCCATTTTTGCCATCTTATCCATCCACAAGGTCTTAAAACTCCAGTATTTGTTTTCAGAGCTACAAAAGCTATGTGAAACATAACAGTTTAGACAACTGCTGCAAAAGACTTTTTGGGGATTTAGTATACTGTTTTATTCCATGTCAGAAATATCATTAATAACTAATAATAATTAGTAACTTTCAAAGAAAGAGAAATTTGTCACATTAACCTCTATCATTTAACAAGTCCCGTATCTCTACAAATATTATTGTTTATTTATATTTTTACAAAATATTATTAAACAAGTATATATTTTAAAAGAAATGTAAACTATGATTTGATAATATTTTTGTTAGGATTTCTCAATTGATTAAATCAAGTTTTTCTCAGGTTCAGCATAGTTAAGGTGGGGTTTTTCTACATTTTTTGTCAATATCCCATGCAAAAACATTGAGCACTTGGTGAAATATCATATCTGTGTCTTCTACACAATAAACACTAGATAAATGCTGGATGGGCAAGTAACCTATCTACTACTCCAAAAAGCCTCAGGAATAAATTTCCTGAGAAACTGGATGGTTTAAAGACCTCCATTATATGAAGCTCTTGATGTGTAATTTTTAGTATATTTTCTTATGAATGTTACAGTTTCTATAAAATAAAATCATTGCCCTATTTGTAAAAAACAAATGCAGTGGGTACCCATAAGTCTCTTCATCTTGGTTGCATTGAATATTTCTCTATTAGTTTTAATAATTTAACCACAAGACCTATTCTTTTGCAGATGTGTTTTTTCCAGCTCTTATAATGAGACAGAGTATTAAGAAATATGCATTTCTTCAGCCTAAACAGCTCTGGAAAAGGGGTATAATTTCCTAATAAATCAAGTTTCTGTTCTTTTATACCAAGCTCTCACTTTCTGGAAGTGTTAATTCTGCCTAGACAACATCAATTACAGGAGAAGAACTAGTTCATTTAAAAAAACAATATTCACTGTTATGTATTCTGAAAGGCTTTGTCCAGTTCCATTTTAAAAGAACCCAGGACAGCAGTTCCACCGTATTTCATCTTTCCTAGGGATATTAGTATGTTGGCACTAAAACCGTTTTCACTAGACTGCTGCTCTTTAGATCTCAAGGTCTTAAGACTTAAACCTTATTTTCTTCATTCTTAACTCTTAGTACTACTATTACTAATATGAATGGAAACTAAAATGACACCCTCCCCCCCCCAAATAATTATTAAGTAACTTGCATTATGTGATTTCATTTATTCCGACTTTGCTTTCTACTCTGTTTTCTTTTCTCATTCTTTCTGGCATTTAAATAGTTTGTCACAATCAGATGGCACAAATATTTGCTGATAGTTTCAGAACCAGGTAGAGTTTACCTACCTCCATCTGCAAAAGAAGATGCATATAAATAAAAGTCACATGCTTCTTCAGTCAAAAACTCTCTAGAAGGCAGCTTCAAATTCTGGACCAACCCTCCAATCCAAAATCAATGGATATCACTTTAATTGTACTCAAAGAAGATACAACAGAGTAGCAGAGAGTCATCTAAAAGAGTCTAAAGAGTCATCATGGGACTCTAATCTGAAGTGTCATCATGGGACTTTTTCCTTTAAAATTTCAGCACTCCTATGTTTTGAACTCCTATGTTTTTCTACCCCATTTCTAACAGTTTTCTGAAAATATAGTTAGGTTTTATTGCTCATAATATGCACAACTGTACAATATTCCATATATATGATCTCATCAATGTCCTATGGAAGTCTTCCTTATACTGGATTGATCATACGGACCCAGATCTTTCTCTATCACAACAGACTAAAAGCTTTAGCAAAAAATCTTATTTGCTTTGACTCTAGTGTAGGACTTGCTTTTAAAGCTAGTGAATTGCATCCCATTTCTGTCTCTCTAGTTTGTAAAATCACTGGATTATTTCTCTATATTAAATCAGTATTCTGCTGACAAGATGGACTTACTTTTTTTTCTAATTTTATGTCATCATCACATCATTAGCACACTGACTAACATTTTTATGACAGAGCTATTGATAATGTCAGATATAAATACACTCAAAGACCAATTCTGAGGAGCCCAAACTGTAACTTGCCTCAATTTATACTTTCATGTAACAAATTCCAGTCCTTGTCCTCCTTAAATTTCTTCTGTTCAATATAAGGTAAAGCAACAAATTGCTGTTCAGTCTGAGGTATTATATACTATGCCCACCGCTTTTAAAATATTTTTTTAAACATCAAAATGAATGACAGAACTGCATAATTTCTAACTTAGTGACTTTTGGAGAACACAGCTCTTGATTTTCACACCTTGGCCTTACCACTACTAGTAGTACTTTTTCAGTGACCTCTGTATGTGAAATTAAAATCTTCTCTATAAACACAGTTCCCACTCATACTCTAGTTGTCTAATAACTCTCTACATATACAAGGTAACCAATAACTAACTTTATGGAAAATTGTTGTTTAGAGACTACCTTCTCTTCAGTGTTCATCCCTCTACCCTGTACCATTCTGTTTGGCCTTTACACTTACTCGTTATATTACAGCAAGTGATACAAACGTGCAAATCTCTCTAAACTTCTGTCCTCTGTTTCCTTTTAGTTTTACAGCTCTTAAAAGACATGCAGATTTCAATCCTAAAGGAATCATACCTGTTATATAATAAAGATATTTCAAAGAATATACAATTAATCATAATAATCTATACATTCCAATACTCCCCTTACTTTGTCTCCACCTCCAGTAAAAAGAAATATCATCAAAATGTGCATTTATTAAAACTGCAACTCATCATCTGATTATATATCACTGATATGTTTCTTTCCCTGATGTTTGATAAACTAAAGAGTGCTGACTCCAGAAAAAAAGCCTAATCTGAGAAATAATACCCAAGAGTATGATCTGGAACTACATTACCAGTTATGAAAGAGAGAAATATAGTCCATGATATATTCCTGCTGGTTCAGAAGCAAACCTATATCTCACTTAAACTTTCAAAAAGAGACCTACTGTTTTTCCTTTTGCAACTCATTTCCAGTTGTGTAATTGAGTACTTTCACAGCACTGAATAGTCTCACTATGGTCTAAGAGGGACAGAGAAGTTTCTTTCCTTCAGGGAGTAGAAAATTTACATTAGAGTAGTATGCAGACACATTTCCAGATTGCTTGCTTTCCAAAGCCTGTTTTGGATCTCTCAAGGGTTAACAGTATTTCCTTCCTGACCTTAAAACCACTCAGTCACTCCTGACTGGGGGGCAATGATGGTAAATTTTGGGTGACAGAGGAATACCCTTCCCCAGCACAGACCAGTGCCTCAGATCATTTGGAGAATGCAAAACACCAATACAGTTACAGCCTCATCTTTTTTCCTGCTGGCATTCTACAACTTTGCTTTGCCATCTACTGACACGGAATTCCAAAGCAGGATATTTCTCCCAGTTCTTCAAAGCTGTTTAATGAGTGATGAAAGTTGATAATAGAAATAATTGTTATGTATACTGTTCCAAAACTGACAGAAGAAACACCTACGAGTATTATAAACCCATATCTCTTCTAGAAAATAAAAAGATACAGCAGAAGGTTGTTTGACTGTGCACAACTATCATCTTCCTTTCAGCGTAATAATGGTTGTATACCTCTATAATTAATGATAATTATATACCATAAAATTTGTACAGTGATTAACCAAAAAGAAGATGCTCTGTGCTGCCAAGACAAAGACATCTGTCACTGAAGTTTATTCTTCCTGTATTTAGAATTTCCCCCCATTCTATTTCTGCTGCCTTCAACATTACAGTACTTCCGTAATGTAACTCCAAAAGAATTTGGAGTTACAGATTTTGAATGCCATTTTAAATCTGAGTTGGTCCATTATTTTAACTTTATTAGAACTGTGAAATGAGACCTTTTCACAAGTATATTCTAACCAAAGGAGCACATTTATCTCTAATACCTGGGATTTGTTTAATTTATGTCCTGAAATAATAAATACTATAATCTTTACAGATATGCCTTTCACTAACACCATTACAGATATTATCTCTACACGTCTAATCTCTTTCTGAATACCTGACTTCTGTAATTTCTGTAATTATATAGATTATTCAGGTTAGTTATGCACAAAATATAATGGTATTTCCTTCTTGATGCTATTTCTACATTCACTTTATTAACATGCCACATTTATTTCTTCTGATATGAAATTTTGGAGAGACATTTCAAATACCTTCCTTTGAGGAAAAACCAGACATACTATCAAGGTTTTCCATATAATGACAAAGACACTTACAAATTAGCTTGTTATACCTGTTCTATGTTAAATACCTGTACCTATGTATACTTTACATCTGAAAAGAGATGAAATATATAGCCCAACTCTCCAAAGGAGAGTTTTCAGAAAGCAACAAAAGATGAAAGCATACTAAGATGTATCACCACACTAATTCTTATGTATGTTTATTAAATGAAATGCGATGTAATTTGTCAGGTTTTTGGAAAACTCTATTATGAAGTGAGGCTAGAAGATCAATATCATAATTTCTGTTTGTACTGAGGGTTAAAACCCATGACCTACAATTTGTATTTATGTATTCAAACAATAAACAACACTTCTACTGTATAACATAAGCCCAAGTATGCAACTGTCTTCATGGGTTTTAATTTGAAAACATATTTGTTTTTCTTTGGCAGGAAGCATTAGGAATTTCTCATTTTCTCTAGAGCTGTTTGGACTAAATTCAAAGGGTTTTTTGGATGCACTGTCATCATGAAAGTGCTTTATTTATATTTTAATTTCCAGCCCCTCTGTGGAGAATGTTACTGAACATTTCATTGCCTTTCATTCATTCCATTTTCACTGGAAAAGTACACATTGCCCTCTAGGACTGGAAAAGAAAAAGGACACTATTTAGTGATTTATCTATTTTGTTTACAGATTTGATGAACAATTTTCAACTGATGGGTCAGTCAGCATTTTCTGTTCCTGGTATTTGTGAGTTTGTCCTCATGTACACGTGACTGACTCCACAGCTCTTATGGCACTGCATTCTCATTGAAATAATAAGAGCAGAAAAAAATCTGACCTTAGTTCAGAAATTATTCATTAACATCCCATGACTACTTTGTTAACAAAAAATTGTTTTTTCCTGTGTTTCTTTTTTTTCACAACAGTACTTATTTGAAGGGGTCTGATATACCAGTCAAACACATCAACAAACTGCATGTACAAGAATAAATATTTTTGGTGACATGTTTGCCCAGTTTGAATACTGCAAAAAATCAGTGGATTGAGTTGCTCAAAACATTTTAAATGGAATAACTCTTTCAATTTGTCTGAAGAAAGGAAGAGAAAAAGTTAAGTTTATGCTGAAATAGAAACAACTTGGTCATTTTCTTCTCTTTTTTTTTTTTTCAAGATGAAGGATGAAAAGGGTCACTCATTTCACATTGCTATCTCTTGAACTTCTCAAAAATAAAAACAAATGTGGCTGCAGCCCAAGAAGCACAACCAGTCGTCCAAGAAACTGACAGTATCTTACAGGAATGAAAAATGACTGTCAGCATGAGAGACAGTTCTTAGTTTGCCTGTCATTATTTACTTCTAAGGTCTGACTAGTTTGGGGAGATGTCAAGGGAGCAGCTGTCAGACTGAAGGCAACAGGATTCAGAAAACAGCCTAAATTTATATTTGAATCATGATTGATCATAACCTGTACCATGTAATTGGGTAAATATAACAAGGAGACAAAACAAAAAAGAAATAGTTTTGCTCTCTCAGTTAAAATATGAACAATTTTATAAACTAACACTTTAATTTATAGTCGCCCAGAAATTTTCCAGTGAAATGAAGTCTCACTGGAAAATAATGATTGGCTGAATTTTAGGTCTCTTAAAATATATAATAAACAATAAGAAAAACTTATTTATATTCATAACTGGTTTGTAGAGGGACCAAAGAGGAGCAAATGTAGAGAATTACTTGAAACATACATATCAAGTTTTCATTCTTCCCTAAATTCTTCATCTTAAAGTATCTAATAAATAAACAGTAATTATAGTATTCATTTTTAAAGCTGAAGGAAAGAAAGAACATGGAAGATAACAAATCACAAACCCACTAATGAAATCCACTGGTGAGTTGAGAATGTATTATGTTTTTCTAGCTCACAGTATGAGAGTGGACTATGCCTTTTATTCAGATCGTTTGTGCCTAAGCTATCAGTTAATGATTCATCCCTTCCTTCAGACTGGAGCTGAATTCAGTTTATCAGCTTAGTTGATTTCTGCCACCTAAAGTTGATCAAGTGCTCTCATTTCTTGTTTTCTGGTTTATTTGGGTTTTTTTCTTGACTTAGGCCTCTGTTATCCGGGATTTTAAAATGATGGCTAATTCAAATAATGGACAGACCAAGAATTTTGTATTCCTAAAATAAATCTGGTATGTAAGAAATTTGTTATTTGCATATACACAAAATACATGCAGGCTTTTTAAAAGAGAAAATCTTTGAAGCCATGATATAACTGCTGAATGCTGTTTGGTTTTCAGCACAATAATCTTGAAAGGTCTGTGTTTGACAACTTTTTGCACCACTGAAGAAATTTAAGTAGAGTTATTCATTTGCAAACTTCACAATTTCTTTTTTCATTACATTAGCAAAACACGAACATTTCAAAGATGAAATGAAAAAGACTTCTGAAATTAACTGTCAGTATCTCATAGCTTTGCATAAAAAGCTAAAAGAAAAAATATAAATTTACATAGTGACTTGTCCCTGTGTCTTGCTACCTATCAGTATTGTAATAGTTACTTTTTGCTGCATCTAGATCTCTCTCTCTCTAAAGAAGCACACATCCTTTTTTTTTTTTTTTTTTGGTTCATAAGAATAAATGCAGGCTACCTTACCAGAATATCAGACAATTTTTCCCCTTTATAAGTGCTTGATATGAAGGTGGTGTAGCTTTCTTGATACACTGCAAAGTTTACTGAGTATGTGCAAAGACGATAGGCTGATTAATTTTAATTTCCAAATGGTACCTAGCTTCTTACATTTTTAGTATTCAGACTACATTCCCTCATTCTCTGTGATCTTTCAGTGAGACTTTTACTGATAGTACCCCTTTTCATTTTATTCTCCTTGACCTAAAAAGTAACACCAATGAAGCTTGCTGGAACGTTTGTATTCACTAAAGTAGTTGTTCTGATTTTCTCAGAAGCTATACACAAGGCAGCACAGAAGAAAACTCCTCAAGAGGGAAAAATTGAGTTTTATGGATTTTCCCCTACAGTAGCAGACAAGCCTTACATCTGCCCTGTGAAAAATCAGGCTCTCATTCAATAGCCTCTGTATGTAAAACCAAAGTTCTCCTAAGGGTAGGGCTCTGGAGTCCAGTAAGCCTTACCAGGAAAGAAATGCTGCTGTCAGCTCTTCCTTTAATTTTTCATTTCAAAAGTAATATTATCCCTCTTGGTAAAAACTGCAATTTATTTATCTTACACTATTTCTTCAGAGCCAGATACCATGTTCTACAAAAATTCTTTGTTGTTATTTCTTTTCTTGTTGTAAACTTCAAGCTTTCATTTGGAGTTTTATTTCTGTAAGTTTCTGTAAGATTTATTTCTGTAAGCTTATTTTTCAGTGAAGGTCCTTTGCATATATCCAGTTCTGAAAATTTAAGAGATGGGACAATCTAATCTATTAGTACATATGATCATCCCACCATTCCTCTATCATTTTATGGATAAATTAGTGTGCCAATTTGTCAATATACTGACAGATACCAATTCTTTCCCTTAAATATATTTAATTATTTCAACCATCTCTTTATCAGGTTTCTTTGAATCTTTTTGTACCTGTGACAAAGTTCTCTGGATTCACAGAATCTTCCATTAACTTTAACTTTCTAACTATACTGCTGCTTTTTCTTTTTTTTTTTTTTTTTCTGGGAAATAACATCCATGTTTCGGTCCACCAAGTTACCTTGATGCAGTATATTTAAGCAGGTATGAAGACTTCTTTTAATAAAGAAAGTTTTTTCACATGTTAAGGAATATTACACACATGACTGATGATGCATCTCTCTTCCTATGCTGTATACAAGCAAATTCTTGGGGCAGTTAGTACAGCTGTGCTACCAGCAGAAGTCAGGACACTGGGGGGGGACAGTATCCCCAACACAGAATCACGGGTTTCATCTGCAATCCTTCTTTGCCTTAAAACACCACCTGACTCTGACAGAATTGACAACTGTAAGCTGAACAATCATAGAATCATTTAGACTGGAAAAGTCCAACCACAACAAGCCCAACAAGCTACGTTTAAACTCAAGAAATGCTGATTCTGATTATGGGGAAGCACACATGAACATTCATGTTCAAAAAGAACATGAATGCTTTTAAAGGTGTTTTTCGTGATTTTTTCTATGTAAAGGAAACATTTCCTGTGTTCTAGTAGCAAAAGAATGGACAGAACAAAAAAAAAAAAGATAGATCCTAAAATGCCATTATGGCAAGAAACATAAAGTCTTCTTTGGATATACTCAAGCAAACTGATAGGGTTTGACAAAGAATTATCATCTGGGAAGTATTATGCAAACCAGGAATATAGACAAATTGTCAGTAAAGATAAGGAGCTTACACTCTGTAAAGCATGTCTTAGTTCTGCAAATCTTAAATATTTTCAGGGAATTGTTGGTTGGTTTTTTTTTCTAAAGAGGGTAAATATATCACAGATCTCAACATCAATTACCCTGTTCAAACAGAGCAAAAGATTACAAAGCCTTTCCATTAGTGAAAACACAACATAAACTATGAATAAGGAGTAAAGGAAGTGAAGATAAACAGATTTCATTCTGGATATATTGTGAAATACATCTCCATCATTACTGTATCAACAGAGTTTTATCTTTCTAAATGGACGACTGCCACTTAGTGTCACTGGATAGACTTTTTCAGTCCATTTTATGTCTTATGTGTCTTCTGGCTCTACCTATTAGAAAGAGATTTTTGCACTTTGTTGGCCTTTAAGATAGCTGCTTACAAAAATGAAATAGAATTGAAGAAATTATGTTCAGAATACCATGTGAGAATTACTAGGAGATGGAAGAGGAGTTAATGACATTGAAATTAAGCCAGTATGCTACCAAAGCCATTTTGTCTTGTTTCTTAAAGCACTTTATGACCTATAAGGACAATAACATCAAGAAAGTAGAAGGCATAATGCAAGGACTACAAAAATATCACTCTGGCTCACCCTGAATGACATCTTTCTGTATCTGTCCTCCTTTTTGCTGCTGATTCATAACGTGCATTGAGGAGTAACAAATAAACATTTGCTCTGGCTTGGCAGAAAGGGCACAGAAAGTGCAGGAAGTCGGGGCTTGCTGCTCGTAATTCTGATCCCTTTTCCATGTCTCTGGCTTAATGCTTCTGTGGAAGCTTGAAAAGTGGCTTCAAATGGTACTAATACAGTGACAGGAAAACAAGAGGTGTTTTCTTTTATATTTTCTATTTTTCATTTAGAAAATATAAATCAAGTAGCACATTCACAAGTTTTACACCAGTATTTTTACGAATTACTTTACTAAGATATTAGCATTAAAAGACATACAGTAATTGGAGCATGAAACATGGGCATTTATCCAAGTTAAGAGCATTTGAAATAGAAAATAATCTAAATGCTTTCTAATAGAGATGCCATGACCATGAAGCTTGCATAAAACCCCATCTTTTGCTAAGTGATAGTTTTGTCTTATAGGAGTATGAAACACAACTCTTCCCTTAGGAAAAATCACAACATCCTCAAAAGGATTACTTCAACATCCATTTTTCTGAGGTTATTTAAAATTTTTGACCTTTTTTTTTTCCCCAATCAAATCACCCAAAACTCACAGAAAAATAGTTGTTTTTATGAAACATTTTTAATATAGAAAATGGAACTTAGGTTGAGAAAAAACAAGAGAAGGGTATAGGAATATCTAACAGATATCACAGAGGATTACACCTGCATTCAGATGTCTTCCTCCCACAGTTCAGATCAGAATGGTAGAACAGATCACTCTGTATATCTCTGGAACTGTTACCTGGTTTTGATCAGCTCCTTCACCTAATGCAGCTCCCTGTGCCCAAAAGGTGTCCTTGCCAATTGTCCCTTATGATGTAAAAACACATTCTGTCCCTGCATTAATACTGACTCACTCCAAAATCACAGGCTTTTTGAAAAGGACTTCTGCAGACCCATATCAAAAATGCTACTAAGGTTTTCTACTCTGGGCTCAGCCAAGGAGGTTTCCAAGAATTGGTTTCCTTTAGTGCCTTGAGAGAGCTTGCGGTAGCTCTCTCATTCTCTTGTCGAGAATGTTTTGATTGTGTTTTGGAGAATAGAAGTGATCCATCGTCAGGTTCATGGTGCAACAGCAGAGATGTCTAAAGACACACTGCTGCTCTGATTCATCTCAAATGTGCACAGGGTGGCAATAACTGTATCCTTCACACTGCCTGATACAGCACCCACAGATTACTCGTCACAGGTCCCACCATGACTTCAGATCCATAGCATGTATAGTAGATATCAATGCAGAGTGTAATGCACTCTAAGTTTATGTAGGTGCCAGCAACAGAATTGGGGTGACTTTCTACAAAAATTGCATGCTTATTAAAACAATTTATAGTACTTAATTATTTTGTGCTAATCACCTTGTGAAATGTCAGGTATTTCCTATTTTAATGCACATTTGCCTTTCCCAGTATATTTAAACCATGTATTTATGGAGATAAATGCAAGAAGATAAGTTAGAGAACTATGTATTTTATTTATGTCGTATGCTCTATTCATTACCAAACTGTGTGATTTACCACGTATTTTTAACTACATCACCTAGTAAGAAAACTTCTTCACCAGAATTTATTTTATTATTACAAATGAAGTTAAGTAGCTGATATTTCTCATAACATGCATTTTTACTAGCTCTTATTTTCCTATCCTACAATCCTCATTACAGTAGGAGTCAATGCAAGGAAAGCACATGGTTTCTTCAGGTAGAAGGATGTGGTCATGCCAATACCATAATTAAAACTTTTATTTTCTCAAATCACAAGACATGCTGCCTTAAATAATAAGATCAAATATACACATACAGACCACAAGAACTGAGAACGAATAAAGAGAGACACTTTTGATTGCAGGCAGTATCTATCCTACAAAAGAAAACAGAATTGAGTGTCAAACAGGAATGAGTATGTGTGTGGTGGTTAGGATATCAGTAAATTAACATTTCAGAACTCTGAATAGATTTGGAATTGAGTTTAGTGAAAAAATTAGCTTAGTTTTATTTTAGTCAAACAGCATTATCCAAGTTTAATTACTCCTTCCCTACGTTTGAAATATTTCCATTTACAGAACTGACAATTCTCTAACAAAACTGGCAATGAGTACAAGAACTGAAGTGATACATCTTCTCTATGACATCGATATTTAGGTCATGTAGACAGACATACAGATAAATCACAGCCTGGCATCTTATCCTTAAGGAAAGCAGATCTACTAGAAAAATAACTGCATAGCAAGTGTCAAACTATACTGTCATATATTTACCTTCATTTTTATGAGAAAAACATTAGGAATAGTTACTGTGGTCACAAAATAAATGCATAAAGTAGAGCTGGAATTTATTCTCAGGCATAATGCAGCTTCCTAGAGAAGAAAACCATGGCTGAAAAACTTGGTATCCATTTTTCACACCATAGATACAATTTTACCATATAATTCCTGCCCCTTTGGTCAACTTTCAACAAATGCAGGATATGCTTCATAAGATTCACAAGAGTATCAGGCTTTTCTTTTAATAAAGCAGTTTGGAACATTTATCAAACAGAAGAATTGTAGCAGGTTGAAACTTCAACAAAGATAAGGACTGGCAGGATGCCAGTAAAACAGCAGCAACAAAAAAGCATGCAGCAGTTGTTTTGATATCAATACCTCAAAACTGGGGAATTTCAAACACCACTTTTTAGTACTGGAGAGAAATGCAACTCTCTCACACTCCTTTGGTGCAGAAAGTTCAAATTACTGTAACACTTTCTACCAAAATTTTCCTTCAAAACAAGATCATTTCATCATGTGTGTGGTGTTGGCACACACCTCACCTCCAAAACAAACTGTAACCTTTCAGCTAACACACTGTGCATGGACAGCTGCTACCTGTGTTAGGGCCAAGATGCCAGCTGCACCTCTGCTCTAGCCAGGGCAAATAACAACTCTAAAAACAAGGGAAGTATGGCAAACTCTCTAGCAAAGCACATCTGAGTCTGCACCAAGGAAACTTCTCTCTGTTTAACAGAAAAAGAGCCCATCACAATTACATACAAAAACCTAGTATTTTCCTATTTTTCAGTCACCCATGAGAGCTTTTAATTCTTTGGTCCAAAACATCACAGGACCATATAACAAAAAGAGTTAACAACTAAATATTCCTTCAAGCCTTTCTGCAAAACCAAGGACACTCCAATTTGAGTAAATTCAAACCTAGAATTCTGGCATTTTAAAGGGCAGACATGAAGAATAACATTGGATCATATGGTTTTTATTTTTCATCTTCAGGAAGTGGTTATATGTAAGTTTATCAAAGCTGTATTGGCATTGCAAAAAAACTTGACATTTGTCAACATTTAGGGTATAACTTAAGAAGCTTCAGTTTGATCAATATCAACCATGCCATATCTACCAGAAACATTTTAAATTCCAAGACCATAAAGTGGTGATGCACAGGACATAATCTGATTTCTATTCCAAAGGGACCTTCAAATTGACAACAAAGCAACTTTTGTTGCTGATAATTTTTGTTGTAGTCTGATAATTGTAAGTATACAAATGAGTGAGTAGACCTTATATTTTTGTGACTAGGGTTGTATTTAACATGTGATTATGTATACACATTTAACACTGTGTATACATAATACACAGTGTACAAGGTTGCGGAGGATGACAGTATCTAAGAAATTTAAATATTTTTAACCAATAGAATTAAAGTTAATGTAATTTAAAGACATAAATAGCTGTGTTTAATATACGTGCATGTTTACAACACCTAGATGGAATTGAATGTGGTCTTGACATACTCTAATCAAATACTTCTTTTTTATTCTTTCAATTTCTGCTCTGGGTGTGTGGAAGGAGCTCAGATACCTAATAATATTAACTATATTTTTCTGGGGACATTAATGTTTGAAAGATTTCAAATCCATTTTTTATAAGCCCCGTACATCAACAGACATATCCAGGCCCTCTTGTAATATGGCAAGTATGGGGGGGGGGGGGGGGGGGGGGTCAGAAAGCCACTGAGTAATTTAAGAGAACCATACAGAGAACATGCTTAAAGTGTCACATTTTCCCATCACCTGAACGCTTTTCTTTTACCCATAGACATTATTAAGTTTAAAAGGATTCAGTTTAAATAGTGGATGGGGAAAAACAACTGGAAAAATTTGCAAATTCCCTCAGCAAGTTGCTGAAAATTAGACATTTTAAGTGACCTGCATAAAGGGTTGAGAAAATGGAGTATATTTTCTTTCTAAAACAGCAAAACCAGTAAAATGCCTCCAGAAGCTTTATACGTTGCCACTGGTAATTGCATGCTCCCAGACCAGACTTTGCTTACAAATTCAGAGCAAGAGAATTAGTAGACCAAGAGGCCAAATATCAAGAAGATCATTGATATCACTCTACAAGAAAGTGAAAGATTATGGGGAAAAACAAAACACAGAAAAACTACCCGATTGAAGTAACACAGTGATGACATCGCACAGCATTACAGGCACCTAACTGACAGCACACATTTGAAGAGATTCAATTTCAAACTAGCTCTGTATAACTAGTACTGCCACTCTCTGGGAATAATTATCATGTCATTATAGAATGTGATGATTTTTTTTCACAGTTTATACCTTGAAGGACAAAAGAAAAACCATCTCTCAAAATTATTTCCCATGCTGTATACAAGATGGCAAAATACTTAACACCATAGGCAAAATTTGGAAAACTAAGTGTTCTGGTAGAACATCACAAGGTAGGAAAGATTTCTTATACTGACTAACTTAAGTACTGTCAGTCCATCAAGGTAAATTTGCATTCCACAAAGAATGGGATTTCCAGTTTAAATTTAAATATCTCAAGTATGTTGCGTAAGTCTGAAAAAGTCATGTCGACTTTCCTTAAAATTAATGGGAAAAAAATACTGAGTTCTATGAGACAATTCATCTTATCTGTCTTAAAAACTCATTTGGAAAGAGCTTCTAGAGAAGTCAACTTCTGTCCTTTTGTAAAGAAGGATAGTACCTAACTGAGTCTCCTGCATGAATCTCATGTTCTCTTCACTGAGTCCTGACTAAGCTCAGTCACTGCTAAGGCTGTAAAAGAAAGTGAAGTTGTTCCTTTGGCACCCTCCTTGGCAATGCATGACGGTAAGACGACTGGAGAGAAACATTTGCCATTTTGGGGAAGGAAAAAGAAATTAGAAGTGTTTTATGTAAAACCCTATAAATGTCTGTAAAGAAGCCACGCTGCCTTTGCATTAAATATAAAAGTTTTTATGTAAAATCACAGAACACATGAATAAAGTTTTATCAGAAAACAGGGTCAGTGGACAGCAAAGACCATGCAGCTCCAGCTGGGGTCTCCTCTGACGAGGAAGCCAAGACGAGCAGTTACAGTAGTAAGACAAAACCAAGATACTAATAATGTTTGATGAGATGGAAAAGCTCCCCTTCTTCAGATAGATTCCCTTAGTAACATTCTTGAAAAAGAAACTGTACCTCTGCTTGGAAAATTAATGTTTTCACTCTCAATACTCCACAGAGATCATCACCATGTAAACTATTGTAATCTGTATAATTTCTTTTGTGATGCTCATCAATAATGCTGTCCTGTTTCTTTTGGATGAGAAAAACAAAACAAACAGAAAACAAACAAAAAAATCAATTTCAAAAATTAATTTCAATTTCAAAAACCAAAATTTTCAATCTCAAAATATAATGCTATTATTTTTGACATTTTTATAAACTTCACAGAATCCACTGAAAAAAATACACTTTGCCCGTAATCTATGAACATTTTTAGTGCATTTTTGAGTGACATTTTAGTGGCTATAGGTTTTACTGGACAATTGTTTTAGAACCTAGTATCATAGCATCCCAGACTGTTTAGGGTTGAAAGGGACCTCTGGAGGTCATCTAGTCCAACTCCCCTGCTAAAGCAGGTTTACTTGGAACAGGTTGCACAGGAATGTGTCCAGGTGGGTTTTAAATATCTCCAAAGAAGGAGACTCAACAGCTTCTCTGGGCAGCCTGTTCCAGTGCTCAGTCACCCTCAACATGAAGAAATTTCCCTCATATTCAGATGGAATTTCTTGTATTTCAGTTTGTGCTGTTGCCAATTATCCTGGGCACCACTGAGAAGGCCCTGGCTGCATCCTCTTGACACCTGCCCTGAAGATATTTGAATGAATTGATATGATTCCCTCTCAGTTTTCTTTTCTCCATGCTAAACAAGCTAAACTTCCCCACCCTTTCCTCAACAGAGAGATGTTCCAGTCCCCTCATCATCTCTGAGCCTTCCGCTGAACCCTCTTAAGGAGTTCGTCATCTTTCTTGAACTGGGGAGCCCGGAACTAGACACAGTGCTCCAGTATTAGACCGATGCAGCTGATAAAAGCATTAATCCAAGTAGGCCACACAGAAGCTATGAGCATTAGATGTAGACAGACACTAACAAGAACAGTGCCGAAGTTTCCAGACTATAAAGTAATGGATCTCTGACTATAATTCAACAAGATAAACTACTGCAAAAACAATAAGGTTGGTTTTTCTCCTTCCCTCTAAAAGGGTGTATTATAAGGGGATATAGATAAAAATTATTAGACCAAAAGCAGCAGAAGAAACTAAGAAATGTTACTAAATTAGTAGTAATTTCTCAGCATCTTGACAATAAGTCTTTTGTTCTTTAAGCTGGCCCTAGAAACCAAAAAGAGAATCACAGTACCTGATCAAAAGCCCTCATATACCAGTGTCTTTCTGTGTATCCCAAAAAATGACTGCTAGAATGAAGCTTCATAAAGATGTACAGTTGAGACTCTAATAGCAACCTAATCAATATGAGAGTTCTGTTATGCAGATGCATAGCATAGAAGTGTTGCTTAGGTGCACACACTACAAATTCCTCAACTTCAGACAGTAATTGAAACTTATGAAACATTAAAGACTTACAACTACTAGAAAAACCATCACTTTTACCCCAAAAGAAAAGGTTACTCTTAGTACTTAGACTCTACAATATTAATAATCACCGCTTATAATTTAAGGTCTTTATTAGGTCTTCAAATTTAGTGTTCTTAGTGTACCTGCCACAGTTTCCTCACAAATTTGCTTAAATTGGAAGAACAATTTTGTTCCTAATAATAACCTTGGACCGAAAATAAAAGAACAACATTGTGCACACTTACAAGTATGCATCAATACATTAGCAGCAAGGAAACATATTATTATTACAAAATGCATGCCCGAAATTACAAGGCTTCAAAAGTGTTTTTATTTCAAATCAGTTTTTAAAGAGTATGATTTGTCTAACATGTTATTAGGACCTCTTCACATGAAAGGAGAAAAATGGATTAATAACAAAGAGCATAATGATTGAAATCTAATTTCTATTATCACAGCTAAATGGTGTTTTTGCATGCAAGCTGAAGCTGTGCATTTTGTGATACACAGTCCCCTAACACAATGTCAGTCATTTCTATGCTCTTACTTAGAGCCATTTTCTGTTGAATTGAAAATAGCAGTGCCTCAAGTATAAAATGCTTACAGTTAGAAGCCAATTCTCTAATGAGAGAAAAAATTAAATCAATCATTCCCAAAAAGTGTTTTCAGCTGAAGAATAATATCCACATAAAATCCCTTTAAAATAATATATACCTGGATTATTATCAGCGTAACTCAGATAATTAATTTCCCCCCCCCAACAAATCACACAGCAATAAATTCCAGCTCCAACCCCAATCCCATCTTTCAGGCCTTCAGGCCTCCCTGTCCCAGGGCTACTCCTAGCACCAAAACACCACAACTAGGAGCACAGCCCAATTTCTACTCTCTAGGCTTTGCGGCAGACAACTTCCGTAATAGAACTGTGTTTAATTAGCTTGTCCCTTAACGGAAAGGCACTGGTATTCCTAAAAGTTCTCAGGGGGGCCAGTTGGAATGAAAGACTGAGGACAGATATTTTATTTTCCACCAATCTGCATCTTCTAATGTGAAAAAAAATTCCAGAAAAATGCAGATCAGTTCTCATCAGTACCGACACCATCCTACTACTGCCAAAATACCTTTGATTGCTGAATGTGCTGAAAGTCAAACACATGCTGTACACGTTTTTAGTTACCTAGTTAGGTACTAGTCTGGGGTATGTATAAATAAACTAGCACTGTGTGTAGCATATCTTTCACTAACCTTTTACAGCAACAGGGACTAGGAGTCCCTTCCAAAAAGCAGGGAGAACTGGGTTCTAATAGCAGAAAATGTAAATGATAGGATGTCACATACAGAAAGCTAAAGCTTCCTTATCAGCTACAGCCAATAGGCACACATTCATATTAAGTCAACTGCAATCTAACTTTTAATCTGGATAATAAAATGGTATTAAGACATTCAATTTTTATTTCAAATTGATCTCTTCTATCACAAAATCTAATGAGCACATCAAGTAAAAGAATTCATCTTCACAATGCAGTAATGAAAAATCTATTTTCTTTCCCTAACAATGAAGAATTTGATCTTAAATCCTATGATCATAACACTGAAAGTATTCATGAACAACAAAAACCTATATAGGTGCTGGTAAGGGATGCCTGGTGATTTTATTTCCCCCCCAGTCTAATCCTGAACAGAGTATTAGAAACATCTGTGTCAACTTCCCAGATAGAGCAAGAATTTTAACACCATACCTCTGATTTTTTCGACTAGAGGTCCATTTTTGCAGGTTTTTGTTGTCAGTCTTTCAGCAGAGAACACAGCAGTTCCCATTGTATAGCATTTATATCCCATTTTGAGAACGACTGCCTTACTCTTCAGTTCAATAGACAGATTCAAACCCCTCTTTCCTTCAATTGATAATTTATTTGCAAAAAATACCATCTTTTATTAAATAATTTATTTTTTAGACTTGTTGGAAAATTCACCTGAACCGGGCCAAGTTGACTGGCTGTGTGTCAAACCTCCCATTTATGCTCTGACTAGTCATTATATATGACACACCACCTCAGCCTCTGATATAATTACTACCCATGGACTGGAGCTTTTCTAAAAACAGTGGCAGGAATCCTACTGAACACACTGAATAACAGGATGCTCAAAATCCTTTTTCTGTGTGAGTGCATGACTGTTTGAATGACAGGTGTTCAAACACTGGTACCCATAAATTGTCCCCACAAATGTCTGTGCACAGAAAAGACTGAAACAACATCATGAACAAAGCTGAATCAATTAGCCTTTCAAA
The DNA here is from genome assembly GCF_003945725.1 of Corapipo altera. Lineage (NCBI taxonomy): Eukaryota > Metazoa > Chordata > Aves > Passeriformes > Pipridae > Corapipo > Corapipo altera. The sequence goes on along the minus strand of NW_020884885.1, from coordinate 12,493,932 downwards.
AGTAGAATGGATGCTCAGAGATCCAACATCAGTCTCAAGAACTGTGCTTTCATGGGGCAAGAAATGTTTATGGCAATGAAATCAAACAGAAAGAGAAAAAAAGTTAAGGATGTCGTGCCACTAGCAATATCCAAAACAACATTGTTACTGAACACCGACAATGCTCTGCACACATTGCTGTGGGAAAGAACGAATGACCTTTTTGCCTTCTCTTCTGTACTAGCACATTAAATCTGAGAAGGTCATTAATATTACTTAGTGTCTCTTCCAAACTGAAGATTTTAATCAGAGTTTACATTTCTGTCAGCCATTGTATAGCTGTGTTTTCACAGTTTCTACCGGAAAAGGTCACGATACTGCTATTTTGGGAAAGGCTAACAAATAAAGACCTTTATCTAATATGCAGTCATTTTGCTGACCAGGTAGGGCCTGTATAATTTTTTTAGAGCTTTGCTTATCAATTACCATTACTTTGACTTTTGTTGCTATGAACTTTCCTCTGTGAAGTTTATGAATGATCAGTAGAGTCTGATAAATATTAATGTTCCAAGTAAAACAAGGGGATTAAAATACCTTCCGAAAGGTATTATCTCAGACAATCTGTCACCACACCTTATCTACTGTTGTGACAAAAACAAAGAAATATCTCTAACCAATGGTTTCTTTGTTAAAATAAAATCATAATTACTACCTAAACTGAACACATAATCAGTGTTACAGTAAACATACTACACTTACATGTTATTCAGAACACCCAGAAGAACATCAGCCCATTTTCTTTCGGCATCAATAAATAATCATGATTTCTTGCAAAAAAGAAATTCATTTCTGGAAAGACAAAAAAAACCCAAACAAAACAAAACACGAGGTTAAATTACTTACAGGGTTTTTTTAGTAGTTGCGTTGTGGTAATACATGAAAATGCATTACCACAGCAACCAAAAATACCTTTCAGAAATAGACTAACAGAAAATGGAATCTTGTCCAAAAAAAACCTGACATTTTTCTTATGTAAAAAAAAAAAAAATCACATTTCCCTTGAATATTAATGTGAGAAGGATTTGAAGAAAATCCTATATATTATATCCCAGAGTACCTCCCTTTATCCCTTTTCAATATGTATTAATGAGAACACATGAAGAAAAGAAACAGGTAGGCTGAAAAATACTCTTACAGCGAAATCAATTTAACAGTGAAGTAGATTTGCAAGCAAATGAAGACTACTCTATAGATTAATTTAAGATAATTTATGAGAACCAGTTCATTTCTACTGCTCTGAGAGAAGTTTAAGAGAGGATAATATTCCCTCTAGTAGGAAATCAAACTGATTTTAAAAATTTTTGTCTCTTGCACCTGTAAACACCTTCTAGTTAGTAAGTTTTGTTTCTTACTTAACCTAAAATAACAAAACCTGGTAAGATTTCCATCAGTGTTGTGGAATGTTCCTTGCTGTCTACAGAAAATTTCAAACACTTTTCATAAATGACTATTCCTGCAGATTCCTGAATTATTAGGTTGCTTTTTTTAACTAAACAATTCAATTATTAGAGGTTTTCTCTTTACTCTTTGTGTCCCTTTGTGAACCAGCCCTCAGCCATCCTACAGATAAGGATGTTAAACACTGAGAACAAAATTACTTAGAAACTTTTATAACTTTTAACCTTTCAAGATTGAAAATGTTGCTGAGGGTGAGCTGAAATGAGAGAATACAACAGGTTGTCTGATAAGTCATCCACTCATCAAATTCCTACAAAGAAACAAGTGATGGCATGCAGGTGCTCGTGGAATTAGTGCTGGTAACGTGATACAGCTTTCCAGTTTTGTCAGCTCTTCATGGAACAGTGATTCTGATATACTGCATTTATCAAACCATAAAGGAATACAGACTGGCTATAAGCACATAAGGTGAAGTTTAGCTTGGCTTATAATGTTGCAAATACAGATACAGAAACAGTACAATTGACAGTATTAGAAACATCTAGCAGTAGTTAAGTCTTAGTATATGAGAGGGGAAAAAATAGACATACAGTTTAAGTCTTCTGTTTAGGATATTGCTTTGGGGCCCCCCAACATAAGAAAGACCTGGACGTGCTGAAGCAAGGCCAAAGGAGGGCCAAAAGACAGAGTTGAAGCACATCTCTTATGAAGTTGTGAATGCCCCATCCCTGAAAGTGTTACAGGTCAGATTGGATGGGGCCTTGAGCCTCTTGATCTAATGGAAGGTGTCCCTCCCCATAGCAGAGGGATTGAACTAGATGACCTGTAAAAGGTCCCTTCTGACTCAACTTAGTTGAGTTGATTCTGTTATTCTCAATAATCCCTTGCCTGGTTCGATGACTTCCAGTTGTTCAAAAGTCATGTGTGGGTTCACAGAGAGTAGATGAATGCATCATATGAAACACAGTAAAAGGATCTTTACACTTCTAAGGTAACTGTAGCCTTTTCCTCACCAAACTAGGTCTCCTATAAAAAGAATTTCCAAAGATTCATTCATATGCAGCTCACCTGCTCTGACTCTCATAGACATGTCTCCACAGGATCAGGTAAAAGACAACTTATTCCTGCCTAAGAATGCGGCAGTTCAGTGCAGTCTCTCTGCCTTGGATAGTATAGTGAAGCTTTCTTTCACACACATGTATGTGGCTACACAGTATTAGGACTGCCACCTAAGAGTATAGGCATGGTCAATGCCTGCAGTGACCACATAGAAATACCTGGCTGCTGGTATCATCTGCATATTGTGAATATACAATATATGGAAGCAAAGATGAATAGAATAAAAATATTATAAATTTGAAAGAGAAAAAAAAATTAAATGAAACCAGAGATATGCAAAATTTGGGGAAAAAATCCATTTACTGACATTTAAGAAGACATCTGTATGACACACAGAAAGCAGTTCAGGGAAGAAGGAGAGTGTAATGGTTTTAAGAAACACATCTGCAGTAAAAATACGAAGTCCTCCAAAATATTTTATATCCTAGTCCAGTCTCCAGTAGTGAACAAAACTATCACTAATAAACATAAAGAGCTAAACTTAATTATCTTCTTATGTAAAAACATTTTATATTATGATAATATTTTTCTATTTTAAAAAGTTTGGTACTATGAGTTAAAGGTAGCAAAAGTAGTAAGGGAAGAAAGAAAATTAAAGTGAGATAATCTAAAGATGAAAACACATTCAGCATGATGCAATATTGCTGTAATTATTAATTTTTTGTGCTGCTATTGTACTAATACATTTTACACAAACATTAGTCAATACTATATAATTAGTCTTGCCTACAGCACAGAGGGACTTGCTTGAAATATGGTAGCTAAGAAAATGATAATGATTACACATGGCAAGTTTAGAGACAGCAGAATGTAAGGTTTTTTCAACATCCACATCCCCAAAGTAATACCATTTACATTTCTTTATTAATATCCTACAAATACAGGATTTCAGGAGAATTCAACTAATCATCTAGCACACACACTAATTTACTGAAATAGAATCAAGAATCTTCAGACATTCCTGTGCCTGCTTACCCTCTAGTTACTTCTAGAAAATATTAGCAAAAAGCATCCATGGCATTATTTTTCCATTGTTCTGTTACTCTTAATATCATATTCACAGTGTTCTGAAGCAGGAAATAGAAACCATAACTTCTTGTCTCACCTACAGTGAGAATGAAAACCACTGATCTCAGCCTTTAGTGTTACAATAAACACTATAAACCTTCGAGAATTTCACCGGCATTTTTTTCATACTATCAGAACTTTCATATTGATCAAAATTTCTCCAGCACCCAGATGCAAACAAAATGCCCCATACACAACTAAGTGGAGTGGAAATATTATTATGTCATACACACGTTCCTATTGCATTTGTACTTTTTTTTATTTTGACTTGCTGCTTCAGCACCAGGATAATGTATCAAATGTACTTACCTTATAGTCTGCTCTAAACCCCAGCTAGGTGCAATGTTGACTCTTTTCAAGCCATCTGCCCTGCAAGTTCTCCAACATTAACAGTTCCTAGTTACTTAACTACTTCCAGGATATCAGGATACAAGAAATATAGAACTTACATTTGTGTTAACTCATTTTCAATTATTCTTACCTCTATTTTTCTTTGTTATTATTAAATATAGGCTTCTAATTAATTTTTTTGTGAAGATTAATAGATCACTGAATACATCTTCTTTTCAGGCACTTGTTATATGCTCACCTCAATAATATCACACAAGATATTAAATATTTTCTTAAATCTAATATTTTTCTAAAACCTTTGCCTTACAAAGTCCTATAACCTTTTTTGTACTTATAAGTCACATTTTGACCCAGTCTTTCCAAATTTATCCTTACATAGGCATTTTTTAAATACATAGCTACATCTCTATGTGCTTCTATCACACCTTTTTAATTTTTTTAATTTTATTTTTTTTTGGCCACAAAGGCAACCCTTAGCACAACCATGCAAAGTAAATTAAGTTTTCTGGATGACAGAAAGAATAGCAGAGTTGATGCAAGGCCAACCAATTATCCCACAACAAAATGTGTTCAGTGTTAGTCAGTCCCTTAAATTAACTTACAGGAGCATAAAGTAATACTGTAGAGGGGACTAAAACAATGCTTATAATGAGAAAAATAGGGAAAAAATGTAACAAGAGAGTTTTCTTTGCTGAAAAAAAAAAAACAAAAAGAAAAAAAAAAACTGAACTGTGCCTAATTTCAGTAGTACTGGGTAAATAGAAGGGCCAATTAAGGACTTTACCTCAGGTTCAATTTTCATCTTGAAAATGGGTTAGCATACCTGAATGTTATATAACATCACTCTTACATTTCAAATTATTTCTTTCCCTTAAAAACATTAGAATGCAAATTGTAATGGACAAGTACTCAATCAAAAATCCCTCTGAGAATTCAGAACACAACTATCTAAGAGGCAAAACAAGTGCAGTACAAAACAATTTAAAAGTGAGTGCTGTTGGTATAAAACCAGAAATTTCACAATTTTTACAGCTATGCAGAATTAACTGTAAGAGCTCAGGTTTTGGTCAATGTTTCTACTGCTCAAAAGCCAAGCAACAGATAATGTAATTAGTTTAGTTTTATGGTAATTAGTTTTATTTATGTTTAGTTTTATGGTTTATCCAGAAGAGGTGATAGCTTCCAACTCTCTTTCTAAGGCACTGGTTCAACACAGAGCCATTAAGTTACAGTAGTGACTACAATTCACAAGTTTATCTCATTACACGTTTTGTTTGTTTGTTTTACAACTGCAGCATAAGGAATAGTCAGTGAAGGCTGCTCATGGGAAGTGAATTGAGTAGTTTCCAGGTGTGTATAGAGCTTGTGAGTAATTACTCAAATTATTGCAAGAAATGCTGTGGCTGCAGGGATCTTCACAACATCAGGTGATGTTGCTTTGGGGTTTAACAGTTGCACTGTATCTCACAACTACATTACAAAGGCTTTGGAATTTTTCTTTTGTAACACCACTAGACACTCTTTCCTAATACAACCTCCCCCTCTCTTTCCTTCCTAAAATAAATGCTTTGAACAAAGCCAAGTACTGCCCAGACAAGACATTGTTGTAATCAATCTATTTTCAGAATTTATTAACATTATGAAAAAATGCAGAATCTTTTCAGAGCCCAGAATAGTTCTGCTGCCTCCCAGTAAGAGCTATCTCAAGCTGGCACCCTGGTTGTTGAGGAAATATGTTGCAGGCATTAGATAATGTTTTCTTCATTTTAGCCAAATGCTTTACTATCCTATTTTGAAGATTATTCCTCTATTTCTCATATTTCAAAAGTGGAGGATCAAATCTCTGGAAATAAAAAGAAGACACAGAAAGCGAATTCTTCTTCATTTCTGGTAGTATGTGTGTTACTGGGGAAAAAATAACAGAGAATCAGGCAGGGTATTTGTGAATCCTGGTCACTCACAGAAATGAGACCTATTTTAAATCAATGGACTTTAAGGTGCCCTTACAAGGAACACTCAAAATTTACAGGTTAATACATGCAAGATTTTTTTAATTTCCTCTACCTCCATCATGAACTTTGACACGTTATTAATCTTCCAATTTAGTGAGGAGAAAATAAAAGTTTTTTGGGATGAGTGATGGAAAATAGGTACACAGCTCAGAAAGAATTAAGTCAGAGAATAAGTTTAAACAGCCTTTTCATGTTTTCAGGCCTGAAATTGTAGCTCTGCATGTAAAGAAACTGAAGCCAGTTTCGTTGCAGTATTTCTACACTCTGAAATGCAAGTAGAAAGGGGAGGCCCACTGTATCAGTTAAAACAGAATTGAGGAATCAATACATGTTACATTTCAATTCTGAGACTGTCTCGTAATTAAAATGCAAGATGTTATTTAACTCTCTGTAAACATGTAATCTAGACATCGACAAATTCTTAGAATTTGTCAAAAGTGCTTCCTTTCCAACAGGTCTTCAGTCACGGATTACTTCCTTAATATCAAAATACCTGCATGAAGCTATAAACAGCATTAAAACAGGAGAAAACTTAAAAGCAGTCCAGATAATGCCATGGGAACCCAACGTCATTCACATAAATTTGATGGAGTACTTAAAAAAAACAAGAAACGTGACTGCAATAAGGCAACAATGAACTGTCAGTTATAAGAAAAGAAGAAGACCTACGTGCGGCAGCAGGCCATACAGTGATTTGTTCTTCGGACCACACGGGGTGGTGGTTCCTATGTGACTACTGTTAAACACACTGATAAAAAAAATACAGAATATTTTCAAAAGTTCCTGACAGCTGTTGAGACAGATGCTTTTTACAATAGTATCTAAAAGGTTATAACATTCATGAAAAAAATTACCAAATAATAATTATGTTCAATTAAACCATTTTTGCAACCATTATACTCATGCCCCTGCTTGCACATATGATGATTATATTCATAATAAAACTTAAAGATTTGCTAAAGTTAAAATTTATCTTTAAATATAATTAAAATTTTGCTTATACTGATTGTTTTTAAACCTTCACGTTTTGTTAAGAATAGAAATGGTCTTATGAATAGGCATAAGAGTTTTGTATACCAGTTATGTAAAAAGAGCTAGAGAAAAGGCATAGTACTGTACTGAAATATGAATCCTATGTGGCTTTCTAAAGCAGAAAGGGGTTACATTTGAGAATAAAATTTTTGAGGGTGTTTCAGATCAGTATTATCAGAGAAGAAACTAGCCACCATGAATAAATCTAAAAGCAAATATTAGAATACATACTGAAGTAAATTGAAGATCACATGGAAAATATAAAGAATTTAAGTGAGGCCTAGTCATCTCCTAAAATACACAGATCAAAATTTTCGATTGCATTGACTGTTGTATAACCTCTTCATGCAGATATAAAACTATGGCGATAATTGAAACTAATCAAATTCTAACTGTTAGCTATGAGCTTGAAAGTATCTGTGAATTATCTATAGATTAACTGTTATGAACATGAAATAAACAAATATGTATTAGAATATTATTATTAAGAAATTATCAACTTGTTAATAAAAAAATGTGTTCCCATTTGTTGGCCTACATTACACATTTAAAAAGAGCTAGTTATTCATCTATAGATTCAGAAAACTACACTGTATTATCAGAACATTCATTATAAAACACTGCAGGAAACCTTGTAGCAGCATGTGAGCAGAATCTTTAGTAATCCAGAACAACAGTCAAACAAATAAAGCAATTCTACAAAATAAAATAATGATTACCATTATATTTTTGTGTCATCTTCTTTTAATTTGAATAGGAATAATTTTTTTGCTAACTGATTTTAAGTCACAACAGCTGGAGAACAATCCACAGTGGAAGTCTCTGCAAATGGGTACGCAAGGAAAGTTTGAAAGATGATCAGAAAAAAGTGCTAAAAGAAGAAGGAGAGAATGTATAGAGCTGAAAGTGAAAGAAACTTACATGTATAATGGAATTAATACTGTGTTTTAAACACAGTAAGCAGCTAAGCACACACAAATACTTACTTACTTTTCACCCTGAAGTGAGATGGGAAAGAGAATTGCAATGACAGAACTGTGAAAACTCATATGGTGAATTGGCTAATAAAAAAAAAAAAGGGGAGAACCCCCCCCAGGTCCTAAAAATAATAATAAAATAAACTCAAGAAAAACAAGTGATTAAAAAAATCCAACCAAACCCCCAGTTGCTCACCACCAGCTGACCAATGTTCAGCCAGTCCCAAGCAACAGCAGTCCCTGCAAACCTTCTCCACCCTCACAGTTTTCACTGCTGAACATAACACCATATGGTGTGGAATATCCCTTTGGATACTTGGGGTCAGCTGTTCCAGCTGTGTTCCCACTGAAATTCTTGCGCACCTTCAACCTACTCTCTGATGAGACAGTGTGAGATGAAGAGCAGGTCTTGATTCTGTGTAAGTACTGCTCGGGAATAACAAAAATATCCCTGTGTTATCTACACTGTTTTCAGCACAAATCCGTACAAGCTACTCTGAGGAAAATTAATGCTATCCCCATCCAAAATGGGTACAAATACTTCAGAGGATAAGACCTAAGAAACCTGAGCACTGAAACACAAGGGGAGTTAAGAACTGTAAAGAACTCTGAAGGTGAACTTCAGATTGTATAAGGTTAGAGATCAGATGGGATTTGAGACAGATGCTGTGAGGTGAATTTAGGCAAACAATAAGGGAATTGATTCCGGCATGTACCTGCTGAGAGATCTACTGGTCATAAAGGGAAGTAGCTAGAATTACACTAGGAGAATATCAATTAACATTATTATTTTTATAGGATACAGCTGATCTATGGAGAAGACAACTTGCTGTTTGTTCTGAATTTCTGTCTATAATTCTTATACATCAGTCTTTTTGCAATTCAGATTCACTTAGAAGTCCTCCCACCCTTCTCTCTGCTCTGCTCTATGGGCATAATGGCCATTCTGGTTTTATATTATCTTTTCTGAGTCATGATCTCATCGTGAATAGCATAGTCCACTCTCCCATTCACATAATATGGTGTTAAAGTGACTTTCGGAATATACCTATATAAAATTCTACGGAATTCTACAGAATTTTATATAAACTACATTTTCTCAGGTGCTCTAGTACAAGGAAATAACTTCTGCAGGTGCAGAGAAGGCATTTTATAGAATTGCTTAGGTTTGAAAAGACTGCTGATATCGATTCCAAACTTTAGAAAATAAGAATAAATTAACAGTAATTAGAACATAACACAACAGCAATTGCAAATGTGTAAGACCACTCTCTATTCCTAGAAGACTATGGAGCAAACAGTAAGGCTGAAGAAAAAAAGCTCCACAATTTCAGTAAATTGCACAGCTAAACAACTTGTATACATTCTACAGGAAAGATTCTGAAAGATAGTCCTTTTTAACTGCATTTTAAAATCAGTGGAAGGAGAGAAAGAAAGGTTCTAATACAGTAGGATTTTAGAAAATCATTATCCTAAAAACTTAATCTCAAAATGAACCAAAATTTGTTTGGCTAGCATGAAAGTATAATAATGAAAGTGTGCTTTTCAGTAAAAACTTGCCGTATATTTGTATAAAAGAAACCAGAAACAACCTCATCCATATAGATTTTACTGCTATGGAACAATCCAACATCATCATCAAATAGGCAGAAAGAACTTAACATGTTTTTTTTTCACCCATTTTTCATTTACAGGATAAGATAGCACTGACTTCTCTCTCAGTTTCTTTCCTAACAGTAGAAAGAATAAAATGGTCACAGATTAAGACCTTATGTTATCAAATTCAGAGACATTTCAGTGAAGAATCTAATGAAAGCTAATAATTATAATTAGCATTATTTGTATGTTCTGGGTTGTATGTTTTCAGTTTCTTTCCTAACAATAGAGAGAATAAAATGGCCGCAGATAAGGATTTTACATTATCAAATTCAAAGATATTTCAGTAAAGAATCTAGTTTATAATTATCATTGTATCTTCCATTCCTTTGATTTTTAGAGAAAACAGTTTTCAAAGAAAACTTTTAGAATGACAAATTATTAATATTAATGATATTTTTTTTGTAAAACACCAGACAGACAAATATTCAACATCCTAATTAATTTAAACATTTTTTCCTGGAATCTGGGAACCAGTAAACAGCATCTCAAACCTGAAACTCCCACATTAGAAATCAGTATCCTGCTAATGACTTAAGGCCTTTTACACAGATTTTTCCTTGTCTTTCTCTGATTAAGAATGAAGTAAAAATGTAAAATTAAAAAAAAAAAAGTAAAATAGCAAAAATTTGGTAACACGGACTGATGCCAAATGCAAAACTAAATGTGACACTTGTTATATACTTTCATCAACACAGAGTTGACCTTCACAGTTCATTTCTGTATTTATATTCAAATTTTATGAGGACAGAACACAAAGCAAAACCTTTTGTATTTTTCAAATCTGTTGATCTTCTATTTCACAGGCATATTTTGAAAAATTTAATGACAGAAAAAAAAAATTTAGAAATCTGAATGACCTTTGAATTTAAACAAACTGAACTTTGTGAATTTTCAATAGTGTTAGAATATTTGAAAAAACTTGGGAGTTTTTTTTAGTGTAGTTGATTTAATGTAAAAATGCAATATTTGATCATGGTTGAAATCTCATTCTATTTGAAGCAGGTTGCTCCGGTTGCAGAGAAATGTAGGCCTTTAGTGCAAGATCTAGTTACAGTAATACTCGATTTTTTTCTGCTTTTAAGTTAACTGTCATGTAGAAGTAATTTAATGACTCTCAGTTTATCTATTTGTTGTCCATTACTAATATCGCCAAATCCTGGACACCTTTATCTTTTCTGCTTAAACATTCCTATGAAAATATTTATTAACTCTGATATCACAACTAGGATTACGAATTTTCAGACCAGCTTCTCCAGATGCAGAGAACACCTGAAGGCAACACACTTACTCATTAGTAAGTGAGAATCTTTCTCCTGGTTCTCAGTTCCCAGGCAACATCCATCTCAAGTTGAAGTGATACCAACCCAGAAAACTATTTCACATCAATATCTGAGACTTATTTATATTCTATTTTCCTCTATCCTTTGAGGGAGTTGAGAAAAACTTTCAGACAAATACGATTCTTTCAAAATACATATAATGGACATATTTTGCAAAGGGAAAATAAGATATAGATTCAAGAATTATAATGATTAAATGGAAGAACAACTCAAATGAAGGACTCAAATAATGCTGATAACTTAAGGTAGGAAAATAGAAATTAATAGATATTATTTAGCAATTGGTTTAAAATTAAAGAAACACTTAAATCAGAACTGTTTACAATTATTAATGTTGACTAATTTCTTATGGCGGGTGAAGAGGGGAACGAAAATTAAATAATTTTGACATACTGAAAATTACAGGGAAAAGTAAGTTGGTGAAACAGCTCTGGTCTCTTCACACCTACTGCATTCAATCGTGAACATCTGAAAGATGAGAGAGGCCTCTCTAAGAAAATATTTAGGAAATAACTGTATCTCCTCAAGACACATCAGTTTCTCTACACCATTTCTTCCCTTCTTACTGCCTCAAGGGGACAGACTGGAGAAACATTAGGTAAAATAATGGGAATTGCCAGTATATTTTGAGACTGTAGAATTAGTGTCAGTTGTGTTTTCTCAGAAGTCAGGCATTGAACCAATTCAGGTTTGAATATTGCTTTCTTATGACAATGGTTGTCATTATGACAGCAGCCAGTGTCAGGCCACGAATCTACTTACAGTGCAGTAATTGCAGCACAAGGAGTCAGACAGACAAATGTTCTAAACTCTGCACAGTTTTAAAGTTACAGTATGCCAGTAATTCTCAATGCCAACATTGCAAGGATATAAATTGTCAATTCTTAGGAACATTTTTGCAGTAACTAACCTGACTTCCTGACAGTAGCAACCCACAAAAGAAAACTGTGATTTCCTGAGTCATGCTCAGTCAAACTTCTTGAGTAGAAGTAATCAGTAAAAACACCTTGATCAGGAGCATCCTGATTCAAAGCTCAGGTACTGTGGTATGACACAAAGGCTTTAAACACGTATGTGACTAGCTTCCCATGCACACCAGAGTTCCAAATGTGCAATAACCAGTGGGTAAATACAACACAGTCAATCCCAACACTTTAATTTCTCCCTCATCCTTTGAGCTAGCCTTTTAAAAGCTTACCCAGAAGCCTAATGCCCTACTCTTGTCTCTCTACTGCTCATCACAAAAGTACTATCTCCTCCAGCATGAAATCTGAAGGTTTTAGATATCGAGAATAACAACAAAGATGTGCATGGAGGACAGATACTGTGTGGTCTCAAGAAGTATTGTTGCACTCTTGGACGATTAGGATATTTCTGACAGTTCTGTTCCTAGAACCTCTGCTGGGGCATAGCTGCAAACCCAATCAAGATCAAACCATCAGCTCCTGAGTCACTGTTTTGGAAGGCTGGTCTTTTGGTGGACTCTCTATATCTATGTTTGATTCCAGCATTGATGACATTTACTGCCATTCCATTCTCTTGGGCTCCTGTATCCACATTTATATCTATTTGTCAATTATAGACGGAATATATGATTCACACATAGCAAATACATTATATAACAACTACCTCAAGTTCCCAGCACTTTTCATTTCTAACTTCTCATGTTACCCCAAATTCCAGGCCAGAAGACAGTATTTTAGTCATCTGATCTGAATGATTACATCACAGGGTCCCTTCATTGTCAGACTTTTACTAAGAATACTTTGTAACAGAATGTATTTCTTGTGAAGAAAAACTCAAATGTTCAGGATCTCGTTTATTCCTGCAAAGACAGAAAACAACTTTTATACCTAAATAGTCAGACCTGAAAACAGTGAAGTATAAAGAAGTTCCTTTCTAAAGACATATAATTTGAAACTTCAGGCAAGGACACACAAAATTGATGAATGCTTAATCAAATAGTAAAGACTACATTGAGAAGGCATTTAAACATTGAAGTGATCAGAGGAGCATAACTCCCTTTTCTTCTCCTGCCTGACACGTGACTTATTTCAGCAATAAAAAGCATAAAACATTGAGAAGAAAACAGTCTCCAACACAGCCAGTGGAATATGGTCACTAGATGCTTCGGAAGCAAATAAGAGCCAAACAACGTGCCCACACTTTCAGTAGACATGTGTTTATGTTCTCAAACTAAGAACCTTAATATAAACTGGAGATTTATAGAAATAACTCTTTATAAAATTGTAATAAAATCTTGTGGCAAGTATCGGAGTGTTTAATAAGAGACAAAAAACTTCATGTTTCAAGACTGTATCTAGTATTTAATTTTTAAGAGCAAGGGAGACAGACAAGGTCTCTGGGAAAGTGCATACCATTAATAGCATTTCTTGAATGTTATTTTCAAGAACCTTTACCTGGCCACTTTCAAAGCTCTGATGGATGCTGTACTGAATAAATGAACAAGGCAATATTCTGAAGAATTATTTTTAGGCATCATAAATATGTATTAGTCAAAATAAAAAGTTTCTGAGATTTTTTAGATAAATATTAAAACTAACTGCATCTTTATATCAGAATACTTCATTTACCAGGGTTTCAATTTCAATGACAATACTAAAGTCCTTAAGCAGAATCAAAAAAAAACCACCAAAGACCACAAATACTCCATTCTATTTAATCAACACAACTGGTCCCAGAAGCAGTAAATGGAGATATTTCACTTTGGGAGAGATTATTTATTAAGAAACCAAAGCAGTACAGCATGTAAAAAAATGGATGGGCTGTATGGCACAGTGTGGAGGTTATTACTCTTGTAAATTGACTGAACTTCTCCAGTATTCAGAGATCCCACACATAAGATGACTGTACACTGCTGGCCTGAGCAGTACAGGAACAAGTAATTCATTACAGAAGATTAGGGCATGTATACACAAGGTCAGACTAATTCAGCTTCTGTGATTCTATTTTTTTGGTCAATGCTGTCTCTAAGAATATATTTTCTTGTCTGTTAACCAGTGGAGTAATAGGATAAATATAAAAGTTATGAGAAATTTCAATGTCCTGGACTCTAATAACTCTCAGCATTGCTAAGATTGTTTGCCTAAATATATAATTTTTAAATATATTTCTATAAAATACATCAACTGTGTTTTTACTGGAAGCTAGTAACACTAACCTCTTTGAAGGTCAGGAAGAAGATTCTTTCTGTTTAATTTTATATACCCTGGTAACAGTTTGCTAGCCAGCTATGGTGCTGATGGATATTGGCAATCTTCAGAAAGATGAATTTTCACTTCTGCAGCTCTGTGAAACACCTTCTAATGTAAAGATTAGTTGGAACAGAAACATCTCTGGGTATACCATTTTAGTTCTAGTCAAAACTATTTTGTCAGAGAATTTGAAAGAATCCCACCCAAATGTATATGATTTAGAATTAACATAATATTGTGGGAAGAGTATTATTATTAGGAAAGTTTCTGAACATGCCATATATCTAAGGGAATCCATAAAAAGGATTTTAAGCAGAAAAAAGATGAGGACTACACTGAAAGCGAAAAGGGGAAGAAAGCCATAGTGTGAGACATAGGAGAGGAAGTGTTTCCAGAATGGTGGTAAATTTTGATGCTTTGAAGATGTCTTGAATAACAAAGACACGGTAGACCTGGCATACAGAGAGCCTCAGAGGTGAATGTCCAGCTAAGGGTCACTTTGCTGTTGGGTCAGCAAAAAGAGCAGATAGTCACTGCTGACAGCAAAATCTTAATACAAGAACAGAAAAAAATCTCTAAGTAATATGCAAAAGAAGCTTATCAAGAAAGCAGCAGCTGCTGAAAGGTGTACTATTTCTTACATTCTGAAGAATGATTATATCACCTCCAGGTTGTACACTAAATACTTAATGTCTACTGTCTAAACCCACATTTTTCATTCCACAGTATAGGTCCAAACTATACAATTCAAAGCAATAAATATGTAGAGGAAAATTTTCTGCTTATTTTCCCATAATTAACAAAGATAAATAATATTTTTTCTTAAAATCTTAGAGGTTAGGTAAGAATGCTCAAAAAATTACAGAACAGAAGCAGAAGTTAATCAAAATGCACGACAGTTTCTGGATATGTAAGGAAAACCGGTTAAAGCAAGAAGTAGTGGAAGAAAACAGCACTCTGTGTCTGTAGAACATTTATTTAGATATTACAGTTGTGGCACTGAACTGCTTTTTCACTCACTTTATAAAAGCTGCTCAGCAGATCCACTCTGCATCCTACTTGCCTGCTAAATAATTACAACAGTGCAGTCATGGGAAATAAAAAAATACATTTCTATTTCCTTTATCAACCATTTTTCTGTGCAGCTTTGAGACAGGCTAAGTTGTTTCACTAACTTGAGCATGACTATATAACCCCACGTCAGTACTACCACATGTATGGAGAACGGAAATTAACTCTAGCAGAGGGTGTCACTCACAGGAGTGCCAGCCAATTTCCTTAAATGAGCGTAGACAATTATTTTAGAAAGTAGAATGATGTCACTAAAATGTGTAGATTTGAGGTGGATGTCACAATGTCAGCCTACTAAAAATGGAACACAAACAGTATTCAAAAATACAGCATTAGGAATTAAATATCAACATAAGATAATAATGAGAACATTTTGTTCAAAGACTGGATTTTTAACTACAGACACTATTTAAAGGTGAAATATTGTGACACATCACAGTGCACAATGATTAAAATGTGAGTCTGATATTTCAAAAAGTTTTATTCTTTACTCTAGTATGTATTTACCATGCACAGTAATTCTCTGTCCTCAAAAGACAAAGAGAACATTAGAAAGATTTTTTTTTTTTAAAGCAGCCAAGGGAATTAGGAACTTCAGTGGTTTTTAATGCAAAATATTCTGAAGTCAAATAAGCACATTTTGAAATTTCAAAGAGGAAAAAAGGAAAAATAAACAGAAACTTCACTTTGATGCTTACAAACCCCTTTTTTTCTAGAAAAAAAACCAAACAACAAAATTGACTCAATTTTATTTGAATGTCACAGTATTTCAAGAGAAAATTGTTCTGCCACAGGAATCTATGAATAAAAAGAAAGGTTTGATCTAGGGAAGAAAAAAACCCAAACCGAACCTAACAAACACCCTCCTTCACAAGTTGTTTAATTCATGTTACCTCAGTTTGACTGACTATAAAGCTCTTTGTGTTACATGTGAAACAGGTATAAAATTAAATACTTCTGCTGAAGACTGTATAAAGTAATGCAGGACGCTCCTGAACTCAAAATACCTTTTGCTTAGACTGTCAGATGTGCTGGAAGTATTAAGGTAGGTGGCTGGAAGTGATCATCTTTAAGGAGTGGACCATCAAGCTTGGTCCCTGAAATCAGAGCAGCTAAAAGAATTTTATCTAAAAGAACGCACCACTTCATCATTACCCAAGCCACCATATATTTCATAATATATTGGAGCAAACTTGAAATGCACAGTACAAACTGGCAAAAAAATGAAGTAGTATAACAAAAGCATAAAAGATCAAATTCAAAACCAGTACTGTCTGTAATATCAAAATAATTCACATAAGGAGAAAATTTCAAGATATCAAAAAGTATGGGATTTATTCTTCTTATTACTGATGATGATGATTATGATGATAATGTATTAGTCCCTTTGACAATGGACATTCTTCAGTAGGAAACTAAATACCACTGTACCAGGGATGACTTTTGTTCAGTTTTGCAAAAACTTCGCTATCTCCATATTAGGCTTTCAGGAACAGAACAAGGACAAAAAATACAGTGGAATACAATGCACAGTGAGGATTTTTATCATGTTTTTCTGTATAAAACATTGTTAATAAAATTCAATTTAGAGAAAGTTCCAGTGGAAACTAAATGGAATTTTGTGATATCCTTGCATGAATATGAGGATTTATTGTGGGTGGAGGTCTCAGTTTCATAAACTAACATGCTTTTCAGTTCGGTGTAGAATATCCCACAGCTAATGCTTCAGTTTTAATTTCTTAACAGTTTAGGAGGAGAGGACAGAGAGATGTTGGTTTTGAATGCATTTAGAGGAGTTTTATTGTTGCTATGGTAACAAATATAATTTTTTTAAATTTCTTCTGTCATACCGTACAAATGGCAGGCTTTAAGCTTTCAGACTGGACAACCAACCTTCCTCTCCCATGTATCAACAACTTGCCATGAAGAAGAGGAAAAAAAGAGCTGCAATCACATCAAAATAAATTTGCTTGGAACTAAGTAGATTTTAAGCTTTCCCAGGGTAGCAGCACAGCAGCTGATTGGGTCACAGAACAATGTGTTTCTGCAATCTTGAGTTAATAAAAATTTTGATCCAAATAACCTCTAAAGAAATATTTCTTTACCTTAAAGAGAAATTGTACCACATGGTGGGATTTCCAGTAGAGAGAAGGGTGAGGTCTTTTCTCTGTTGTCCCTCTTTATATTCCACTTTGGGATTTCCTGTGAAATCTAAGAGACAAACTGCCAAGTCTGGTAGGAAGCCTTATGACTTTATTGAGAAACAGTGTGCCCCCAAAGAACTGGGGGACAAATATATTAAAATACAGCTGTAAGAAAATGTTACACAAAAGCAAACTTGTTAGTTTTTAATCACTGAAAAATACCCACATTATTTTTTTCCCAATACAAAAAAAGGACAAGAATAAACAGAAGGAACTCCAGCGAAGAGGCACTGAGATGGTCAGGGTTGGATTCACTTGCCCTGTGAGGAGAAAGGGAGGGAGCTGGGTTTGTTGAAAACAAATGACTGGGAGGGATTGAGAGGTGGCAGGGGTAGTTTCCACAGGAGGATATCTTCACCATAGTGCAAGGAAGAAAGTCAAGAAAGAACAGACATAAGCTGAAGTAAGAGAGGTTCTGACTTCTCTATGTGAGAAAACCAAGCATGAGATCAGGTTGCCTGCAGAAACTACAGTCTTGGTGTACTCAGAGGTTTTTAAGACTCAGCTAGGTAAAGCCATGAGCAACCTAGTCCAACTCCATAGGTGCCCTGGCTTTGAGCAGGAGCCTTGACCTCCAGTGCTCCCTTCCAACCTCAACTACCCTCTAATGCTTTATATATACGGAATTTTTTTATATTAAATACATTATATTAATATGTGCATATTATAAATTATAAAATTCCATCCCCTTAATGGTTTAGCTGAAACAATCTGAGAGCTTTCAATGTCCCTTTTCTATGATCAGAAGTAAACAGATCTTAAGCTAGGATGAAGGATTCTTTTTGGAGAAAGATTATTTACTCTTTGGAGACAGATTCACTACTTATAGATTATTTTTTCTTATCTCTTTAAAGAAAAAGGTCTGATCTAAAATTTTACCCTGTAAAAATGTCATTACAAATGCTTAGTTTATGTGAGATCACATTCTATTTCAAACCTAAAAAACTGCTAGTTTTCTCTAAATACAAGCACCACACTTTCAACTTACAGCTACAGGCCAATATGATTTCCTTTCTTAAAATTTCTTTCTTTTTCGTAATACCGTAATATGCAAAATCCTTTCTAGAAGATTCTACCAATTCTTTAAAGCCTATCTTAGTTCTGAGAAGCTAGAATCTTCCCACTTAATATTATTAGTCCTACACCAGTTGATTTAAGACATTTCTGAAAACACTTTTTTTTTAACTTCTCTTTGTAGTTAGTAGTAGTAATTAGAAGATCTTGCGTATTACATTGCTGTCTTCTCTTAATGAGTTCTGCTATGTTATCTTTTGTACCTCTTAAACATTGTCTTAAATGAAAATTTAGGCTGTTGGCAAAAGACTGAAATCTTGCTGCTGGAGCACTCTTTCATCTGCATTGCAAATTAGCAGCTATGAACACATCTACTTAGAAATAATGCAGCATAGGTATGGAAATCTCACAATATCTAGGATGAGGTTATTCTTCCATAAAATCCATGAACCTGAGACCTAAGCAGAGCTTTATTCCACACTAATATTCCCATTACTTTCACAGACTTACTAAATAGTATATGACATTAAAAGAACATATTTCTAGGTCCAAATCTCTTTTCATTTTTGAAACTGTGTCCATTGCAACAGTCCATTTACAACAACAAATAAAGTAAGATTTTGGTGATAAAATGGGCTTATGTGTCAAGGAGCTATTAGAACTCACATGCAGAAACACGGGACCAAGTATTATATTTGCTCAGAAACCACATTGGTTACATCACAAGTCATCTCAAATGTTTCTCTTTTCAGACAAAAAACTGTGACACCTTGTTTGAATCGGATTCAAACCCCTGTTTTTGAATTAAGAATACATTGGTTTAAAATGTGTTTAAAATTGACTAAAACTTTTTATTAAATAATATTCTGAAAAAAACCTAATAATGTATTTAGACAAAAATTTTCATCAGCACACATTATTAACCAAAAAAAAGTCCTATGCGGAAAATCTTTATTGCCTCACACTTAATGTTATCTTATTAAATCAGTCGTAAACTGCCTAAACAAAGTTACTCTTCTGTTATAGCTACTGAAATTACTTTGACACTTCTGCTGCAGTTTCTGTTGCATTAGGGTAATCTCTCTGGATGACAGCTCTGCCATTGGTAAGGTGGACATGTAATGATGACAAACAACTACTTTCCCACTACCATGTAGGATTTCCAAAACACAGCGTGATCAAATCTTTCGTTGGCTGTATGTACCATGCTTCTAAATGTGATTTGGGCAAATCAGCCACCTCCCTGGATAGTGGCTTTTTTCATCTCTTCACAGCAGTAGTGGTTGAACAGATCAGTAATATTGCCAGTGCCTCCCCCTTCTATTTTGTGTTTTATTTGTTAAAGAAGACTGGAGCTTCAAAATCTGACAAAAAAAAAATCAGATTGGTGGCTGCAATTCCAACTTCATTCAGGTAGCAACTGTGTCTATAAAACCACCCAAATTCAGGAATGTGGTGTTTTCCTTAGAAGACTGCATTAAGTAAACAGAAGAAGCCGGTCCCTGCTCTCCCGCTGTGGCTTCTTCACTTCACATCATTATAACACATCAATAAATGTGTCTGAGCACCTGCCTGTTGTTATTACCAACCACTCCAATTTCATTTTAGCAAATGTCTGTTACTGATTTAATGCTCTGTTTCAAAGGGTTGCATCTTCAGTTGAAGATGTATAGAAACAGTAAGGCTAACAAATCAGGGGCTGAAAAAGATTAGAGACAGTTCTCTTCTTGAAAGTGCTACTTTACGCTTAGTAAGGTTATTGACATCCTCAAAATATAATAACTGCCATCACTGGGAGACTGGAATCAGTGGGTATTCCTCCCATGCAAAGTCTTGAGACCTTAAAGTGAACACCACTAGCGAAGAAGAAAATCTACTGTGCCACTATACACTGTTTTTTTATAGCATCACTTTGTTTCATATATGTAAGGTGAGGTCACATTTGTTTTTTGATAAAGAACAATCTACATGTGATCTCTTCCTTAAGAACACACTTGAAAGTTAATATGAGATCATCTGTCAATCAACACTTTGACAAATTTAGCAGACTGAATTTCTAAAGTCTCTCACTGGTAATGTTTCCCAGGCCTTTCTTGAAACTCTTCTCTGAATTCATCTCAGCACCGTACAGTTTAATAAAAGCATAGCTAATCTGGACTTTAATATATAGAACAGTTACACTGATGTACAGAAGAGCAGTACCACCCTTCAGGATCTTGCTTGATGCTTACCTTCTAACTCAACAATTGTGCCATGATACATTTGGGATAGAGGATATATACAATGCTCTTGAGAAACCAGTACAAAATCACAGAAAGTAAAACATATTTCTTGCAAAAATCAATAATTCAGACATTAGCATGTTTTATAGTCTCTGCTTTTTTCTTTTAGTGTTGGAACATACAAAACTAACCATTCACTTCAGCAATCTGTGATTGTCTCTACCAGGGATGATCTAACTCTACTTATACTGTCAATTAACAAAAGTACATGATGTACATTATCATCTTCTCCATTATCTTTTTGTTTAAATTTGACAGACTTTAAAATGTCATGTCAGGAGTTCGCTATTAAAGTAAAATTGTGATCAAGTACAATGTGGTTGCCTGCCTGTTTTCCATATATTAAATATGAAGAGTAGAAGACATGTAGAGATAGTCTCACAAACACTGCTGTTAAGTGACTTGTATTAAATTCTAGTATTTCCTCGGCAATTACTGCATGTAATCATACACAAAGTTTTATCTTGATCCTATTTCATTGAAGGTATGTGTGTTTCTTTTCTTCAATTACATTTGCTCTTTGGGGTTTATATTCATCTATGAGGTTCCACATAAATATCATCTACTTGACTGTTTCCCTCCACCTCCCCCCCATCCCTCTCTGGCAAAATTTTTTAAATTTCCAGTGGAGTATCAGACACATGTACTATTAATTACCTCTACCTCCACAGAATGTGCATTGATGTATTGATTACAATTGGACACTTCTGTTTTGCTCTTTAAGGCCTTTATCTGATGAGGTCCCTTATGTAAAATTGTATGTAATTAACAAATGTCTCTGCAATACAAATATCTACTGAATTTCAATTCTGACCTAGTTTGACTTGCCACATTAATTGAATTAAAGTGGTTTCCTGGAAGGACATTGCTTATTGATGAGATGACCTAATCAAAGTTAGCTTGGCAGGTATCCACAGTCAATATGTAGCCATATAGAATCTGGGGTGGAGAAGAAATCAGATTGAAATTTGCTTTCCAGTTCCTTTGGAAATTAGGATACTTTAATTCTTAAAGCTCATTTCAAAATATTCTTAATACAACCCATACACAGCTCTGGGAAATATTCCATCATTTAGAAACTGTATCCGAAAATTTTCTCTAAAGCTACTGACTTGTTTTGTTGAACATAAAAAAATCATGCAGACACTGATATTGACAGGGACTTCTCTAAGAAAATTATAGGTGCCTATAAAGCAAATTAGTGGTGTAAGGGTTGACATAATTAGCTTTTGGGTTTCCAGTACCTTCAGGCAAATGTACAGGGCTCAGGGTGAAAGCTGGTGCATCCTGAAGATGACGTGTGCTTGGGAAGAGGAGGGTCCAGAAACCCTCTGGCTCCTTTGACTGTAGGATGTGCTTCATGGCAACATAATACAGCCCAGAGAGATTAAAAAAATATTTTGCTTACCAAAATATTTAGAGGAGACAGTAACAGAAATGCATAGAGAGGCAGAAAAATTACGACTAACCCTAAAAATTTAGGAGGTGGAATAATCACAGCAAGGAAGAAAAGAGGGACATTGAATAGGCATGCCAAGCCTCTAAGCTGATTGCATAATAATCCAAGTATCACAAAGGTATATCAGGCTATGGTAGGACCTAGTCACCTAGTATACATCACAAAACTAAGAAAATTAGGTGAACAGAAAGAATTTGACCTCACGATAATTAAGAAATTTAACTAAATAGTTGCCTATTGGGAAAGGAATTCTGTGTGAAGCAGACTGCTCAGCATCATATGCAGTGTCCTGTGACAAGTTTCTGACACTTAGCATGTTATTTTATGACAGTTTTTCTACACAGAATGGTGGTGGAAACAGAGGAGGGCAAAAACTGTTTCTATACTTGGGAATAAAACACAGCTGGGGAGTTTCAGGTTTTTAACTAAATTTAAGTTCTCGGAAAAATACTAGGAGAAAAAAATAAGCATCAAAACAATTAAATGAGTCATTTTTTTCTACAACAGTATAAGAGGTTTTATGAAGGTTTCATACACGAGTACTTGAATTCAGGATTTTGGCATTGCCTCATCTGACATGCTCATAAACAGTGGAAAAAGCACAACCTAGATAAAAACAGATTATGACAGAGGTACAGTCGCTTAGAGAGAATTCTCAAAAGGTATTATCAATGTCATTTCATCAAATGAAACAAATACATCTATTGATGTTTACTATTTATTCAGGTCTACTCAGTGTTTTCATTAATGATGAGGATACTGGAAGCTAAAACCTTCCAGCTGGAAGGACAAGCCTA
The DNA here is from genome assembly GCF_003945725.1 of Corapipo altera. Classification (NCBI taxonomy): domain Eukaryota; kingdom Metazoa; phylum Chordata; class Aves; order Passeriformes; family Pipridae; genus Corapipo; species Corapipo altera. The sequence goes on along the minus strand of NW_020884885.1, from coordinate 12,470,895 downwards.
GACCTGAAAGTTATCTTGACAATGTGGAACTATGCATTGAAAAAACAAACTGAACCAAGTCAAATTATTCTTAAAAACATGGAGAATATTTTGAATCTAGGGTCAGCAACCTGCTACCCAAGTAGCGTAGAAGTGTGGAAAAACGGTTTCACAGAAAAGGATTTGGAGAGTTTTGTGGTTCAGGAGCTAAATGTAATTTTATGCTGTTGTAAAAGCAGTAAATTGTATTTGGGATGTACCTGCTAATACACAGCCTTGAAAAGGTAGGAAATTATCCTCTATCAAGGATAAAGGCTCACACAGACTATCACCTCAAATTTCAGGCATTTCAGTGAAGATTAGGGTCAACTGCAGATAGTCCAGAGGAAACAAGAAAAATTACAAAGAGATTATGAGTTGTGAAAAAGGGAGGAGGACAGAAAACTTTAAAAGAGTAATAGAAGGTTATGATGAGTTTCCAAATATCTAAAGAGCTGCTGCAAAGCAGATAGCATGAATTAATTTTCAATGCCTAGGGATTACATGACCAAAGTAACAGATTTAAACTGCATCAAAAGGAAGAACCAAGTTAGTCCTAGGGAAAAATATCTATCCATGTGAAAAATAATACAATAAAATATACTATGGACAATGTGATGCCTCTGTCCCCACAATCAGTCCCTTCAGAGAGACTCTGGCCTTCCACAGGCTCGGGTTGACAGAGACCTAATGAAGTTTGACAAGGGCAAATGCAAAGTCCTGCCGCTGGGATGGAGTAACCCATGCCAGCTGCACACGGGGTTACATTAGCAAAGTGACAGCCAGCAGATTGAGGAAAGTGATTATTTCCCTCTACAGCAGTTCTGAGACTCAACTGTTGTCCATGTGTACTCCTTGTACAAAACACAGATTATAAGACATGATGTACTGAAGGACAGTATGATTTAGAGTCTGGAGGACATGATGTACAAGGAGGTAGTGAAAAACGGGGTTGTTCAGTCCAGAAGAGAAATTTCATGAGCCATCTTTCGTAACTGCCTAACGGGAAGCTGTCAAGAGCAGAGAGAGCATGAAACACTCTTTAACAGTGCCAGAGATACATGAAAGGAGATTAACACAAACTGCAACAAGGGTAATGTGCTTAGATGCAAGTAAGAAAAAAAAATCACCATGAAGGTTGTCAAATAATCAGCTGATTTCCAGAAAGATGTGATATGTTCATTTTTGGAGACATCAAAAACCTGGATGAGCAAAGTCCTCAGCTACCTGATCTTAGCTGGCCATACGCTAAGTATCAGCTGCACTACATGAGTTCCACAGCTGCTGTCAGGTTATTCCATGAAATCATATCCTCTTGATGAAGCAGTATCAGGAATGACATAAGCATGCTTGATTGCATCCTATATCACAAGGATGACTGCATCACCTTGAGCAATTATGTCAGTTCTATAATTCTAGAATTTTCCATCTTGCGGGGGTATTTTGAGGATATGTCAGTTGACAACACAGGATCTATCAGCAGACAATTTCACTGAATGATAGAATAGTTAAAGCTGGAAGGGTCTTTTGAAGATCATCCAAGCCCAATCTCGGTCTCCAAACTCAGTCAACTAGAGTAGTTGAATTAGGACTGTACGGATCTGGATGGAGATAACATCAAGCACAGAAGACTGCTGGTGATGAGTCTACCTTCTCGTTTTGCAAGTTCAGGTCTCACACAGCAAGTCAAGTTTGCATGGCACATATTCCTACGTGACCCACAGAGATAAAAGTGTCTCTGGAACAATGAACCTACCTATAAATCAGAAAAATGCTTGCAGCAGCCTGGACACATTTTTATTTTCTTATTTTTACAATAATTATCATCATCACTTACAATAATAGTGCAGGGACTTTGCTATCTTTCCTCAGCACAGCTGGAAAATTTAACTCAATTTTGCCTTACACCACCCCTTTCCCATGTACTCTGCATGCAGTTATTTGTCATAAACAAATAAATTAGCCTTAACTGCTATGATCATGCAGACTGCTTTCAATTAGAGGTGGCACCTTCAGACCGTGTTCACTCAGCAGCAGGAGGAGAGGCAAATGTTTCTGTTATTGAACTCCTTGGCACTGTCTTGCTCGAGGATATTTATTTTAATAAACACAAGGTCATTATGCTGGCATGAGGACACCACAGGTTCTCCCTAAGTGTTACTCTCTGATTACATGTTATCTATCTTGCTACTGTATCTATGGCTAAATTTTGTCAGCCTCAGCTGAGCAGCTCCTGTTAAAATTAGAAAAAACCTCTAGGGAGGCCAGACTCATAAACAGAGAATTCTAATTCTGAACAGTTAGCAGACAGCTCCATATGCAGTAACAGCTCCAGCTACCTTTGTGCTGCTTGCTCTATCAAGCACCTGTCACCTCACAATAAGCTGCAAGGATTGCATCTATGTCTGCATACTAAGGACAAGGTTGATGTCTTATTCACATGTTTTATTTTGTATGCAGAATAGAATGTAGAAATGGAGGTGCTGGTCATTAAGGAGTTTTTTTAAAAGCTAGAAATGTTAGGATATTATCCTGACTGAATCTAGAATGAACAATTACATACTCTGACATTTCTCTTTTATAGACTAATCATACTGTCAGACCAGTCAATGCCACTCAGTTTTATGGATGTTTTAGTCCACTTCTGCTGCCACAAAGCACCAATTTGCCAAAGTGCAGGCCAGCAAAAGCAGTGTCATGAAAATTCACTCATGGTCCTAAAAAAATCTTGTAAAAAAGATCAGTGTATCTCAAGTGAGAACAGTCTCATTGTTACTTTTTCTCTATGCCAATGAATGAAGAACTAAATGTTCCTAAAAATCTGAGAGACATGGTACTGTTCTCTGTCAGTGGTAAAATGACCAAATAATCTTATTCAACATTTGGAATGAAAAGCAAAGAAAATGAAAAGATCATTGAGGGGGAAAGGAACAAAAGAATCCAAACTCTCAAGCCTTTACTTCCATTAACACATCATTTACCAGAGATTGAGATTTTCCTGTACCAAAATACAGAGACCACACTCTACCCTCTATCATTCTATACATTACAAAATACAAGGAGAATCTTATTGGAATTCTACTGACCTAACAGATACAGGCAGTGACTGCCTTCATCTGCCACAAAGCATAATATTGCTATTTGGTAAGTAAAAATGTTCATGAACAATAAGGGGAGCAGAAGGAGGGGCGAGGGGAATTGTTTTTTTTTACTTACTTTAACCCACAGAAGGTTTTGAAAAGAAATTATTTCAAGCTGAAATAAAAATATAATGCACCATATGTCTCAATTCCTGAACTAATGGAAATGGATGGATTTTTTTTAAGACTTCAATTATTAATCAGAGTATTTTTTCTAAATTCAGAATGAAGCTTTTAAAGTTCATAGTAAACATATATACCTTCAAAAGTTACATCTATGACTTACTGTCACATTTGAAACTCATGTATATGCTGTGCCCATTTTCTCAGGCTCAGAGAATGGTAAAAACCTTCTTAATAGTCATAGTAATGCATAAGAGTGGAAATACTTTCATGCTTCCTTCAAAAGTGGATAGAAAACTGGCTGCTGCCAAAAGCAATTAATCTTCCTGCTAACTCTGCCACTTATAATAAAACCTGTAATTCAAGAAGCATTTTTAATTATCTTTCACTTTCAGGCTGTCAGCCACTATGGTAATACATTATATGGTCCTTGTTAACAATGATGATCTCCAGAATATCTGGTTACCTGAACCTTTTCTAGCGCGTTGTTTCCCTCAAGGTAAATAATTCCCATCATTTTTCCTATATACACTATTCAAAGAACAAGATCTTCTACATCTGAAAGGTTTGATGAAAATGGGCAATTCAGCCACAGAAAGAATTTCTCAGAGCTGTGTGTTCAAAAGATGCTTATATAAGCAGGTTTCAGTGCACTTGAGCTTGGCCATTTAACTATGCTTGCCAGAATAGAGTGTAGTCCGCAAACCACTACCCAGAGCAAATGCAATCCTGTGTCATGTTTGCCATCAATTATTACTTCCACCTGGTATGTCTGGTAATTTCATTTAGCTCCTTTCTAAACTTTAAGCACCCTAGGTACAAACTGTCTTCTCAGTAACCCTAATCACACACATTGTTTCAAAGTTCGCCTTTTTAAAATTTACTTTGTTGTGAATTTTCCTCTTTCGCTTTCTGATATTATTCATTATTAAACATCTCTTCTGTGTCACTCAAGGTAAAGCACAATTACCTTAGATTTCTGTCTGTTTGTGCCTGTTTCGCACACACTCCGTCTCTACTACATATTATTATGCACATCCAGATATATTCAATCCATTATTGTCCTTGTAGTTCCCACAGGTCATTCAACTGTTTTGTAAAACAGATGCTAGAAGACATCATCATCATCACTATTATTATTGTTATTATTGCTGTTGCTGTTATTATTATTACAGTAACAATAAAGAGAAGGAAGTATTGATGTAAAAGCTGAGGTTTTAGATGCAAACATATCTCTTTCTTGCTTTTCTATAGGCTTTACTACAAACCATTGCTAGACAGACGTCGAACCTGTCTGGAAACAAACATCCTTCTTTCAGACTTGCTGCTTGGCATTTGAAATTTCCACACACGTGTTTGTCCTTCAGCAACTAAGTGTCCTACTTTGGGTTTTGATTACTCTTTGTGGGGAGGCAAGCAGGGGAGAAAAGGAGTGTGTAGTGACTCCTAATGTGCTGCTACTACAAATAAATGCAAATAAGAAATTTAATCAGGAATTATAAATTAGAATGATGTGTTACACTTTTTAATGTCTGTTCAAGAAAACATTATTTTATTTCCAAATAATTAATAACCTATAAAAATTACTTAACATTTGTAAAAGAGAGAAAACTGTCTTGCTTAATTTCAGACCACAAGGTTCAAATATGTGATTCAGATCTGACAATGTCATTGTTGAAGTGCTTCTCTCTTTGCACTGAAAATCTCCATTTCAAAAAAGAGTATTATACCTTCTTTCATCCACCCTCCTCCTATTGTACAGCATCACTCAGTCGTAAGTAATGTCCATGCTTAGTCACTGATATGCCTTTGCTTTGAGTAGATTTGTTCCATAAATTAACTTAACCAAATTTGGAAGATACTTTAACATCGTCAAGCATAAGGTGTTGCATAAAGGGAGCAAGGGGGACACCTATTGTTTAATACAAGTTAAAGATTTAATAAAGAAATCCTCTGAGTAATCACATATTCCTGAATACTGCTGTGCGTTTTCATTTAATAGCTTCAAAACTAATTATTGTGTAGCTACCTCAGTGTTTTGCAAAACATAACATGCAGTTATTTTGTGATTGCCTGTTATTTTTTCATATCAACCTTGTCACTTCAAGAGGTCTTAAAACATAATTAAAATATCAGAGATCCTGTGATTAAGCTGAAGAGAGTCTTGTGCTTTGAAAATTCATCATGCAGCTACACCATTTAATAGCTCTTCAGAAAATTTTAGCTTAAAAGTCATTTAATAATACATATTCAAATCAAGCAGCAAAATAAACTATTCCCATTTCTAAGCTATGTTGTTATATTCAGACATCAAGAACAATATCTTTTTGGGCTGCTCTACAAGCATACTGTAAATGGCAATGCAATAAACTAAAAAATCAACACGGACATATTCAGCAAGTGGGGCACCCAAGTACTAACCCATTCATAAAAAGAAGGAAGCAAGACTCAAGCAAACTGTCTATTCATTAGGCCACTCATAGCTCTTCCACTGAAAGGATAAGCAGACAATTACTTGCAGACACAAAGCATGTTGCAAGAAGTAGCTCAAAATTAGGATTTCACTGAAAAGTCTAGTTGATATATACATGCTTTTATAAACACAAAAGAGATTTATTTTGTGATTCTAACCCATATAATTTTTCTAAGTTACACATTCTAATGTGCAATCACATTAAAGTGTACACTACAGTAGTAGAACTATTATGCTAATTTTGAATGACATTGTCCAGGACATGAAACCGATATATAAAAGAAATGTGGCATGGAGCTGGAATTTACTTCCCTTGTTCCCAAATACAAAACTTCCCCAGTAAAATCCACCACAGGCATCTCTGCTGTAATTCAAATCCAAATCAGCAACAACAACAAAAAAAGATGGTTTCAATCCAGAGTGGCACTTTTTCATTAATTGTCAGCAGTGTTGAAAAGTAAGACTTGCAGCACTGAAGTACACTCCTTTGGAAAACACTAAATAAATTATTCATCTCATCACTTCTTCATCATAATGTGGTTGCCTAAAATTCAAGTTCAGATGTTTACTGGAGCATCTGTTCATGCTATTGAATTTTTATAACCTTAAAGTTCACTTGAAAGTGACAAGGAGGTCTTTAAGATTCATGTCAATTAAGAGATCCCTATCATCTAATAAGAGAGAATCACAGAATATCCTGAGGTGGAAGGGATCCACAAGGATCATCGAGTCCAACTCCTGGCCCTGCACAGGACAGCCCCAAGAGTCACACCATGTGCCTGAGAGTATCATTCAAACGCTTCTCGAACTCTGTCAGGCTTGGTGCTGTGACCACTTCCCTGGCGAGCCTGTTCCACCCTTTGGGTGAAGAACCTTTTTCTGATATCCAACCTAAAGCTTTCTTCATAGTGCTTTGTGCCATTCCCTTGGGTCCTGTCACTGGTCATGAGAAAGAAGAGATCAGTACCTGCCCCTTCACTTCCCCTCTTGAGGAAGCTGTAGACTGCAATAAGGTCTCTCCTCAGAAATAGTTACGTGTAAAAGATATTAGAGAATGCCACAAACCAACCCAATGTAAACATGGTCAGATTTTTTATATTTAAAGAGTCTTGATAGAATGTTTTTTATTGAATTCTAAGATTATCAGCAAGAAAGAAGAAAAGTAACAATCCATTTTAAAGATCAGAGTGAGGAAAAATGCGCATTTAATGACCTGAAATTTTACATTAATAACTTAAGTCTGTTTTAAACCTATGAATAATCAGCATCTTCATTTTAAGCTAGGACTTACTTCAAAATTATTTTCCCCTCCTAGAATTACATTATGGGCATTCATATATTTGATTTTAAATATTTGAAGTTTTCCACATGATAAGATCATTCCTAAGCAGTTCATATCTCACAGTTGAATTGAGAAGATACTGTTAATTACTGCAGAGAAAAAAGATAATCTTGATGATCAAGATGCAAGTTGCTTGTAGGTTTAAAAAATAGTAAATAATGCAACAAAAAGAATTAATTATACAACTTTAGATTTAATATGTTCTTTCCACAGCTGGTGCTGAAAACACTGACAAGGGTAAAAATTAGGAACTAAGAATTTACTGGGTACCAGGTAGCCTATATCTATGTGCCCATTAAATTTCCACTATTCAGCTTCTGAAGGTTAATTTTCTAGCCATCATTCTTTTAAAATTATCTCTAATAGAAAGTAAAAGTACAAAGCAATTAGATCCTTTAAAATATCTCAAATTACAGAAGCTACTGCAGAAGGAGTAGAGGAATATAAGAAAAGACTATAAATCAGAAGTCTTCATTACTCCTACTGGAAATGGTAGATTGCTAATTTCTCCTAAAAATCCAGCAGCTATATTAAATAACTAGCACCTAGTATTCTCAATTTAAAGACTGATTGTGACTGGATACATGGAGAACTTCTGGCTATCTTGATCAAGATATTTTTTCAGATCTAACGATTGCTGAAATGAATACTAATGCCTGAACCAAGGTTCAAGTAGCAACATCTCCAGGTGGCCAAAACAGTAACTGTCTGGGGATTTGTTTATTTGTTTGTTTGTTTCTTGTGGGTTTTTTTTAAATTTCTGTTGAATGCATGGAAACGTGACTGGGGGTTTCCATTTGCATGCCACAGAATCCATGGGTTTCACAAGTTATTGTGATTTCCCAATGTCCTATTTGATGCACCAGCACACCTTTTAGCTTCCTACACTGATAAAGAAAAGACTAGGTCAGAACTTTGACCTGCTTTCCCTACCCATTTCCTTGACATGACTGAGATTTAATTGTACTGACTGCTTTCACAGATAAAAAATTTATCTCAAATAGAGGAAAAAAAAATTACAGATTTGCCTAATTCAGACATTTAGAAGTTGAGTCAGATCTCAAAATGCCTTGAAACTTATTTGCTGAAGCAAAGGGAGAAGTAAGATACAGGAACTCTTCAGACAACTTCACCTTCATTTTGTGAAATAAGAATTTCATGTGTATCTGAAAGCTGAATGAGGGATCAACATCCAATTGGTATGAAATGACAAACCTGCCACCCAAACTGAACTGGCATCAGTTAGATGTGGGATTACAGCACTCATAATCTTCTTATCAGCCTCTCCTCACAGGAGCCAGATAATGAGGTCCAAGTTAGAATGTCATATAACAGTGGCAGAGGACACAACTGGGAATGCAAAATCCAGTGAATAAGTGTGGACATCTGAAATGCACAATGTAAAATCATAAAGGTATTATTCATGGAGAAGCCAGTAAGCTTGACTCTTGCTGTCAGCAATTGACCCTCACTATGTGAAATGTTACTGATGTTAATTAGCAAGGCTACAAAACAGTCTTTATGGTGTCAGGAAACACCGTTCTCATTTTTCGCTTGTAAAACTGAGGCACAGCAGGTTAGCATCTGGCTATAGTAATATCAGTATGTATACACTACAGAAATCAAATGAAAATACGTGCTCCTAAAGTTAATAGAGCTACCAAAGAGTGTTCTAGTTGTCTGTGGAAGAGGAAAGATCATACGTTTAAAAGATGCCATGTAAAGAAGTGGCCTACTTTATTTGACTTTTTTACAAGGACTGAGGTAAAGAAGAAAGTGGAAATCTTCTGTAGCCAAGGTATGAATCAATGCAAGGACAAGAGGACACCCACGGTGCTACAGACAACCTGAATGAAGAGAGTCCAGATGGCTTTGAAGTAAATACAAGTTCATTTCTGGCTACCCCAGTTTACTTATCAATAGCAAGGCATACAGGATTGAGTAAGCCTACTGCACATCCATCATTCACATTTCTCCATTTCATTATAGACAGAAAATGCACTTACAGCATGTCAAGCTGAAATAGCTCTTGGCATGAGTCAGAGAAAAAAAACTACAAAAGATCAGCCAGGAGGAAATGCAAAATCGTGTGAAGCTGGTGAAGTGCTTGTTTCTCCCAGCCTCTGGAAAAGGAAACTGCTTCATTTCGCAGAAAACCAAGTCAACAAAAAAGAAAATACAAAATTTCCTATTTCCTGGTTATTTTTGAAAAGTAAAATTTTTTTTAACTTCCTCCCTTCCTATTAGCTGTCCAAGAGAAGGACAGACATGCAGACAAAATGGCTATTTTCTAGAATATATCTTCTCTTTTTTCCTTCAATACCTGTCATTTTCTGTAAGATTATTATGGTATACTTACAATAAAGACATTAAGGATGAGACAATATTTGAAAAATACTGTTTTATATATTGAATGGTTTTAGTTATCCTTTACTATGTCTAGAGGCTGAAGCACATAAAGGCTTTGCCTACACTGCCTGTTAAATGTGCTCTAATACCCTGAAATTCTGCTTCCCTAGTTGTATTGAACACCACTGGAGAATCCTGTTGCTCTTTTTGTGCCTACACATTACTACCTCCTGATGGAAAATCAACACACTAGTCTCCTTTTACAATCCAGATAAGGACAGGATGGAGGCAAATGCAGTCACCTCCTCATTGCTGAAACCATGTTCTGGAGTCATCAGATGATAAAATGAACCTGAGAAATATCAATGCATTTATTTTATCCCCACATTATATCACTTCATCTTCTCCTTCAATAAAAAGACTGTCAAACAACATTATAAGGGAAAATCAAAGCATCAAGTAGTTAGTAACTACAAAGCATTTAATAAATAGCATAAATCAAAAGCCAGAAAAAAACACAGAATCAAGGAATTTGCTGTTTTGAGGGTGAGGGAATGCAAGAAAGTTGAAAACTAAAACTATGCAATACAACTACATCATGGACAGCAGCAGCTCAATACTTTCTCTAATATCATTGCTACCAGTAGGTGACCCTGTCTTGCAGGCACTGACTCTAATCACTCATATAACCTTGCCAGAAATAGACCCACTGCTATAAGTACCAACAGGTCAGATCAAATGATCATATAACTGACCCCTTCTAAAGGTATATAAACAAATATATTCATACAAATATATACAGCACTATATACAATAATAATATATAAAGAAATAATAAATTGACAGCTGGCTGAACATGAGCATCACAGTGTGCCCAGGTGGCCAAGAAGGCCAATGGCATCCTGGCCTGTTGTAAGGACTTAAAGAATACAGTTGCCCCTCTCAAAACTCTGTCAAGGCCACAGAAGCAACCTGCCTTAAGATAAGCCAAAACCATAAGCAGGAACTTGAGATAAGCACAGAAAGAAGGAATGTGCAACAGGAAGGCACTAATTCCAGGCCTGATCGAGGTAAGATCTGGTAAGCGCATCCTTGTTACTACCTCCAGACAAAAATTCCTTCGTAGCAAACTGCGGGAAAGGAAGCAACTGCTCATGCACATATCACCCTAAGTTATGAGAATGGCATCTGCATCTGACAGCCTGCTATGAGAGACCTCTGGTCGAGCCAGTAAGGAAACCTGGCCTGACTGTGTGAGTGTGGGGTGTGTAGCTGTGAAGTTGTGAAGGGGTCTTGGTCTCAGCTCAGGTGCGAGAGTGACCACCAGAGTGGCTCCTGGATGATCAGACAGGGAAGTTTCCTTAACAGAGACCTCGTTCTCTACAACTACTTGAAACAAGGTTGTTGCAAGACAGGGATCAGTCTCTTCTCAGGCAAAAAGTGACAGGACAAGAGCAAACAATCTCAAGTTTTGCTAGGGGAGGTATAGATTGGATATGAGGAAAAAGGATTATCAAGCATTGGAACAGGTTTCCCAGGGAAGTGGTGGAATCACTGTCCTTGGAAGTAAGCAAAAAATGTGTCAATGTGGTGCTTAGGGACATGGTTTAATGGTGGACCTAGTAGTGTTAGGTTAGCGGTAGGATGATGGGGTCAGTGGTTAATGGATGATCTTAGAGGTATTTTTCAACCTTAATGAGTCTATGAAATTTAATTTAAAAAATATTCCTCACTTGGCGGTTTTGTTATTTATTTAATTCTATTGCCATATTTTACACATACCAGATATAGTGTCCCACATGTTTTCTCTCAGAGGTCATTCTTGGTTTTGAGGGACATCAAGTAATTCAAAGGTTTCCCCACAATTTTTGCTCCAATGCATGAAGCAATCATTACTGTAACAGTCAAATGCTAATTTCTACTATCTGTCAGGAGGGGTACCTGCACCCAGCCCTTCCCTATCCTTCTCATCCTTAAAGGAAGAGAGCATATATGAAAGTAAAGCATGTATAGTTGGTTTAAAGTACAATCAGATTGATTTAACCATCAAAGCAATGCTTTTATCAGCTGAATACTGGAGCACTTTTGGTCTGAGTAAGCAGATCTATCTGTTTTCCATCCTAAAAAATGGAAAATTAAACAAAAACAAACAACAACAAAAAAAATCAGACTCTGTTGAAATTGTGCCATATTTTGGGGGTTCTTTTGAGGGGAAAAAAAGATAATTTTTACTCCAGAATAGGCAATAATCCTATGATTAGAGTAGTAATTAAAGTATGCAAAGTAATTAAAGTATGTAAGGTAATTAAAGTACTGCAACATTTATATTCTTTTCTTGAACTTTCCTTTCCATGGAAATCTCGTTACTTATTATGTATATTAAAAAAAAATCCCCCAAATAAACCTAGGGTCTCTAGCACCCTACAGCCACAAAATATTAGTAAAAAGCTCACATGCTATGAAACATCACAACTCATAGGTGTGTCCTGCATTCTGCTTATTAGCAAAATAAGAGAGGACAACAAGAGGGGAAACAACCCACAAAAAAGATTTTTCATCCTTCTCTACCTGAGGATGTGTGTGCCAGGTAATGTGTAAGATGTTAATCCCTACTGCTTAAGGCACATGTATATTGCAGTGACATATACAGACTATGCAGTTTAGGAGAGAATATTCTATCAGAGGGAAAAGGTCAATTTTCTGGATTGGTCAATAAAACTCTAAACTCTCAAACTAAACTCAGAGACAATGAAAATAAAATCTTAGGAAATAAATGTTTCTATATGCTTTGGACTTTTATATTAAGACAGCTCAGTCCCCATTATCATACTCTCAAAAGCAGAAACTTGTACTCACGGTCAGCCAAGACACAATGTGTTTATATATATCGTAACACAGAACTATTAATCTTCTTCATGCTTTCCTTACAGAAAAAAATCATTTTAATATTTTATCTTAATGTTGATATTTTCATTTCTTAATACAATAGCTGTTACTGCTAAGATCTTGTAAGATTTTCCTTCCTATTCCAGGTGAGTAGATCAGAGGAAAACAATAGCAACACAACTGGGAAAAAAAAAAAAACAGACTGTTGTACATTTATTTTTTTTTTTTTACACACACAGATCAATCAGGTGAGAAAACCACATCTCTGAAGAATGTAAACCAAAGGAAGAAACAGCATGATTTGCATGTAGAAAGACAGTTCTGCAAAAATATTCTTCATTCAAAAGGACTTGATCCCATGCTTATAAAAACTGAAAATGCAGAGCACATAACCATTCCAGAGGGATTAAAGATTCTGACTCGTACTTGTAATCACAAGGAAAAGACCTAGAAGGAGAAGAATAAATTAGGAAGACCAAATGCTAAAGATCTATAAACTAATACTGACCATCTGGGACATAAGGACTCAGTCATCCGTTGTTCTTTTCGAGGGAGTTCAAAAGAATTTGAAAGAGCACATCAGTGAACCTGTGGCATAATGCTACACAAGAGCCAGGTTCAGACACAAGACACAATTTTTAAAAGTTTCAGTTCAATAAATGACCCACTTGCAATCTATCTTATCACAGTGAAAAGTGATTTTACTTAATGAGTGAAGCATTATTTTAGTATTTCAGATTAATGTGATGAAATGAGATGCCATCCAATTTTCCCTACTTTTTTTTCCTAGCTTCAGCCACATTTGATCCAACATGGTTTTTAATGCAAAGCGAGAAAAATTAAGATTGCAATCAAAGATATATTTTAATATGGAATGCCCCAGGGGTTCGGGAACAAGTTATGTAGCCCAAATTAGGTACATTCCTGAGAACAATACTTTCCTATAAGGATTGGTGAAAACAGAGTGGCTTTCCATCAGAAAATTCAGCATTTTGCAGGAATGCATTGTTGTGGACAGAATTTCATAGAAAGCATTGCCAAAATTAATCACTACATATTTCCATTTAATTTAAATAATCTTAAAATATTGCTTTGACAAGGCAAATATTAATCCTTAATATATCTTTTGTTTTAAACTATGACATTATAGGTGTTATTTGAAAACTATGCACTAAGTAACATTTTCTGAAATTATCAAATTGTTTCTTTAAAAAACAAGAAATTCAGTTTTCCGTTTCAATTTGGAAATGAAACAAAACAATGCCAATTTGTGGGATTTCCCACTGGAAAGATAATTCAAGGTCATTCAAGGGGTTGTTTATGACTAAATATATTACACACTGAGAAACCTAAGAAAATTACGACTGTGAGCATATACAAACAAAAAACATGGGTGTCTCACTACTTTTGTAGCCACTAATAAAATGCTTGCAGCTTCAGTGGTGGTCAATATCCAAAGAATTAAAGATCAAGATGTGATCACTAAAACTGCTATCAACTGCGGCGTAAGATGACTTATTTTTTAGATATGTTATTTATATATTCTCCACATATATCACTCACTAATTTTATATTTAAAAGCCTTAGCCTCTTATGTATATAGGTGTTCATTCTTATAAGAAACTCATAACTGGATTTCACGAAGACAAAAGAGCATATTAACATTGCCTAATATTAGATAGTGAAGTTTAGAGACTTGTCTCCATTGGGGCTCTGTGTAGTGCATAGTGAGCAAAAGAATTCTTCAGAGAATAACTTGCACCTCTTCGATCAGGTTTCTGTTCATAGTCACCTGATGAAAGATCCTCTTTGTCCTCGTTATATACAGGAGAATTCTTGGAGATGAAACTAACATACCTTTAAGAAATGAACTTTCTCACCTAAAACCTAGAAGTACAGATATCCTTTCCTTTCTCCCAGTTTAAAAGATGTTAAAATTCACACTCATAAAAGAAAAAGATGGGTACAAGAACTGGAAGCCAAGGCTCAGACACCAGTACTAGAGTTAAGAAACACTTATCCAGTACAAAATGATCAGCCATATTTCCAAATGAATCATTAATTAGTTATCACATGGAAAACAACTTTAACTCTCTGAACCTGATTTCAGACATAATCAAAAAACTCATTTTGGTTTGTTTCTCCCTCTGTAAATGGACATATTTGGGGTTAGGTTATACCCATCACTACAACATACATATGGAGGGATAGAAGTACACCCAAGTGGCATTCACACTAAATTGCTTCGTAATTGTAAAGCACCTTTAGGATATGAAGTGCATATTAAGTATTGCAAGCTCCTACCTCTTTTCAAAAGAAAGTTACTAGTGCTTGCAAAAGCAAAAATAACTCTGTGTAATTAAACAACTAAGACCCCTGCTAATTCTGCAGCGTACAAGCCTGTACACCAGTCAGAAGCCAGCACACTCAGGACCAATCCTGCTGAGCTGTCCTCATTACAACAGGGCAAACAAAGATGTTTTCTTTATGTTCTCTCAATAATTACATTTGATCTGCCTCACTGAGGATCTCCTGCTAGCAATGAAAAGTATGAAGTGTTTCAATGGGTCAATCTCTAGCTGTTTTATTTTCATTTCAAACATAGTTGAGACTTCCTTTTTTATAACATCCAAAGCAATAAGCAGTGTACGTTCCTGTCTTAAGCCTTTCCAGTGACAATGAGCCAATTACATTTCAACTGCAAGCTCAGCTAGCAATTTATCCTAATTTACCAATGAGCACAAAGTAAAATAGGCTTTTTCTAAGACTTCAAATGTTCTGTGACCATTATGATACCCAATAGAGCTTTGAAGGTTCATCAAAGTTAGTTCAATGATTTATTTTTTTTTTCTTCTTCCTCAATTTCCAATATACCTCTGCTTCAGAAACTGGTTGACTGAAAATGTTAAGGCCTACATTTTAGCACAGATGTAAAAATAAATTCTTAACATGGGTTTATGTGGGCTTAAAACAACAAAGGCTAACTTTACCAAGTATTGTGACCATTTTACTGCTCTGAAAAATTAGAATAAATTTTCACTAAAGGACAATACTTTCAAGTGCAGAATTTATCTAAGCAATTTCTCATATGTTAAAAATTCCACAGATTAAATAACAAATAGTCCATTTTAAGTTCATGCAGAAGGTCTGGATTGGAGGAAAGCAATCTGAGTTTGTCTAGACCCAAAATTTGTTCCACAGGTGATTTACAATATAATTATGCAACTCTGCTATGCAAGAAACCACAAATACTGTAAAAATATAACCACAAATCTGAACAAAAATCTAATTCTGAAACAAAAAGCTTTTGCTCTATTTCATTGCATTTTTATTTCTCAGAGGAGTGTATTGACACATTTCAAAACAAAATATTTTTAGTAAAAAATTAGAAAATAATCCTACAAAACCAATGAGAAGACTTGTGAATTGCACTGCCTTGTATTGCATAAAGATATATAATATAGTTTATGAAGACTATGATGCCCAAATCCTTTTCAAAAGGAATGAACAAAAGGGAAGTTTGGGGAAATTGTGCGGAAAAAATACATGAACAGAAGAGATGGCTTCATCTCACATTTCTTACTTTTCACACACCAATTTTTAGACCATACAACACTGTCGCCTTTGCACAAGTGGGATGACAAAATAATTCCCACTACATCACGTTAATCATTTGAAACTACAGATTTAAAGCAAAAGTAGATAAACCTAATATTTCAATATTCTTTCTGAGCTCCCTGTTGAAAGTCTGCTGGAATCCTCTCAGCAGGTATCTTGTAGCTGACGAAGGGTAAGTTCATTGCAAGGTAAAACATGAGATTGAGGAGAGAAGACAATGAGCAGGATTTTCCAAAGCACATTCAAATTAAGGTAAGACAAACTGATTAGTGAGGTCATTTCATTGTTTCCTGTAAAAATTAGTGAGGACTTATACAGCTTGTTTAAACAATATCTAAATAATTATTTCATACCCTTTTAAGTACAGCTTCCAACTTAATATGGATTTAATACTTAAACCTTTGCCTGTTCAATGTCTTCCCTAGACAGTTCCAGGAACTGAGCCTTAGCTTAGATTCCAGTGATCATATTTCAGCAGTAAGAGGAGCATCCTTGAGTGCACACACTGTCCAAGAGCAGTCATAAATGAAAGTTTGCCTACCAGCATTAATCACTTAAGACGCATCTTGTATGTTTACAAGTGAAGGCTGGCTTTGATAAGCAATAAGGTAATATATCTTCTCAGAGTAAGTTTTCTTAAGGAACTATACACAGAGTAATACCCCTTTGTTCCCCCACCACAGACAGAGACAGATTGCAAGGCATGGTAAAAACATCTCTACCCACCAAGTGTTTGTCATTACATCAGCAAAAAAATATCCCATCATCACAAGCACACATTTGACCTCGAGAAAAGCTTAGTATTGACTGGTACCAAAGGGATAAGTAAATGAACAATTTTTCCAACATAGCTTTTAATTTACTTTGATGAGCAATTAAAATGTTAATTAAAAAACAATCCAAAACTCAGTACTCAGTACGGTTATGAAATAATAAGCTCTTGTACCCTCACTGCATTCCAAGCATTAGGAAGAAGGTCACAATGCAGCTGGGGCAGAAAGGTGCAAAAGAGAGGAACCGTATTATTCTTGAGGTTGTTTGTTTATTTAAAGAGAAAAAGATACTTTAAATAGATCTGGTAATATGTTTTCTAAGTGCTGAGTTAGACCAAAGGTCTATATAAACAGTACCTTGGCAGATAGTGGCTTCAGCAGCACATAGGACAGGAAAAGAAGCACATGCTCTCTGTTGTGAAATTCCTAGTTCATCACTCAAATTCTAAAATAATAATGAATTGTTTAAAATAATCAAGACTTTTTTTTTTTTTAATGGTTAAAGTTTGGGCTTACTCCCTTCCAGCTATCAAGCTCATGTCTGCAATCAAGAGAATCAGGAACTTGCTTCTATTTCAACTTCCTGATGTGATTCTCATGCAATTGAAGAGATTTAGAACTTGGCATTTGAACACCCTAAATACTGTAAGTCACAAAAAAAAAAGGTTTTGAGAGCTAGTAGTACTGCCTCCTTTACTATGTACCAGTTAAGTCCTGCTCGAGAGGATGAAGTGGCACACCTCTTCCTCCAAAGATACTAACTGAGATCTTCTGTATTTACCAAGTCATGTTTTCCATCATACAAATATATAATATTTGTATCATACAAATATATATAAATATTTGCTACAAAAACCCCAAACCAAACAAAAAAAGAAAACCACTCCAGTTTTTCTAATTTGATTTTTTGGGGTTTTGTTTTGGGGTTTTTTTGTGGTTGTTTTGTTTTGTTTTTGTTGTTTTGTCTTGTTTTTAAATGCTACCAAGTTGCATTAACCCAGGGCAGGAAACCAACATCCTTTTCGCTATGCACTGACTCTATCATGGATGCTACAACAAAGTGATTTTCCTGTAAATAGTCTCAATTACACTCAGAGTGCATCACGAAAAGAAAAACAAAGCAGTAGTGTAACCTCAGACTTCTAGTGTCTCCAAAAAGCCACTGTGATTCACTAAAAGCAAACTATAATGTTTCTTAAAAAACACAGGTTCTTGTCATCTATTGAATAACTGTCCTGAATGAGGTCTTAATTTATGTGATTAGTATCTAATATTTCTGACAATAAAGATGGAGATCTTTTGCATTTTTGGAAACAACTGTATGGGTTCTCCTAAGAAAAATATTAATTTACTCTCCTATTCTGTTAAACCATAATATGGAATCACTCAGAATAAATTGCCCATGCCTTACACCTCAGTTTGTGCATCTGTATTTTAAAAATAAATAACCAAAAAAAAGAGCAGAAAGAGCCAAATAGCAGAAGACAGAAAAAAAAACATTTATGCCACAGAATATAATTCAGATCTTATCTCGGAAGTGAAATCCTTATTCTAGTGATATAGCTTCTGAAACTGCATTGGGCTGCATGGTTACACAGCCCCAGACACAAGCCCAGAAAGATAAATTTGTAAGTAGTCTCCCTGAAGTAAGCCACATACTAGCTTGCAAAATAAGTGTCTAATATAAACTCACTGTCTTGAGTATGTTAGTAAAAAAATGCAGAAATTCTTTGCCTTACCGACTGAAAACCAGAATAAGTTATTACTGAAAGGTCTATTTTTTCCTATTCATAACATTAATCTACAAAATAATCTGAAAATTAAAATTTGAATCCCTGAATTACACTTTCCACTTCAGGATATTACTAAGGTTCTTTCTGATTACTAGTTCTCCAGGGCTTTACATGACAGCTCTTAAGAGAACCTGGTAATGCTGCAGGAAAGAAATAAAACAATTCTCTCCATTGGAAACTGCCAGGTGAAATTTGAACCACTAACTGTAATTACTATGATTGGATTTTAGCCAAGAAATTGTGAACATTTACACTTCAAATTATGATATAGATTAAATTAACGTTTCAAAGAAACATTACTATAACAATGCCATTAATTTTATTTGGATGCATCTTCTGAAAAAAAGGTTACTTTTCAATATTATTAAAAATATTTTACTAAACACTGAAATGTTCAAATGAGGAGTATAAGTAAAATTAAAACATTGCTGCAATGATTTTTAAGGGGAAAAAAGCTAAGGTGTTAGCTTTCTTTTCCTTTATTTCATTATAAATCCCCTTAAGTCTGCTAATCCAGCTTCATTTCTCCAGCATCATTTACATTTTGTATGTGAATTTCCCAGCAGATTCTGGTAGTTCCAGGTATTTTCCTTAGTAGAGTGTCAGAGGATTCTCACATCTTTTCTATGTCACGAACCCTTGTAATGCCACTTAAATAGTGTTGTGGTACATGCTAGTAAGATCACATTTCATACTTGAAAAAGTGGAAGTAGTCTTACCGTAATGCAAGAAAATAAAATATAAAAGATTATACTATTAGCAGATTTAAGGAAAGTTGGTGGTTTCACCAACTTCAATGGAGTGTAACTTCTTAACAGTAATGCCATTAGTCAATAAAGAGCATGGAAGAAAGTCACTGAAGGAACTGACCAGAATTCAGTTTTTTAATTTATGTTTTCATTACACATAGTAAGGAATGAGAGCCACAAAAAGGAACAGGGGAACAGAGAATCTTCCCTGTGAAAAAAGGTTGACAGAACTGGGTTTTTTTTAGCATGGAAAAGAGAAAGCTCCGGGGAGACATCATAGCAGCCTTCCAATAACTAAAAAGAGAAAGTTGGAGAGGGACATTTTGCAAGGGCATGCAGTGACAGGACAAGGGGGAATGGTTTTGGACTAAAAGAGGTTTAGATTAAATATTTGGAAGAAATTCTTTCCTATGAAGATGGTGAGGCACTGGAACAGGTTGCTCAGAGAAGTTGTGGATGTCCCATCCCTGGAAGTGTTCAAGGACAGGTGGGACAAGGTTTGGAGCAACCTGGTCTAGTGGAAGGTTCCCTGCCCATGTCAGGGGGCTTGGAACTTAATAATGTTTAAGGGCCTTTCCAACCCAAACCATTCTTCTTCTATCGCATTGTTCAAGACAGTAATCATTTGTGGCATCAGCAAAAATGCTGAGTATAAACTTCTTAACAGTACTAAGAGTTGAACTGATCCAATTCCTATAGAGGCCAAATTCCATATAATTCAAGGAACTGTACCAATAGCTTTCAGTAGTCCAATACTTAAAAACCAGCAATGAATAGTTTGTGTTTCTATAGAGCCAACGGCAGTTTCTGCCTGAATGCACAGTTATTTTGTTACCTACAGTTTATTTAGGTTTTCATTAAATATAAAAATATTAAGTTACTTCTCGTAAGATCCACATCTGGTTTAAGAGCACTGTAAATGTTTTCATCTTTCCCCTAGTTTTCTCTATGTTTTTCTTTGCAGTAATATGGCATTAGTTGTCTCTCTCAATTATCATCACAATAGCATATAAAACTGTTAATATGTAGATTCTTATGAAGAGCACTTCTCAACAGAGGTCCACAGTTTCAGACACTTCATCTGAAATAGGACAAGAATAATTTGTGGAGAGGGAGAGGAACAACCATAACACGTAGAAAGAGCAGTCATGGAACCCATAAATCTGACAGAACTGAAAGGTTTTCAAAACAGACTATAAAAAAGCAGATATCAGAGAAGAGGAACAGACAGGAGTTTCTTCCCCTTTCAAAATGTTAAACTGAGTAACTGCTTACTCTTGGAGATGGTCTCAAATTGACTTTTCTACAGTCTACTATTAATATTTTTTTTTACTTGCTTTGTGTTACAATAAAGAACACATTTCTGATACAGTTGTTATTTAATCTTGAGTTTAGACATAGACCACTATTCATACTCCAAACAATAGCTACATGGTCTATATGGCCAAAATCCAGAGGTCTGATGCTTAGGTTTGAAGTCTGCAGTTTTCATTTAGATTAATGTTTCAATTAACATTACGCTATGTTCATTATGTATATATGAACATTAATGTTACATATTTTCCTTTTTTTCCTATTATTAACATCCCAAAGTTCTGCTGAGATATTGTCAACACAAAATGACAGTTTGTTTGGGCTTCTTTGATAATAAAAAAACAGAAGGAGAGGAGTCACAGCAGAGAAGTCATGACCCATTCACCTCCATAGAAGAGGTGAGAAGAGAAAAAACTAGTTGGAGGTGGAAAGAAAAAAAGAAAGGAACCTGACAATATGGTTTCAGTAATTCACTTCTCCTGCTATTGTTTTACTATAGAAAAATAACTCTGGTAAATAAAACACAGGCATCTCTATCTGCTGGGGTTTTAATTACTTCAGCTCATTGCTGGTCTCATTCAAAATTGCTTCATTCCAGGAATGCATAATTTTTGACTCCTTTTCTTGATGGGCCATTTTAATTTGTGTTCCTTTGGTTTTCTCTTCTCCCCTCCCCCAGAATTTTCTTTTTCTTTCCCTCCTAACATTTTCCTCAATATTGTTCTGTTTCTTTTGCTGATATTTTTATATTGGATTCTGTGAGCCAGACTGTAGCTTTACAGCCAAAATATTTCAGTTAACAGTATAAAAGATAGAGGGCAGTTTGAAGAGGTTTAGTAGTGATGGTCTTTTACTAGCAGTCAGTACACGAAGAAAGCAAAAGGTTGCTGAAACTATCTCCCACAAACTTTTGGAAGTGTGTAGAAACACTAGGAAATCCCAGAAAGTATTTTGAAACTCCCTTGTACAAACATTCAAAGATGCAGATAGAGTGCTCAAAGTTGCACATGAATGAAAGGAAGGCAATAGGTGTCCTTTAGGCAAGAGGTTAATACCTGTCTCCATTACAGTAATTATTAGTAATTTCAGAGCCCACTGTTTCTTTTCCACAAGAGAATGCTCTGGTAAAAGCTGCTTTTGGTTTACAGCTTGTAGGCCATTCCAACATGTTTTACTACTTCATTACCATTTCTGATGGACCAGGAAGGGATATAAAATGTAGCTGTGTTTTTATGGACATAAAAAAAAAGATGCAAAGCTCAAGGGTAGAAAGATTTGAAAGTTAACCTTCCACCCAAAATATTTGCAGGAACTACAGCTTGTAGAGGACAACCTGACAAATTCCTTTCTTTCACAGTTTCATTGTCCTAAATATTCCTTCTCTCAAAAGTTTGAAACTATGAAGGCAGAAAAAATTGAGAAGAGCCACATGGTATCACCATAAGGAGAGTAGGCGGAAATATTAAAATGGAGACATTTATTTTATAATACGTATTTCCCCATTGCACCTCCCAGACTCACCCATCTTTTCACTCTAATATTTCTGTAAAGTCACCCACCTAATTTACTGTTGTGTTTTACAGTGCATAAATGAAGCCTCCAGTTTGCAAATGGAGAACACAATGGTACCAAAAATTGCATGCTGACCCATATTTTAATGAGAAACTGTGCAGAACAAATAGTAAATTTTGCTGCTGCCTCTTCTAGTGCTTCCGAAGCTTTAAAAAGAAACAAAATAAAAATTAAAAAAAAAAAAATCAATCTTTTGCTAATTTGGCATGAATTGGTAATTTTCTGTGAGCTTGACACAATTACTTATAAACTGCACATAGAGGGGTTTGAACCTTTTGCACTGCAATGAGCTTCTACCACTTGTTTCAGACTCCTCCCTACAGAGATACTGAAAGTCGCAGCACAGCAGTTCCAACAAAAACAGAAGGAAAAAAATATTGAGTTAATAAAGGAAAAGATTAGCACTGAATTTTCTGTTTGATCTAGTAGTTTTCTTCCCTCCTATTTCTAAGGACTGAGCATCATGTAAACATGCAGCTAAAAAAATGACTGGAGGTTCACAGTTGCTTTTGCAAATTAGCACATGGTTATAGGTCTAACAGGAGGGGAAAGAACTTTCTCACTCTGCTAGAAAGGTGGAAGCTCCTTCCTCAAATAATCCCAGATTCACAGTTACAACATGGCACATCTCAACACAAGTAACAGAAGATCCTGTCACATCTCTTCATATGGTTTCCTCTCCAAAAGCCAATGGTCTGTACAACACTCAACAGAATGGAGCTATGTACAAACTCATCTTGTTATCAGAAGTATTCTTTCTAAATTAGACCTTTTTTTAATTTTAACAATAGCTTTCTGGTATTCAACTACACTTACCAGTTTTAATTAACATTTAAAATCTTCTCTATTCACATTCCAGAGCTTTAAAATGGTCTAATATCCCATTAGTTTTTGCACACATAAATTAACATTTAAAAAAAAAATAGATTGCTGACATGTTGGAAAGTCAAGAGATAAAAGTGCAAGACTGCTTCAAATGAAAATGAAATCTCACTACGACTATCACCCTTGACATTACTATCTATCAAAATAGTAGGAATATGAATGGAAGATGCAGATCAAAGCCACCTTTCAAAAGTGTCAATTAACATGACTACTACAGGACATAATTTTTTATGCTTTCTGGGCTGTCTATAAATTATGTATAGTCATTACTTGAATAGTAGGGATTTTATTTAGATCTCATTTCCATAGTTTGCCTCTGAATGTCATGGGTTTTTGTTTCCTTTTTTTTATACAATCACTGATTTTTTTCTCAAAAGGCATCTGATGATGCCATTCTCATCTCTGTTTCCTATCTTTCCTCCAGAGTAAAGATGGAATCGTTTATTATTTTGCCTTTAACACAATGCCTCTCAAATCACCAAAAAGCCATTATGCCTTAAGTCAGTTTTCCAAGTGGCCTATAGAAGCAGTGCTCTCTGTTATAAACCTTAGAGCCAGCAGAAGGAAAAAAAAAAAGCCAGGTAAAGTAAATTAACAGATTTAGTGAACAGGGAACTAGTAAGCAAATCTAACCCTCATTCTCTTAACAAATGTATTTTAAATAACAGCAGCACAGAAAAGAAAACATAAGACAGGGAAGGTAAAAGAGATCAAACATAGTATTTTGTATAGATATTCTTGGTATGACTTAGCAGTACTGCAGGGACTAGTGTAAATCCACTAAATACAAACTCAGCTGTTAAAGTAAATCTCTATAATACAAAACATGAGTTCTTGCATCTTGTCACTCTATAGGACTCCCCTGGTGAAGGGGCTGCCTTGCATACACTTCTCCCATTCATAACTCCTCCTTTTCTCCTCAGGAGTGATCTTCCCTACCACTTATCTACTTATCTGTCACTGGTAGAAGAACTGTGCACCTCCAGGTTTTTTACATTTAAACTGTATTAGTTAAATTTCATATGTTAAGAACTTAAATAAGTGAAAAATGCTTAAAAATCAGAACAAGACTTAACTCTCCGTCACCGCATTCATCATTTGCCAGATTAAAAAGTTTTCAGTCATCTATTAAAAAATAATAACAAATCATGTACAGACCAGCTATACCTCAAGCAGTGAATAACAAATAACTGAAGCAAATAAATTGCTCATTTTCAATGGTTCATTTCATGCCATTAGTTGAAAATTGTTTGCTAAAAATAGCAGATATTAATGAATAATTATGACAATCACAGAAATAGGGATGTATTCAAAGGTAAGGGAAAAAAAATACTGCATTTGTAATTAATAGCACTGGTAATTAATAGTTTAACTAGTCTGATCTGTAATGCATTTTATTCCAAGTGACCAAATTGCTGAGTCTGAAATTACCTGAAGTTATGATTTCACACCTAACAGTACAAATGGAGAACAGATAAGGAAACAGCAACAGCTTTTACAAAGCATTCAGAAGGTTCCAGTGTTTTCAACCGTCTAAATGAAAAGTGTGCAGAGGTGACACGAGTCTCAGTCCTTTTGTTGTCCATGCTACACTTGACTTCTCCATTCCTTTTTTCACACACCAAGTATAACTAAAAGAAGTGTTGTTGCTCTAAACCTGATGTTACCACTACGTGTTGTTTTGTTCACGCCTGTCAGCAAACCCAGTGCACACTGGATCTAAAAACACCTTCTGGAAAAGTCTCAGTTTTTTGGTCAGTACTCCTCAGTTTCTGAACAGGTAAGTCTCAGCAGATACCTGAGGAAACTTCTGACCTCCTTCTCTCCGGTCCTGCTTTTAAAGTGCTGAGCACTTCAAAGGAAATTTTCTCATGGTGTGATAGAGATACCAAAAGCATGATGCTAAAGAAGAGATGAACAAAAACAGGAAAATAAGAAGAAAAATAGCTTTTTAAAAAAATCTGCATGCCTGGTGTAGTTATTCTTGCAAACTAGAATCAAATAATTCTAAATGTGAGGAAAAAATACATGAGTAAAATGTGGTAATTTGTTAGATATGACAACTTTTTAGAAAAGGTTTTAAACTTTTAAAATTTAGAAAAAATCCAAGATACTAAATGCTATTGTGTGTGAATGTGAAGTGCCAAAGAATGGACTCAGCACATATACTAATTGAAAAGTAATTTTCTTATTTTAAGAATAAAATGAAGGACTGTAGAAACAGAAGTCAGATGATGTTTTATTTATTCTCCTGTACCATAAGAAAAAAGCATAAGATTTGTCGTACTGGTTCATTCGAAATACTCCATCCCTGCTTAGTGGCCAAAAGCTGGCCTCATCAGAATACAAGTCATAAGCAATCATGTCATGTTGTCCTTGCTATCTCCCAAATGCTAGTTATTCATATCTGCATATGCAGATATTAAAGATTTAATTAATTAGGGGAATATAAAATATCCAAGGTATGGGTGATCTCTGGATTTATATAGTGACACAAGTTGTCTGTTTTCCAATAATTCCTTTCAGTTAATTTGTTTTTCTATTTCTTTTATTTGCTAGCAGATACTAAACTGATACTTCTATGGATTTTTTGCTGTATAACCTCACCAATCGTGATTCTGACTACTAAAAATCATCTCAGCATTCATCATTTCATATATAACATCAAAATTTACTTTTTCCACGTGGAAAATTTAACCTTTACCTTCACCAAATTTCATCTGTCATTTTATTATGCAGCTACTGAGTTGCATAGGATCCTCCTTCAGTTCTTCAACTTAACTTCAATATTTCCATTTAAAGCCATCAATAAGCTTTCTTATTCTACCAGTTGCACATTGTTACATTTGCTAGACAGCCCAGGTCCCTCCACAAATACTTCTGAACTCCACTGGTGACTTAGGGAATCAATCATTTGTTCCGTCCCTGTGTTTCCCATGTTTAAATCACTGATTTACCCTTTCAAGGACTTCTCTGCTCATTGTTTTGTACATTTGTTCAGAGTGATTCACTTTACAGAAGTTACGCTGACCCTTTCTCAGTGTATTTATCCACAAGGCCATTTGCTTTTTGTACAGGCTCTAGCAATTTCCCATGTACAGTTCTTCAGATCTTCCTGGAACTCTGCTTAGGAACTTCAACCCACAGGCACTTCACAGCCTTCAAGCACCTAGGCAGTGGGAAGCAAGAGCACACAAACCATTTTTGTTGGTTATGTGTAGCATAGTTTGACTAATATATCCTTACTTTCCTTCTGAATTATTTTCTGGCCCTGGCCTGTCCATTTCAACTCTTGGTTGCACAGCCTTTACTGCTGACAATGTTTAGTCTCTGCAAGGACATTTCAGTGCATTCATCCAGTTTAAGACCTCAAAATCTGTCACTAACATGGGAGGACCAAGCAAGGAAATACAGCCTGTCCTTCAGTAACCCCATTTTTAGATTGCTTTATCATAAGCATTTTGTACTGATCACAATATGCCCTGAAACCTGAACAAAAGCTTATCCATAGAGACTGAGTATCATTAATTGGTGTTTCTCCTTTCAGCTTCATGTGCCAAAGATCTTCAATTATGTTTTGTGCAGACAATACTGTTGCTAATGAAGCCAGAAACAGATCCAGATACACAATCAGTCTCAGCAAACTTTTACGGACAGGACAAAATAAAAACCAAAAACCCCACTACCAACATAACCAATCTTTTTCTTCTGTACCACTTCCATAATACATTTAACTACTTATTTTAATATTCAATAAAATAATTTAGTTTTCGTGTACTTTAAATTTAACATTTAATATATTTACAAATGTGTGACTCAGTCTTAGGTATGCATTGTTCAGAAGTGGGGGGAAAAAAACTCAAACTGATTAAAGAGATGCCTCGGATACCCAAGAAAGTATTTCATTGGTCTGGATATTTTTCTGGATAGATGGTGTAACTGGGAAATTCAGGCATGGAACATAAAACTGATCTTCTTGAATTTAAATTCCTTTGAGGTAGATGCAGAAAGGGTGTTCTGACGTGCACTGAACAGCCTGTTAGTCTTTGAAGGACTAATAAAAGTACAGATTCATAATTATATCGATTCCTTTATAGAGCACATTTCAGAGCTACAATAGAATGGACCTAATCAAAAAGAAACTCAACAAAAACTACAGTAAATCATAAGCAGAACTAGCAAAACAGATTTGCAGAT
Organism: Corapipo altera; assembly: GCF_003945725.1. Taxonomy (NCBI): domain Eukaryota; kingdom Metazoa; phylum Chordata; class Aves; order Passeriformes; family Pipridae; genus Corapipo; species Corapipo altera. The sequence goes on along the minus strand of NW_020884885.1, from coordinate 12,443,663 downwards.
GTGAAAGGTCAAGAACTTACACGGACAAAAATCACTCACGGTAAGTCAGTTCCCTGTTACTACTCAGATGTTCTCAGGTCTGTTGGATGTCAACTGCACAATCCACATTCATCTTATCATCTTTTTCCCCTCCTGATTTTCCGTTTTCTTTTGAAATTCAAAGTACAGCATAGTATAAATGTAATCTTACACATTATTAGTCTAGTACTTTCTTGTAAAAAATGCATTTTGAAAAAATAGTAGACCTTCCAGTATTCAGTTCCTTCTACTCCGTGTTAGAATAAATACTTCGTATTAATCCTTAATGAAATAGAATCTCTTTGAATAGTTTATGGCCTTGAAGCCAGGATATATATTTCACATTGAAAATAAAATGCTGACCCAAGAGAGAAGACTATAGATTTCACATTGTGGGAACGGAGGAAATCAAGGAAAAGAAAGGAGCATAATTTAACAAGCTAGATGACTAAATCCATCCCTAAAATAGCTCTACTGAAAGCAAAGGGGCTATTTCCAGCAAGGATTAATTCATGCCAGAAATATCAGTTATTGGATTGCATTAGCAAACAGAGTTTTACAGCAGTGAAAATTGCTTGGATCCATAGCAGAGAACAGAAATGAAGTAGATGTCTTTCAAGGCCACTGCCTCAGCCTTCTGCAATGAATTTGGGATATATTATGCCTGCAGTGTCCCTGCTGGAGTCACTCCCATCACCTGTCTGGGTAAACAATGCAAGGGAAAGGACAAAGTGTCCTATAAAGAGATTAAGTGATAGAATTAAGAGAGATGGGGGAAAAAATTGAGAACTCCTAGTTAGACAATGTGAGAGCCAGCAGATCAGTTAAAAACTCAGGCAAACACATTGCCCTTCTCTCCAGTTATCCCAGGATGTGGTGAGAAGCAGGTGAATTGTCACATTCAAGGAACAATAAGGAAATTCCAAAAAGTCATGAAAACTCAGTATGTATTCTTTACTGCAACGTCCCAGTATGCCCAACAGTAATTACATCACCTATATGAATATATAAAGTTCAGCTACATAGTAAGAATGCAACTACATTGAAAAGTATGATTTATCATAACCGTTTTTAAGAATCCAATAGCACTTGTTACACAGAACAAAGACTAATACGTACTCTAAACTGATAACCTTGAAAGCATATAGACATTAGATAGTGATTTGAGTGGAATAAAATCTCAAATAAATGTTTACATAGAGGAAGGGTAACTCAATAGCCATCAAATCATACACAAAATCAAATCTGAACAAGTTCTAATTATTTTGGAAATCAGCTCTTCAGTAAAGAAACAGAGATCATCAAAATAGACAACCACTATTTTCAATAAATCCAAAACCTCACAGATTAAAGAGACTTTTTGTCACTAAAGGATAAACCCCTAAAAGACAGAAGATAACCCACTTCTAAAAACACTTACTACAGGCAGAAGTAGCAGGCGGCAGAAGTCCTAAATAGCCTTGAAAGTATTATACTTTTATTTAGCATTGAAAGTTCTATGCCCTTTTTGACTGCATTACATAAAACTACTTTAAAAATAAGATAATTAGCATTTGAAATATTTCCTTTTTCCAAGAACCGCACTGATATCCATGGCCTTACGCTGCATAATCCGTGCAAAATTTGTAAACTCAATGTGAAATATACTATATATAATATAAATTGTAACAGCTACTCATAAAGTATTGACAAAATGCAGGTATTGAGTATAAAGTGGGCTTTACAAACAATTCACTGTACAACTATAATTCTCCAGTATATGCAACATTCTTTTGTTGCATAGTTCCTGTATTAAATAATTGTAAAGCCATGCATCTTGCTCTTGTTCTGTTTTACTCTGCAAAGTGTCTCTAAGAACTCTGTAATATTAACTCAGGTTAACCCCACTACAGTCACATAAGGTAACACTTGCTGTAATTGAGGAAACAAAGACTTTTTTAAAAGCCAAAAATGGCTTTCAAATTTTGACAGCACAGTAGACATTTAGTCACCTTACATGCTAAACCACAGAAATGAAGGTGTAGGTTTTTTTATTTAAAATTCAGCTTTATGATGATATATTTGCATACATTATGTCATACTGCAGCTAGTAGTCTGCTCCTTTGAATCAGGCCAGGTTGCATGTTGTGACCTAATGAAGTGCTCAAGTAGAGGACTGAGAAGAAACTCATGAAAGCAACTGGACTGTCCACCCTCTCTAATCAGTCTTCTCACTTAACCTCAGTCAGATTTCATATGGGCAGCTTAGTTAATCATTCTCTTCTGTGTATTTATTCGAAGCAGACCACTTAGCACAGGTCCACACCGAATATATGAGCTAGGGTGGGCCTTCAACTCCTACTACAGGATGGGGTGCCCTGGTCACAAGGATTAGGATATGAAACTGGTCTGGTACCCAACTGAGAGTGACGCATTACTGAGTTCAGCCACTCGGACCACTGGATAACTTTAGGTGCTTTGATTTAGGAGAAAGGAGAAAATGAACCATTGCAGCCAGTACTCTGAGTACACTGTAGGACTTTGCCCTACTAAAGCAGGCTGCTTATTTAGTCTCTAAAACAGAGCAACAAGCCAACACTAATGGTTGTTACTAATTAGAATTTTAAAGAGCTCACTGGGAATTTGTAGCTAAAAATTACTGTGTCAAACACCAAAGAACTGGCCATATTTTAACTGCTTGACTGTGTGGCTGAAGCAGACAGAAATAGTCTTAAAATGTGGCATAATTATTCAGCTGTGTTACTAGCTAGTATTCAATATTAATTATACATTAAAAGCTAAGAATGTTATTTATGACTGTTTAGGGTAGTACTTATTTATAATGTGTACTCAGCCTTTTCGACAGAAGGCTGTCTTATACGTGCTCCATGACTCAGAGGCAGGAAAGAAGTTCCCAGATTTCATTTTATATGTGTGGTACTCATTTCTTCCTGTATGGTAAATGTAAGCAGCCACTCAAACTCATTTTTGGATTTAAAATATAATCAACCACAAATTAAACAAGCAAGCTGACATGTAAATCTGCTATGCAACTGACACCAACTTTGAACACTCCTAAATAAGAAAAGAGTATGTATGAAATATCTCCAACACCTTCCCCCTCACTGAATTTCACAGAAAGTTACATGATGCTCCACAATGAATTCATGCAGGAATCAGTCAACACGTCTTTTCACAAGGTGGTTTCACAAAAGACAAGGCTTTAACAAATGAAAAGAGCTGAGCTTGATTTTTTTTACCAAGAGTTTATTCCAGATCACTGTGAGTCATAACGAACCAATTGCTAAATCTCTTTTTCCTGAATTTTGGAAACTCCCTTGAATGTAAACCTGATAAGTTTTGCTACCACCTGCAAAAACCTGCTTTCCAGCCCACTCTGACACAGTAGCAGACAGCAATACCAACTAACTAGCATAAATCCTATATGATACTTACTCTTGTGAACTAAGGTCAGAAAGAAGCATAATGGCTTAACATGTGGCAAAGTCTATTGGCTGTTTTTAAAATTAGATTTAATACAATGGCATTCAAGGGGCCTCCTTCTGGGAAATGAGAGAAGAGGAGCACCTAAAGATTTCAAAGACTAACAGATGTGAGTGAATATTTGAGAGTATATATGTTCAAGGCCATATTCAAGGGCACTGCATCAAAACTGTTAATGCATAGTAATACAGAAGCAGACAAGTTTGGGCAGGAAGTATGTGGGCAGGAATTATATAAAATACAATTGCAAATTGGCCAAATTGTACAAATAACTAGATTTCTATACAACCTTTCAAGACCAGGTAGCTCATAAGTAATTTAGAATAAATGCAAATTAACCAAAAACAGCCCTTTAAATTTGTTCTGCAAAGAAAGGGAATAGATTTAAATCAGAATTCAAATGTCTTCAGACTTATGTGGGCCACTACTTTTGAACTTAGCAAAACCAATAAATAGATTAACAGAAGATAACAACAAGCCTCTGTTTCTTTTTGTTTTGACATAAACCTACCCGATGTAGAGTTGTGAGAAAGACACCTGATTTTCACCTATTTCTCAGTTACAAGTATTCCTTGTCATTTCTCCATTATTCAACCATGCTCATCTTTGTTTACTCCTACAGGACACAGATATTTGAAGGAATAACTACTGCTATTTGTGAAATTCCTCTCACAAAATCAGTGGAGAAAAGGACAGCACACCCTCCTTCATTTTTCTTCAACACAGGACTCTGCACTTCAACTCTCTTAAAAATCTGTTCTCATCCTAATGCCTCTACCTCTGGCTGCCTTTCACTGTCAGGATGGGTTAATGACCTGTCAAAGGGCAATGAACTTCACTCTTCTAGTGCTCCAGGCTTTCTTGAAAGAGTCAACAAATTTGGGTTTGCTAAAGATGGGGAAAAGTTTATTCTCCATATTATTTTTCCCTTTTTTAATTTTTTTTTACCATGCTGCTCTTCCTATGAGTAATATAACCCTTGCCACTATCTTACTGTCAAACCTTCTCAGCAGACCTTTATAACCTCTATTTTTTGTCACAGAGAGGCAAAGTCACTGTGATGGGACAGCTGAGACAGCATTCTTCTATTTTCTCATGCCAAAATATAAATTTAAGGACTCAAATTGAGCAGCTTGCAATGCAGAGGAAAAGTATATTATTGCATCAAACCCCATCATAAAATAAGCAGATTAGGGATGCTGGAGAATAAGCCAACTTGAAGTCCTTGCTGGCTATCTCATTTCCCATGGGATTTTAGAGGCAGTTCAGATGAAACTGCCATCCTTGCAGTCTCCAAAATCTCTGCCTGCAATAATTTTCTTCTCATGAAGATTAGCACGTTTTTGCTAATAATAATTTAAACCTCCCCACAGTATCACAGCTTCTCATCTGTCACACTCCAGCCTGCATTTACTGCATATATGTTCTCTCTTTCATCTTTAGATGAAATACTCCCTTATTCCATGCACAGATTCACAGGAAAGATTTCAGTGTCATTTGTATACTACAAAAAGGGAGTGACACCACCTCCAAATGAGATATTGTAGACTTAAAAAAATAAGGAAGTTAAAAATTTGACTCTGAATATAAGATGATATGATAAATGCAACCTGCATATGCAGTTAAGAGCTCAGCTTTGAAAAGAGCTGCAAAAGCAACACTCATTACGTATGGTTGGAATTTTGAATGTTCAGCCTCGTCAGACAGACTCAAAGATGTTTAAAAAAAAGGTCACTAAAACGTCAATATAAATGTGCTATCCAAGTTTCTTAACAGAGCTTGGTAACAGTCAGTACAACACACATCACTGACATCAGGTAATGTATAAATAAAAATGCCATTCAGAAAGCCTTCCAAATTTACTGTTTTTAAAGTGGGCTTCCAAACCCAAAGCATCTACCGTGGGAACTGAACTATTTTTCCACTTTGGAATATGTAAAACACACAAAGCATTAAGATTAAAATACTTCTGCACTTGGATTGTGTCTCCTGACTCTTTTGGATGGCAAATGTTGAAAAAAGGCACAAAATACTACTCTACCACTAGCCATATGAAACTTTTATGGTACCCATAATATACAAATCAAAACATTAATATGACCACAGGCCTATGCAATTTACAACTGTGTTTCACTAGAAATTCAAATTCACAAACACAAATGGATTTAATCTCACCCCTTGGCTAATCATCCTGCTGAGACTTTCAAAGTAGAAATGACTGTTCTAACCAATTTTTCCAGATGTCTCCTTGAATTTTTAAAAGGCTGGACATCACTAAAGACTTTTTGGTCGAATGAATAGGACAGTGAACACAACAAGAATAAAACAAATGCCATCTTGGCATCAAAGTAGTGGTGAAATGTACCAACTCTGTATCATTTAGAATAAACCCATTTTTGTTTGAGAGATGCTCAAAAATTATATACTTGACAAACATTTTCAGAGAAATGAAACATTCAGTATTTGTGAAAGTCAAGTTCATTTAACACACAGTGGTCACATGCCATGATCTCTGCTATCCCAGCACTCCAGCTCTGTCCTGGCCTTTTCCATGTTAGAAACACCAGAACCTCCCTTCCCAAGTAGTACAGGATAAGCAGTGTGGGCCCATATGAAAGAAATGAAAAGGCCCTGACTCTATCCAGTCAATCATCAGTTTCCTTTTTTTGCATTCTGTGTGTATGCTTATACCACCTGTATAGTTACTAGCTATCAAACTTCCTGGCCTTTTGGTCATGATGGATAGAGTCCCCAATTTCTACAAGCCCTGTATTTCTCTGCAGGCATCCTGTTCTTCACTCCCTCCATATCCTATTTATTTTTATTCCTAGCCATCACAGTACTGCTGATCCCATATATGCCCTTTTTTCCCCAAACAGGAATAACCTCTATCATCAAAATGCAAACAGACATATCAGTTTCTCAGTTTGCCCTCTGCTGCTCTTCTCACTTCCATTTTTCATTTCCCACCACACAATCTTCATACTGTTTGTTATTGTATCATTTCAGTCTTCATCTTTGTCTTCCCATTAACTGATTCCAAGTCCCTTATAGGGGTCCCTTTGGTTTCTTTTTCCTTCACTACTGTTAGAGTCTCTTAAGCATCTCAGAAGCAGAGTCTGTATTCCCCAGGACAGATTCACCCCTGTTCTGCAAGACTTTCTGAGCACAATGTCCATCCTCTCTTTTCTAGTTCTTATTAATAGCTGTCATGAAACTAAAACATCCAGCTGTCAAACAAAAGTTTAAGAGAATAAACAGAAACAATTAATTAATGGGAATGTTGTAATGATCACTGAGAACTAAGTCCAACTGCAAGCAATTACTAAGGTGATTTAGCAGATGTCTGCTATGAGGACAGTAATTTCTCTCTTGTATTCTCTGACTTAATTTCCTAGGTTTGTAGTTGTTTCAAATTTTGGATATGAGGAAACATGAAATTTTTCAATTTCTGACATGAGGAAATATATTCCATTGTTAAAAGATCAATAAATTGTTTACAATTTTTTTGTTTACAATTGTTTACAATTTTCTCCAAAAGACACAACAAAAATTAACATCAAGATGCTGAAGGAGCCTGGAAAGTTTTTCATGGGTTAAAAAAGGGTCATGGCAGGGGACCATAAATTTATTAAAACTCTGTTAACCTAGTACATAACAAACAACCTTTCTAATATAAACAAGACCCTCAAAAAAAAAGGGAAAAGCTACAGTCTACTGGCAAAAGATCTATTTCTTTTTCCTCCACAGAAGGCAACTGTTAGGAGACACATTCTCTGTAAAGGAAAGTTAGTCAAGAGCAGCTACAAGACAACAAGAGGACAAGGGGATGTCTTAACAGCAGAACAACACAGTTTATGGCACAGGGCTTACATCAGCTGTTTATTTCTGTTGTAATTCAGAACCATATTAACAAACTCCATATTTTAATGTTAACAGAGGCAGACAAGTTTTAAACTGCTGGCTTCATGTTCTCTCTCAGTGTCTCACTGTCATCTGTCTTCACTTTGTATCCTATTAAATCTGTTCAGAGTTATTAAATTAATAGTAAAATAGCAATACAGAAATATATTTCCTTTTCATCTAATGAATGACTCTCCTTAAATCCACTTCAAAAAAATACAATCCAAATCAGATATACTTCTTGAGACATTTAGCTTCCCATGAGAGCTAAAAAAGCAGTAGGTACCTTCTGGGTGCACAGCTAAGCAGTCAGAAAGCTCATGTATTTTGGCCAGCAAATAGGTAGGTGCTGACAGGGAAGCCAGATGGCACCCACCTAGTCCAAGTGGCTGGCTGCCTCTTAGTTGGACACCCCGTGGTACTTCTATCCCTGCAGTAGATATGCTGGCCTGCAGGTTAGTTGAGGGATTCTGTCTTGGAGCCTTGCCTCATTTGATGGACAGTCAATGGCAGAAAGTATGTTGAGGGAAAAGAAAAAAAGACACAATTTGATACAGTTAAGAAGATAAGAAGAAAGGAGAGGGGAGATGTACTACAGAAGAAAGCTAACGCCTAGATCTGTTGGAGTTTTTAACAGCTCACCTTTGCATTTGAGTTGGAAACTTTGACAACAAAAGAAGTTATGTGGACATTACAGCTTTTAATGGCTGCATCAAGTGTATCTAGAGTAAGACACTTGACAAGGAAACGGATAATTCTCTCTCCTGTCTTTTTCCTGAAACTGTCAGAACTAAAGCTGTCATTCCTAAGCAGTCAGAAAAACAAGAGTTTTTTTAAAAGGTTTCCTAGTATCAGATCAGGACATGATTTTTCTTTCCAGTTCAAAGTTGTAGCCTCAGTGGAGAATCAGATGACTAGATAATCTTGGAAACTAATTTAAGGGCCTGTGACTGATACAAAATGTACTCTGGTGGCTTGCAAAAAATGTGTGATAAATAGATATCATGTAGGGAAATCTTATCCTGTCTACTGTTTCACCTCTCTAAGATCACAAGCAGCTGTAGCCATGACATTCATGTTTTGCACATTTGATGACTAAATCCTTAAAATATTCTTTACTTTCATTTTTAAGGATTTGTGATATTAAGTATTACTTCTTACTTTTAAGAAAGCTACCCTGTTTCCCATGCATAGAGTGAAAGTAAACCAGTAACACTGCTCACTGGTGTCCCACGGGGGTAAGCCAACAGAGATCACCTCACCTCTACTACTTGAGCTAATAATACACACCAATAGTGGTAGACTATATTCTGTAAGGAGAATCAGCCCTACTGCCTCTGAAAGAAGTTTTTTGTTTAACTTAGATCATGCAACACCATACAACAGAGCCCATGAAAAAACAGTTCTGACAACTCAGATGAGAAACTACTGAGCAACCACTAGAGAAACATCACACAACTACACTGAGAAATAACACCGGTATTTGCTTTCTTGAGCGACTATCACAAGAGTAAAGAGCAAAGCAAGATCAAGAGCATAGTCCTTCCTCAAATGGTAACATCAGGCACTTCTGGAGCTCAGATCTAGCTAAACTACCACCCAGATATATACACAGTACTCTGTCAATGAGTTTGAAAATGCCAGTTTCTGCCCTGACCTCAACAGACTCTTATTTGTCCTACAGCCTACATACTTTTTCTATTCCACTTGCTGAGGAGATAAAGCCTGTATTTCAACTGTTTTCCACATAAAAAACTTGAAATTAGAGTACAGTAAAATTTTTCTTTTAAACAATAGCTGCTTTTCCAGATCAGTTATTTCATACTGCCTGAGCTTTTCTTACTTAAAGAGATCAGAAATTTCACAGTACTTTTAGCATTTTACCAATCTCAGTTCATACAGTGGGTATTGACTCAATGGTGGCTTTATACTTCATTGTTCTACATTTCTGAAGCAATCATTTTGATGAGGATCTGTGTAGTTCTTCCACTAAGGATTTGCCTCAGCTCTGTAGACTCTGTGATTCAGTTTATTGGTTTCACATCTGAGTTGTTCTGGTTTAACCATATGGGCAGGTTCCCAAATGGTGTATCTTCCACTGAACTGGTGTAGTACCTGTACTATTGTTTTCTGTACATAACAACTCTACAAATGAACAGTTTAATACTAAGGTTTACTGTTTTCCTTAAAGTAAACCAATAAAAAAATCTTTCCCTTCTTATGCTGTCCACACAAAACACTTCTTTTACATATTTGACCAAGATTTAATCAATTGAACAGCAATGCAAAAACCAGAAAATACTTTCACAAAGAGTAATATTAAATTTTACCCACGAATACTCATCTGAAACACTGTGATTTTGTTTCTAACAGTTTTTCTTTGTACTAAATTGATCTCAAACCCTTTATAACTGGCAATGCTGCTATGATTTCAGTTTTATTAAAGCTCCAGTCCAGCCAACCCTTTTTAGTTGCAGTAGGTGTCAGGATGGGGGAAAAAAAGAGTGAAGTACTTCAGTGGCACATGTGACAACCACTTCAAAGCCATAAATCCTACCAAAGTACCTCAGAGAATAATGATCAGTCAAGACTTTAATCATCAGCAAAAGCTAGTTGAGAGAACAAGGAAGGCCCTAAGGGTAATAGCTGTAAAATGAAAGTGTCCACTGAGCGTGTTTTTTTCATTACAGACAATTGAGCCATTTCTCTTGTTTATCTTTAGCTTTTCCTGTAAGACCAGAGGGAGAGTAAGGGATATTATACCCATCTTCCTCCAGTGAAGTAGAAAGAAAAATGCCAAAAATGCTTTAAGACAAACAATGCTGCTTTCAGAGATCTGATTACGTGCCCTTTTCGGGGGCAGGCTTTCAGGATGAGTTCTGACCTTTGGTCTCCAACATGTGGCTGAAATCCAGATGCTGTTCTTGGCCCAGGATACACAGAATACTTTGGGTATCCCAGCATGAATTTCTTAGTACTGAGACACATAATCCCATTATTCACATTATCCCCAACAATCCCATTGCCCCTTGAGCCTTCAACTAATCCTTGATGCTGTCTTTTGGCTCAAATGCACCCCGTCCCAGAAGACTAGGGAGGTGTGACAGACATGTAAAGAAAGTTCTGTTATATGGATCAGTTTTGCATCAGCTCTGAAAATATTATCACTCAGTAGTATGTGGAGGTAAAAAGTTGAAACAAATAGTCTGGAGATTTACTTTTCACTGGAGCCTGAAATTTTATCTGAAATGACTGAGCAGAATTCAGTTTCCTCTTTGTTTTTCCTGACAGTTTTTGCTTAATAAGTACCTTGGTTTTTTTCCTCTGGGTTATTCAAAAGTCAACAGCTGACATTGTAATATCTGCATCTTTAGTAAAATGGTCAGAACCACAAATACAAGCAGAGCTTTTACAAACCAAGAAACTAACATTTTCATTTTATTTTGTTGACTATCAGTGGGAACTTATAAGTTGGCTTAATGTCTAGAAGACCAATTCAATTTAATTCATTTAAACTCTGTCCATTAATTGATTCCAAACATAAAAGATGAAAACTGATCAAAATCTGAAAGTGTATATTACTGACATTTGGTATGTTAGCTGCAACAGCAACTGAAAAGATCAGGATACACAGAATATCACCTATAGTTACACTATAGATGTATTTCCGGTGTATTTTTTAATCGCACCTACTTAGATATACAGAAATGAAAAGTATGAAACAAACCAATATTATTATATATGTCTGGTATCCTTATGCAAGAAAAAGTAAATACATTATAAACTCTTGCTGGCTAAAGTTAAAACTTCTTTTTGTGTTTTAAGTAAATTGCAAAGGCAATGGTCAGTGTAAGTTTAAACTACTCATATGATGGAAGAACTGAAGCACAACAAGTGACTAAAACATTAAGAAAGAAGAAACATTCCTAAACACACAACACTAAAATAGATAGCTATGTAAGCATCCCTGGTTAATGTAAAATAGCCTAAGAATAGCTATAATTTTTCAACCATGTTGGTGAACTACTGCTGGGTGAAGCTGTTGGAAAGTGCACACTTACGTCAGATTCCAGGTCAAGTCAATTTCCCACACTTCTGTGACTTGGGACACTCCTGGAGTTGGTATTCAGAATCTCTAAGGAACTAAATTGTAGAAAGAACTGTCTACCAAATTTCATCAAATCAACCCAGTTCTCACTTGAAAAAATGTGGAATCTCTTATTGTATCTTCCATTTCACCTCAAAATAATTAAATAAAGAATTGGTTCTTTACTTCCCCTTAGGAACCATATTTGGTCTTGTAGGGACCCAATAAGTCGAACTAGGTCACTCCCATCCATAAGGAAAGGATAAAGTAAACTTCTACATGCTGAAATTCTTAAAGACAAAAGAAGTCCACCTTATTTTGTGGGGAAAAAAATAAAAGACAATATTATCTATTACTAATGGTCCAAAAAGCCAGCTGGAAAATCGTACAACGTCAGCATTTTATTTTTATACCTTTTCTCCCATTTCTCAGGGGTTTTTCTAGTGTAAATTTATTTAAACTACAGAACATAAGATCATACCTTTTCAAAAGTATGAAATAATTAAAATAAGATGCTTGCATTAAAAAACATGTCAGTATTAATATTTGCAGTAAAATAAATATTGATTGAAAAACTCCTCATGAGAGCTGATTATAGTCCTGTCTTCTGAAAATAATGTTTGCAATACCAGAAAATCTTCATTTACGGCTTTACACACAGTTAGCAGTTACTTTTGGAGCAATGAAGGGTGTATGTGCTTCATTCCCAGTGGAGTTATAACCTTCTCAGCATCACTGAAGACAAGAAGCAGAAAAAACCCTCCACTAATACAGTTTCTTTTAACCAAAATTTTCTACTCCATCAACTACTGGTCACTGTGGTAAGTTCCTCCTTCCCCCACCATCCAGTTGTATATCCTATTATCCCCCTGCTAAGTCTTTCATTTCCTCAGATGTGCAAAGTGATCAGTTTACAAGATTGTAACATGTTAGGACATAGTAAATCATGTAGTGGAAACCTCACCCGCAGCAGGATATGAGTGACTAGCTGAAAAAGGAGGAGAGGAGCTGTAGGGCTATTTTAAAATATAATTTTACATTATAATCTAGGGGTATTTTAAATTATAAACCAGCTATATTTGCTAAAACTGGCAGGTCACAAGCCCTTTACCATTTAACATCCCATTCAAAATTAGCCACTGTGCAATCATCTTGCCCAAAGAGAACCTTTTTTGGATTTTGAAAATCCAAAGAGTCACATCTCCCAAGAAGAGAGAAAAATTAGAAATTTTTTATAAACCTCAGTTATATTATGTTTCACAGGCCCTCCCACTTCCTTGTGCTCTCTTCCCTTGCACAGCACACAGAAAATTCAACTCTCTAAGTGATAAACTGAAGAAGACTGTACTATTGCAGTTTATAGAATATTAGGTGATATACGCCAGAAGCAAGTCCATTCAAAGTACTTTAGATGTAGGAAATAAGTTGTGAATGGCTTGAGAAGAGGTTTTTCAGGTGTGATCATCTCAGCAAGAGAAAAATTTCACAACCATCCTGGTTTTGACATGTGATAGAAATCTTCAGGGATCATCCCTCTCAGATCATATTCTGCCATATAGCAAGACTTCAGATATATCTAGGTCACATACAACACTCCATCTCCTCCCCTGTACACCTCAGTTGGCCTGACAACTGTAAATATTTTATCACAGAGATTTAAGTCCTGGCCTATTTCTTCAGGATATTTAGAACATTAAATAATCATTTGGCAATAAACAACTTATAATAAACATTTTTCCCTCACTCTAACACTGCTGATATTTGGCTGTTTCAGAACAGAATATTGGAACTTCTTCCTGTCTCTGTGCCAGAGGATTTCCTAATTTTAAATTGTCTGATTCCTCCCTGCTACTAGGCAAGCTATTGAAAGTTATTGACAAATCCCACAGGTGACCAAATATTCTCTTGGCAGCACTAATTTGCTTGTTTCATTCCCAGTATGTTCATCTTTGATTTCTAAGATTCAATTCCTGATAAAGCATTCTTTGTAAAGTACCAACAACTGCTGGTCCATCAGGTTGCTCAGTTGGCCACGTAATCCAACAAAGAGCTCAGCCTTGAGCAGTGCACTTGCAGCACATCCCTTTTATGTAGGGAAGTTGCATGTAACCCTGCTCATGGCAGAAACATGCAGGCAAAAGGTACTGTAAACAAGACTGTGGCAGGGAAGAGTCCAAATCCAAACTTTCCCTTCTAGCAATTAGTCACAGGAAGATCAAAATCAAAAATTAATTTGAAAAATCAAATTTGGTGTACGCATTCTTAAGATATTTGGATATGATTTTCAGCCAATGATCCTTGTGGGTCTGAGAATTCAGTTTTATGAGAGTAGGAAAAGCACTCAGCATGAGAACTCTGCTCATATAATTCAATGGAAACATCTAAGGTACACATCATTCACATGAAAGATGGAGGATTTCCTGTGAATGATTAAGTAACCTTCATATTATTCAAATTATTATTGATATATATATTGCATCAGAAAATTTTCTTCAAAATGTTGAGGTATATATAACGGCTATTTAAGGAACAGTATAAAATCACTATTCAACTATTTACATATCCAACACATTTCCTTGTGTCTCAGCTGATGGGTACACATTAAACCAAGCTGCTGGATTTATTTATTTTTGTAGTGCAAGGTACCTACCAAACATTCAAGATGGCAAGATCCACAAGTCCTTCCCTGGGAAGGGGGGAGGAACCAAACTGGTGTATAAGAGAAAACTCTACATTATGAGTGATGTTTTGTTCATTATTTCATGTTAATTAATTTTTTCTTTTATTTCTCTGTTTTTGATCAAAGAAAGTACCAGATGCAAATTTTATAGCGAATTATTATCAAAAACAAGCTGCATAAAGAGAAATTTGAAGAAAGGGGGTTTTTCTCTTTACTCCTTAATGAGCTAGGTGATATTTCAGGCAAGATGAAAAAAAAGTCCATAAAGTTGTGTGTAAAATAAAGTAATAAAAGTGTGATGCTGCTGTAACCAAAGGGTCACATCACTGTCATGTAGCAAGAAGAAATTGAAATGCTTGTTTCCATCTACTGCTTCATCATAAAGACTGCTAATAAGGATCTCAAGGGGTAATAGCAAGCAGTACCCTAGGTGTAGACTGTCTGTCACCTGAACACACATGAAAGCAGGCATAATGCCCCTTTCTGATGGCCCAGATTTCTTTTGTCTGCCGGGCAAAGCTGAGAGAAAGCTCAGTGTCGTGATGATCACAGAATAGAGATGAGCTCAGAAATGTACCTTCAGTTTCTTTGCTTTCTTACCACGAAGCACAATATTACACAGAACCACCAAGAAACAGACAGTTTTCTGTCAATGCAGCTTCATAATTGAGTTTTTAAATGAAGGGAATCTGAACCGCCAAGGAAAAAGAAATTCATTGTAGTAGTAAGGTCTTGCAAGAAGCACCCCCTTAGGGCACCCTCCTCTCTCACCACAAGGTTGTGTCAGTGAAAGCTGTAAAAACTTTGAGGTTCAGGTCAGTGCTGAAAAAATGCTGCATATACTTCCCCACAGCCTGGCATAGTTTTTTACAAGGAACTTAATTATCTGCATGGTTGCCATGAGAATGCTTCCCTAACTCACAAACATCCACAGAAGAAAAAACTGCTAGAGGCTGAGAAATATTTAGTCACAAAGTCTTTGAATGTAGTCCTAGTTTAAAACAGACCAAATGAAAGGTAGGTTCACTCATTTTTATGAAATCAGATACAGATGCACAGAATGATTATGGCATATGTTTCTTTCCTAATGTCTCTATTCCAGAGACTCTCCTATATTCCTTAAGATAGACTGTTTTGAAAGAAAAACAGTTCCCCCTCAAAGGAAAAATATAGTGATGTCACATCATTCACTAGATTACATATGGTTTGGATTCAATTGGCATTCATTCCTGAGGCAAGCAAAACAAAACTAAATAGAAAGGAATCTGTTAAAGAAGGAAAACCTTGATCAATGCAAAATCACTTGGTAGACATTGCTATTGGAATGGATGGAGTGGGAGGGAGAGAAGGGTATTTGGGGTTTTTTGTGTTGTTAGCTTTTAGGGTTTTTTGGAAGGGGCATGAGTGTTTTGTTTCTGTGGTTCTTTTGTTTTATTTTTTTAATTCCACTACTGCTACTTGGAGAGATGACAGTCTAATAAGATTTGCCTAGAACTGGATTATAAGTTTACATTACACAGCATGTGTTCTGTCATTATTACACTGTATGGTAGGATAATGGTTTTAATATACAGTGCCAGAGGCAGAAGAGGCTTCTGAAAATCACTTAAGAATCAACACTGCAAAAGATAATCTCTCTTTTTTTTTTCTATTATTACTTACCAAGATACAAATTCAAAATTATTATTATTATTCAGTGAGAGAAGCTACAGCTTGCATATTTCCCTGACGTGCCTCTCTAGCAGCATCTTGATCCAGGAACACCTGGTAATGGGTCAGTGCAATAAGCTGCTGCTTCAAAAATAGATCATATCAGTCTTTAAGAAGGCATTAAAGTAAGGGAAATAAAAAATTACAAGCTTATATCCATTATCTAGAGGTGGTGACATACTACTCCTCAGGTCTCAAAGTGAAGCCATTTTCAATTATGGTGAGAAAACTGTGTGAAATAAATTCCAACACAAAGACTAGAATAGAGTGAAATCTGAAACCAGGACATATGAAGGATAAAAAAAGTACCTGAATATAGGAGGGAGGAGACTCACTTGTTTTTAGGAAGGGAATTTGCCCTTACAGTGTCAAACATTTAGAATACATGAGACACAACTGAAAATTCTGATTATATTAAAGATCTTATTTCTCCTAATGAAAAACAATATTGGAGCAGATGGGAATGCTGACTGTATTTCTACAAAAATATTATTTATAATTGATTCTTTAAGTGAAAGTCATACTCAGCAGCACAGAACTGAATAATTAAATATACCACAGTTATTTTAAGTATTGTTGACCTCTAAAAAAAGACTGTATTTGCCAATTCAGAAAGTATATTGATGCCATAGCTGTGATATGATCGTAAATTTAGGAAAGACCAACAGTAGGCACTGATATGCCTAGGAATGGGAGAAATGTACACTCTAACACCCCAAATTCTAAATGAGAGGGAAGTACAAGAGAAGGGACCAGGTTTGGGCATGCTCTTCCTGTAGCTCTCCCCATCCTCAGGGCTCCCATGAATCCTTTCAGAGACATATTGATCCAGATTGACCATTGCTTTTCTGGCCCAGAGGTGCACGTGCCATGATTCTCCCATGAGGACCTTTCACCTTCCTGTTAGGCAATTGCAGAAAACTCTTCCAGCCTCAGGATGGAGACAACATGTAATTTCAAGAAAAACTTGCCTGGTTTCTGTGATACAACACGTCTTGTCTGACCTGCTCATGGGTTTCAGCTAATAAGGTGCCTTCTGTAGGTACTGCACTCTCGTGTACTTCTCCATCAGAAACACTTGTGTTTATGGAAGAAAGAATGGAAAAATAATTCCTCTTTAGCCTTTCTCAGGTGTGTTATAAATTTAATTTCAACTGCCTACCCTCTCCACATGTTTGAAAACCTCATGCAGTTGGAAACTATCCCATCACTGAGGAAGGTGATGATATTCACCTCTCTACAGTGCATCATCATAAAATCTAGAATAAGATTTGTATCAAATTCCAGTCAAGTCTTCAAAAATAAGGTTATATGTCTTCCTAATGTTCAACCATGGTGTGAGTTTCCAATACTGTATTTGATAGTGCTTTTCATAAATTTCTTAGCTTGATGTCATTTAAAAAATCCACTTTGTTTGAATAGCTTACTGTTAGGAAAACATAAAACTAGCGAAGTTATACTATTTGTTTTTATATAGGGTTCTGCCAGTAAGAACATTCTTTGCTATTCTCTTTTCTGAAATAATCATTACTAGCAAACCACAGAGAAAAGTTCTCATTTAATTTATAATATCCGGCTTGATTCTAGACATTATATTGTTTAAAGGGCACATACTGGAAATTACATGTAATTGATTATGGTTGACTGTAATCAAGTTATTGTCTTGATAAAACCAAAGATGGGATCATTGTTCTGTACCAGAGTTAGCTTTGCATTTTCATCCCTCTAATATTAGAATAATAAAGAGCACTAATCTCTCAGGAGAAAATACATCCAAAACTTCTGGAAAAAGAAGAAACAGTTAGCAATATTGTTCTGAAGATGGAAACATTTAGGGTCTGTTTGCTCTGGAATTTAGATCCTTTCAAAACAAGTAAGTATGTTGAGAAGTGTAATGCCTTGAATATTACATAGTATATGGTGTGTGAAATGTGTGATGAATTACTGCTGCATGAATTAATGCTAAAATTTTCAAGGTAAAAGCTAACTATATTAGGAATGTATCACAGAATGCAAAATGCAACACTGCTGCAGCCCTCCCTACTTAATCTTTTGCCTGTGTTCCTGAGCTATCTGGTTTTCCTTTCCATAGGTAGTAAAGCCAAAAGGAAGTTTTAAGGTATTCATCAGGAAAAAAACATGCAAAAAAAAGTAGCTATCTGGGGCTTAGTTCATTTGTCTTATAAGAATGAAAGGTTAAGCTTACAAGAAATTCAACCTTTATCAAATACAAAACCCCTACAACCCAACTATCTCATAAAAAACCATATGGATACTGATGCACTTCAGTAAATTACTAATAACTGAGAACTTGGTGTATGTGGTTCAAGACTTTCAGACTTAGAACATTAAGAAACATCTGGACAGTTTTCCATAGTTTATCAAAGTAACACACACATAAGCTCCTCTTGTCTAAGAAAAGCAGTGGGTAGTGTGGGTATAGCATAGCAATAAGCTTCTAGAAAGAGATAATGCACATTTTATGTTACCATCTCCCTTTCTTTAATTGTGTTAGTTTCAGGGCTTCCTGAATCACTAATTTCTGTTAATAGTCAGTTTGCTGTCACTGCATTCAAACTAGTACTCCCATCAAATCAACCAGTATTATTTTTATGTTGTGTTCTCACGCTCAGTGATATTGATCTACTACTTATTTAGATTAGGTACAACCCAGAGCAGAAATCAGTTGTGTCCTGTTCAATTAGCACTTCTGCAATCTCACAGTTGACAAATTCAGTTTGAGATTTCGACTCAGTTCCAGCCACTCTGATATTTTAATCCTGATGAGTAAACACTTAGGCAAATATTCATAGGAATACACTTTAAAAAAAGAATTTCAGAAACTGCTTGATTGTAAAAATGTGCAAAATGTTGTGGAAATGAGAGGCTGCACGAGATCGGAATTCTACTGAATTTGACAATGGGAAAACAAGCAACTTCTGTGGTTCTGGTGAACTACTACTATTCTAATAAAAATATACCAGGAAAATTCTAAGTACAGTAGAACACTCTGCCAGCAGAAATGAGTAAATAACACTAATTACAAATGAGGCTTAACTCTTATTCAAAAACACAAAACCCAATGTTTGCTTTCCCTACATTTCTTTCTGGTTAGGTATTCTGCTGAGTCAGTTTATTCCTGAAAACTTTTGCCAAAATTATGTTTGAATTTGTTTAGTTAAAGTTTGTAAACTGCTCTACGATCTATAAGCAGAGACATGCTATGGCATTAAAGTATTGTGTCAAATCTGTAAAAATATGGACTTACCCATTTATCAACTGAAGGAGATTTTTCTCACTGATCTCGATGAGCTTCAAATAAGGTCTAATTTCCCACAAGTGCTATATTTTTGCTTAGAAACTACATAAATATACACTACACTACTAGCACTACTACCACTAGCTTAATTACTATGTCAGCTGAGGAATATCTCCTTTTGTACATGGATTTAAAGATCTCTGTTTTTTTCATACACAAGTCAAAGTTCATCTTCAAAGTATTAAGACTTCCTCCAAGCTTAAGACTCTGTTATCTTAACAGAGATAATTGATTTTCTTACTTCCTTTTACAGAAAGAATTCACTATGATAATGAATTCCCAAGGAATGCCCATGCTAAAGTTAAAATTATTGAAAAATAATTGCAGAAATGGCTTATTTTTCTGAAATACACTGTTATAATTTAAGAGTTCAGTGGGCCTTTCTAAATTAACACAGAAAATGTGACATGGACTAAATTGACAGCATCAAAGGCTAATAGAGAGAGCTACAGTATAGAAAAGAGCACGCAATTTACACTCTGAAGATAGCTGGACTCAATTCTCTGAAATTACAGATCTCACCTGTATTAAATTGTTAAGTGTTAAAGAAGCCAGCTGCTGGGACTGATCCTCCCACTGTTCATTTTGATTTGAACCTCATGGTATTTGAAGAGCACAGTCTGCCTAGGAATTAAAGTGGCATTATTTTTTTTCTTTTCTTGTTTCTTAGCAGGCAAGGAGCCTTTCAGATAGCTGTGTTTATACTTCCTGGATAGAATCCTCACAAAGAAATCTGCACTTTTACCCTGAATTTCTGCCTCATATGGGGTTTTCCTAACCTCCCGTTTAAAACCTGGTCCCTTTGTTACTCAGTCCTTATTATCAAACTTTCATTATGCTCTGTTCCTTCCCCCACGCCCTCCATCTGTGACTGCACATAACATTTTCATTTCCTTCTCATATTCTTCCTACTCATTTGTCCTCCCATTTAACATTTTACGAACTCTACCCTGTATTGCATTTAATACCATCCCATTTCTGCACTTGATTTCCTCACCTTTGAATTTCATATAGTACTAAACATATAATAAACCATCATCTTGGTGACTATAAAAACTGTCTTTTGAAATAGTTCCTCAACAATGAGGCAAAAAAATTTGGTAAATACTTTATCTGAGGAAAAGAAGACAAAGTTACAGTATAGCTAACTTTAAAAGCCTAAGAACGTTTAGAGGTTTTTAAACCACACGCATTAATTCAATACAAATTTTTTACAACCATGAAAGGTACATAGTCTTATAAACACACTACTACCTGTCCCCTGTGCACATTAAACTCATGCTGTCTTTCAGTCCTGAATATATGTAAAATGTACATTCAGCTACGGAATTTCCCTTTTTCAACTTCAACCATCCTGTGATTCCCTTAAATGTTGTTATTTAGATCTGAAATCAAAAGGTGTTTTAAAAGCCATATTTTACACAGTAAGCAATATTAAAAATGGATGCTTTATGCCTTCATACCAAATGATTTAATCCCCTACCACATACATAATGTTTCCTACATCTAAACTTAAATCAATTTGTTCATTTGTTTCATGCTTTTAAACATTCACTAGGGAGATGTGAAAACATTGGAGGTTTAGTTCTCAGCAGGCAAGGCCTTTTTTCAGAAGCATTTACCTTCTTATAATTGGACATTTTATTATAAGACTCAATACAGAATATTACCTTTAAATGCAAACCCTACTCTCTGGGAATTAATATCACATTTATACACCTAGATCAGAGAGTAACTGTATTATGTGTGGAGGAAAGGCTGGGATTTTTAAAAGGTAATTCTTCACTGAAAGGAAAATTGAATGGAGTAAATTACTTTTTTAATTGGAAATTTCACTGATAGAAAATTGCAGACTGGTGTCATTTATTTTTTCTTATTTGTTTGTTTATTTCCTGGGCTAAAGAGACACACTCATGTTCTCTTTACCAATGTAAAACCATTACTATGTAGACCATGTCATGAAACAGACAAAATTGTTTCACCAACACTACTAGATTAGTAGATAAGTTACTAGATTTTTTTTTTTATAGTGGACAAGTTATTAAAGTGAGGAGAGCTTGTCCCAGAAAAGTGATGTAAACTGAAAACATTTCAGAAACAGGGAATTCTAACAAAATTTCATTTCTCCATCTAATATGTATGAACAATTTCTAATCTTCCACTGACATTCCAATCAAGATTTCAAATCTTTTTGTACAACCTTAATCAATTCCATGATTTATTATAATTGTCAAAGACTGTTTATCTTAACCACTCAAATGAAAAATACAAGAAACTTCAACTATTAAAATATCTTGCAAAGTATTTTGTCCCTGAAGCAAACCGTAATTACATATTCACTTATCCACTTAATGATCCACAATGATTTTTCACAAGGTATGTGTAGTACCCATAAATCAAATGTCCACAGAAAATCCTCAAGTAAAAATATCACCTACTAGGTAGACCAAAAGATACACAGTTCTTCTGATAGTGCTGAATTGGGATGCAGGAGGTCACCTGTGCCCTTAAGTAGCCATTTGTACATACTAATGTGAGAACTAACACGTTCTTTTTAATATGTAAATTACTTTAGGAATATAGCTTAGCAGATTCCTTTCAACACACATTTCAAGGTCAATAAAATGATGAAGTGTTATACATTTTTGAAGCATCTCTGGCACTTGGCATAACAACAGGGACTCCACTCATAAGCTTTAATAAAGATGTAATTTTACAGGACTTTAGAGAATAATAAAGCCAAAAAAATAATTTCTCTCTCAGATCCAAAAATGGAAATGTCCTTTCATTTTTCATAACTATAACTATTTATATGTTGTCAGGGGAACAGCATGACCTCACCCTAGAGAATAAGACCAGGAAAAGGGAGAAAGTGAAAGTTAATTCCTACTAGGGAAAAAAAAAAAAAAGAGGAAGGACCATCTCAAATTCATAACCAGTCTCTCCTGAAAATGGAATGTCTCTTGTCATCTATCTTCCAGGTCAGTCAAGAAAAGCAAACTACACAACATCACAGAAGTGTATTGTTAACTTCAAAGATCTTATCCACCTTCTGACAAGAGTTGTGCTTTCCACTTCAATTCACTGAAATATGCCATGATATTCATTCTGAACTACCTTACCATTTACCCCCTCTTCACATATTGGATTCTTCTGAAGGTTGAAGCTAAGTATCAAGTGATGATTGACAGATTTACCATTCAAACATTTGATCTGTACCTTGTTTTCCAGAGCAAAGATGATTAGGGATGCACTAGAGTATAGTGACTGGTTTGTTAAATCTTTCAGGTTCAGTCTTTGTTAGCATTATTGATCCAAGGCTGAGAAGACTATGTAGAGCATGGCAACACAGCCAAAAATAGGGACTAAAGGCTACTGAGCACAAAATGAACAGCTACTAGTGATATAGTAGGACTGAACTGCTTCTAATGGTGAATTGATACAACATTTAACCATGAGGATAGCTGATCTCTCCAAGTGGTTCTGAAAATAGTACTATTTCTTATAGCCTAAAGTTCACAGCCATGTAGGCAGCACACCCACTGAAGGCTTGCCTTTCCAGAGGAACACAGATACTATTCAGTATGGAATAGATACCAGCTAGTGTAAGTACTACCAAGTACAAGAAATACTGATGCAAAAATATAAAGTGTAACTACTAAACTGCCATTCATTACATTTTTAATGACTGCAAGAATTTTGAAGACAGCAAAACAATGACTACTAACAATAATGTATTTGTAATGTGCTATCCATCTACAGACGCATAGAAACAAAAAGGGAAAAGCAGTCCTCTCCATTATCTCTTGAAGGCTATCAAGGGAACACAAACTGTAAATATCCAGTTGTAACAGATGCCAGACATCATGAATATAACAATTTTTATCCCTGAACAGGTATTTTACAGCTCAGTGGGAGTGTGCACATTTCAATAAATATCCACATGTTCCACATTTCTTATTTGTAAGAGGATAACTACGTTAGATAGATTATTACAAGAAAATACTCATGGGAGAAGTCAAGCTTTCCTTTGTAATTAAACTTTATTTGAAACTGAAACAAAAGACTTCCTAGAAGAGAGACTTCTAAAGCTCTCAGAAGAGTTTGTTATCCTAATAGTGATGTAAGATTTAGCAAACATTTATAACATTTTGCTTTGTTCAAAAGCAGAGAAATATCTTGGTTCCTCCTTTCCAGAAAAAAAAAATGGTGTAATAGGACAAACAAAAGTGAAAGCACTGTCCGTGTTAGAAATGGTGTGGGCTTTTGCTCTCACTCACATGAACTATCTTCTTTCCTTCATTCAGCTGTCCATAAGAAAGGTAAAGGTAAAGAAAAGGTAAAAAACCTTATTTGGGTAGTATCAATGAGGCTGATAGCAAAAACAGTGAAACAATACATCAAACTTCTCTTTCTTCTACACAGTAGTTTTTGTGAACCTCTTCTCAGAAGATATTGTTAATATTAATAATTAATATTAATATTTATAAGACTAAATTATTAATATTTCTAAGAATAATGCTTCTATAAACTCATAATTCATTGTGTGCAACATGCAAATTCAGAAAATTCTCAAACAATCCTGACATTCCAAATTCTTTTTCCTAAATTTATCAGAACTCCCTCTGAATCTGTTTTGGAGGGGTAAAAAGTATATCTAGAATTTCTGATTTTTTTTCCACTATTTTCAATGCACAAATATTTGAAAACTTGTTCCAAAGCAAGACTCAAAAGTTCTTTTCATGGATGGAGTAACTTTCTGCACAAAGGAAAACAGACAGAAGAGGAACACTCAGATGAAATAGATTAAAAGAAAGCTTTGAATCAGTGAGAAAGTTAGAGAAGATCTTTTTCAAACTTAAGGGAAAGAATGGGAAAAAGTAGAAAGATTATTCTAAAGGAGAGGAAGCAAACATGATTTAATGCTCAGTACTTGAACTTGAGCCAGACATGAGAGACAATAAACTGCCAAAAGACAGCAAAAAGAAAGCACTAACTATAGTTACCATTTCACTTCTTAAGGTCTCATCAGGGAATTAGTAGTGGTTTAAATGAGAAGTGATTGGATGGAGAATGATTTGTGGATGCTTCTGCCTGTTGTATTATAATGACCTAGTTAAGAAGAAATACGAAAAGTGGGATACCAAGGACTTCTGTTCCAATCTTCTGTTAAGGTCTAGCCAAAGTGAAAGAATTTTTTTAATTCATATAAAGTCAGCAGAAAAAAAGCTACCTGAGAAATAAAGGAAAAGCAGCGAAAGACAAAATAATTTCTCATTAGCATATGAAAACTCAATTAAAAAAATTAACATTACAAAGAAAGACAATTATTCATGCATTAAAATTCTCAAGGAAAAAAGAGAAAATGCTTAAACCCGAATATTTTGTGTTCAGACTCAACATCAGCACAAAACTTGGAACAAAATGTCAATTGTGAAATTGCATTTCAAGACGGCATAGGAATAGTGGTCTGAAGACCTAGTTGGATAGATAATAAGGATTAGATTCAGTTTGGTCATGATATGAAAAAAACGTTAATCTGACATTCAGTGAAGCCACTATTGCAAGGCCTTTCTGGATTCAGCTGGCAACTTTGAAAATTTCAGCCTAAATCTCCCATTCCCAGTTAAGAGAGAATTAATCCAATCTGTGCAATACCTACATGAACATAAGCATCCCAAAACACACACACAAGACATCATAGGCTACATATATCCAGCTGCCATCCCAAATAATGCTCTCCAAGAATTACACAAATATCCAAATATACACTTTATATACTCCATTGAGAGACTCTGAAATTCAGCAAGTCCAGTAAAATAAGGTATCCAGAAAAAAAATAGTAAATAAAAATAACTTCTACTATCACTACCACAACAACAAGTGAAAGGAAACTTTTCAAAGTTAAAAATTAGAAAAAAATTTCACTGAAATCTAAATCTGTATGTGGAATTCAAACACTTAGAATTTGCTTCTAAGTGGCAAATATTGACCATACAGAAACTAGAAGAGTTCCTAAAGGATTCAAGACCTAAAATACAACTTGTAAAAACTGTAAGCTACTAAAGTTAAAGAGCAAAACTTTCCTTATAACTCACCATATATTCCCACATGGGAAATATGATTACTGTAAGCAAGAACATTTTATTACTGGTTCCCAGTGTAATTTAAAGTAAGTGAAGGATTTTCTTAAGAAGAAAAATTACCTCAAAAAGGAAAAATACTTCAGGAAATGAACTTCACTGCAAAAAGGGACAGTGTGCAAATGAAAGAGAGATTAGTGACTACTTTGGGATTTGACTTGACATTGCTTGCAGCTAAAATAAATGAACAACCCTGTTAGGAAACAAATTTTTTCTGATTCTGAAGAAACAGTAGAGAAGAGATGAGAAAACAAAGAAAGGAAGAATAAGGAGTTTAAACACATATGGGAAACTTTCTCACTCTACTCTCTTGTTCCAGCCACACACACAGAAAGAACTAACCATTTCAGAAGAAGAAACTAAAGTAAGACAAAATTCTCCCTTACAGAGTGCAGAAGCACTCAAAAATTGATAGTTTCAGTGAATCTTGCTGTTTCTCTAGCTGCAAAAACGTGGGGCAAAAGGGAAGAAACTGCTTTGACAACAATAGCAAACTTTGGTTGTAATGGAAGAACATGGATAAAAATATGTCCTCTCATCAAACCTCAAAACCTTATTTCAGTTATAAATGTTTCATCTAAAAGTTTTACTATTTTCCCCCAACCAAAAAAGTTCTAGAATTAGCATTTGAAAAAGTTCATTTTGATTTACTGCAAAGTACAGCAGATCTTTGGCTTAATTAGTGCCCATAAACATGTACCACTTTTGAGTTCATGTGGTTTTTGTTAACACAGATTCTAAATCTTCTAAATCTTATGAACATAGAAAATGGTTTTAAATTTTAAACCAGTCTTGACTGACCCAGAAATATATGACGGAAGTTTGAAGCAGATGTCAGACTGTGTCAGGATTATTCCTCTCAGTAATTTTTTTAAAAGAAATCTTGAATTGCGTTTCTTTGAAAGTTTCCGATTTTAATTTGAAAATTTAGTTTCATTTTTGTTAATGTGATTCAATACTGATGCAATTGCTATTCATTGTAGAAAAACAAGAGAAAAGCTAACCATGCACTAGTCATAGACATGAGCAGTGGAACACAGATGCATATGCCAGTTTTCTAACCAAGATATGAATCCCTTTACTGTAGCATTTTCTTACAGTGACATATGAAGTCAGTTAATCAGAATGCATGAATAGCTTAGTGAAAATATTTTTTAAATCATATACCAACATACATACACCCCAACGTGCAGATGCAGGAATGCACATGTGTGTATTCAAACACATACTGAGAATACTTCTGTTCTTCAGAACAGCATTTCTTATACGTATTAAACAAAAAAAAAAAAAAAAGGCACCTTTTCCACATAGGGCAGAAGAAATGTAAAAATAAGAATTAAACTCACTCAGTAGGCATCAAAGCAAAAGGTAGGATTAAAATGTAGAGATCTACAGTCTCATGAAAGTCCAACACATTAATTTATCAGTGCTGATTTAACTTGTGAGCTTTTTTTGGTTCTCCCTATAGCCTTAGCTTATATCATGCACCTGTACAACAGATGGCAATGCCATGGGCCACTGCCTTAAAGACCAAGCACAGGGACCTGTGGTGTTCTCCAGACATCTGTATAATTAGCAAGGGAATTTCCACCAAAAACTAGGAGCCGATTGTCTAATTGTCTGAAAAGAGGCATTTTTAGTATGTTTTCAGTGGAAGATAAAGCAAAAATTTTAGGTTCATTGATCATTTAAAGAAAAAAAATGGGATACTTTATCAGCAATGTATTTTCTCTGGCTACTTTAGTAAGAATAACTCCACAAGGGAAAACAATAGAAAGCAAATGCTACAAGATAAACACAGGCACATCCAGATCACATAAGGGATAAGAAAAGCATCTTATATAATTCATTAAATTTTGAACTATTCCAATTCACTTAGAAATTTCCATTATCTCAATATTATTCACAGAACAGGCCTACCCCTTTATCAGGTCTCACCTGGCAAAGCAACTCTATTTAAGCAACAGCTTGATCCAAGCCTTCTATGATGCCAGATAGTGATTCCGGAGCACGTTCTGTCCAAAAGTCAAAAAATGCTTGCAGGTTGACAGGTTTGTGCTTCTATACTTATAACAGGTGAAAAGGCAGAACAATACAAAGCTGTTCAAAGAGCAATGCACGTAGACAGGGATTTGTTTGCATATGGTATTTACCAGAAGATCTTTCAGTGAAATGTAATAAACCCAACATGTCCATTTTTATTTCTCTCTCTTATGAGGTTGAAACATTGCTTACTCCATTAAATCTTCAAACACCTTTTCAAAGAATAAAGTATTTCTGGGAACACAGTCCTGTTCTGAAAACAACATAACAGTGCTATTAAAAGTCCAAATCTATTATACCGTTCATTTTAAATCAATGCTTTGTAGCATAAAATATAAACATTTATCCCAAAACTACATTGGCTGTTTTATTGGAAAAACATAACATTTTTGTCTATTTTACTTTAATTTTCCTTCATATATTTCTGATTTTTTTGTTTACTGCTCTATATCACATGCAAACCAGGGAAATAGGGGCCAGATGAAAAGAAACTGCAGCATTAGAAAAAGAATTAAACGTGCCAGAAAAGTTCTCTATTTTTAAAAAATTCTTTCTCACTAAGACAAAATCCATGGAAGATTGGAGTGAAAAAAATTCAGATCATATTTTGTAGCTTAAAATACTACTTCTATAAGCATTACTGTGGGTCATAGTAACAAGTTAAATCAGTTCAAACTGTGCTGAAGAAGCAGTTGGGAATTAAACAAGGGTCAGAAAAAATGTACAATCTTTTTCATTATTTTAATACTTAATATTAAAAAGAAGACCTACCTTTTTCCCCATTGCTTGCAACTGAAAGGGGAACCTTTGAAATCAGTGACACAGACCCCCTAAATGGTCTATAAAAAAGAAACCTCAAATTAATTGATCAGTACATTAAACAATTTTTTTTAGAGTATCTCAGGATTCGTGACTTTGCAGAACATGCTAACATCCAGACAAGGGGGAAAAAAAGCTGAAAGAAAGCATAGACAAAAGTTTCCTTGACATCAGACACAGACAAAAAATCACATAGGGTAAAAATGAGTACAGAAAAGATACTAGCTTCCTCCTATGAACAGTGTTTCCTCACATAACCAGGCACTCTGAAGTCCCCAAAACTGATCACCAGGAAGGTTTTTCTTTATTATTTACACAAATAATTATCTAAATATTAAGCAACTTTACATTTCCCAGAAATACAACATTCTAACATCATCCTGAAATAAAAGGTTCTACAGGAATGCACCACCTATGTCCCATGTACAACCTATACTGTATACAATCAAGGCTATTCAAATAAATTTAATGTTAAAAAAGCAATCTGCTGAGTGACTCAACAAGCTGGGGGAAGGTGAAGTTGTCTGAGTCACAGGGAGAATTTAACACTGTGAGAGTAGATTTTGTTTTATTAACTAGAACTGTGTAGGATTTAATGATCTGAATGAACCCTCTCTTTATGAAATGAACTCGAAAATCTTCCTAAAGCGAGAACATACACATATCTGTCAGAAGGTAATCAAGAGAGTAAATGTACTGCATATGTTTATGTATGGTGCCTATATTCTGACAATTAACAAAAGGAAATATGTAAAATAATTCTACTACTTTATAAGAGTCACAATAAGCACACTACGCACACACACACACTATAGGTTTATCATTTTCTTTCTTGGTGGAAAGATGATACAAGTCACAAAAACCATAGAAGTCATTAGCATTTTGTGGCGGTATGCTTTCTAAATGATGTGTATGGAACAAGTAATAGTAGTAAAATAATTTTTCTTATCAGGGTAAAAAAATGTAATGTGAATATGCACCAATCTTTCATTAGGGAAGAAGTTACATTTATGTCAGAGAAGTATGAGAGTCTTACAGTTCTTCTGAACCTCAACGAAGGAGACACATATCATGAGAAAAGCTTTACTGAAGTTTCTTTGCAGAAAGAACAAATCAATCCTCTGTGCTCTACAGGTAGCATGTTAATCACTTGCTGCAAGCTAAGACAGAGTAGCTCTGATAGATGCCTCCAGAGAACACACTACCAAGCAAGGACCGCAGTATATGTTGTGCTATAGCATCGCTCATGGGTTGCTCCAAGGCACATTTTAAACATTCAAATACCAACTATTTCTCTTGATGAGATGGGTTTACAAGAAGTGAAATACAAAAACAATAAAGGCAGAACAAAGGATGAATGAGAACAATTATTACTGAGCAAAAAATGATGTCTCAGATTAGCCTGTTGATGAATGACAAAAGCTTGATAGCTGAACTCATTGCGTCTTCACTTTTTTCACTGAATTTGTAGCAGTTCAGGAGCTGTTCAGCCCAAATCAATTTGTTAGGAAATGAATTTTAATTATTTGTTGCAAATCAATGCAAATTCAAGGTTGATTCTAACAAATTTCCAGTATACTAGGGAGAAAAAGGTGAAAATCTCTGTACTGCTAATAGGCCTACTAACTCTCAAATCACAATTACACAGAGATTTTTAAAAAAATGTATAATTTTTAGAAGCCACCATATGGTTTCACTCCATATGAGACATGGGGATATGTGAGAGAATTACACAAGCATCAACAAACACAAGACATCATTAATAAAAACAAATACATTGTAAAGTTCAGGATCAAGCATAAGTTGTCAAAGCCCATAGCAGCAACAACAGGAATCATTTGGAAAGCTGTGGAGATGAAGACCTTAAAACGGTAACTCCAACAGTCCCACTAAGATACAAGGTAGTATCCATTCCAAAAGTATCAGTGACTCACCCAACACAAATTCCTTGATAACAGTAAGACTTGCAACAGATGCTGAGAGGTAGATGTAAACCCCAAAAGCACACCATATCAGGTGTGCCATAGGCCATAAAACATAGTGGGTTTTTTTTTCTGGATCCTTTGAGTACAAGTATGAAAAACTCCTGACAGCTTATGCTTGCTAGCCAAGGAGGATCTCAAAATTCAGTTTGAAAACCTATCATATTTCTGCTTATTTCAGATACTCTGGACCCAGTTATATCCACCAAGAATGTGTCCTACACAACATTATTCTTTCACTATGTCTTCTATTTCACCAAAAGCTCCTACATGTAACAACTCTAAAATTTTACCTCTGAAGTACTACTTAACTTCCTAAAGGAGAGCAGCGTTGGAACTGAATACTGCACTGAACTGAAGCACTGCAGTGGTTGCAAATAAGTTCAGCTGAAATATCTAAGGACTTGCTCCTATGCCTCTTGGCACCAGCGAAAAATTAATTCATAGTTCTCTTCCTGGGAATATGTATAATCAAAGTTAAAGGACAGAAAATCTTTGCCAAAGCATCCCTTCGACTTAACTTTTTTCAAGTTTGTAATGAAAATAAGTTTGCATTAAAAAAGTACCATCCTCATAATTACTAGAGTTTTCATGAAGCCTTCACCCATCACACTGAAAGGAAAGAAAAAGTCAGTGTGAAGGAAGAAGCACTTCAACCTTTCTTCTACATTCAACTTCCAGTTATAATAACCTCTTCATTACATAACCTTTTCTAGATATCAGCTGAAAAATATCCTCCCCTCCTCCTCTCCCATCCTGCCTCTGTCATTTTCTCCATCTCATAATGCAGTTATTCTACATGATTCATAGCTGTCCTGTGATTATTTTAACATCTATGGAATCTGAGTTGTACTGAGAAACAGTCCACTTAATAGAGATCCTGTTTTCTGCTGCCTACTACTTCCTGTGTCATCTCGTCTTTCACAGAATCAGGACTACTCAAACGAGCAGAATTTGAACCTATTAGTGGGTTTGAAAAAAGTAGTTAATCTCTTGCCTCTATCCATGCAGAGTCACTGTTCTGTTTATGTCACTCCTTTCCCTGTACACATAAAGGAAAATGGGTTTTGAAAGATTTACTGTTGTCAGACATCATTGCCTATCTTTTTCCACTGTTGAAAAGAAAGTATACTTGGTTTTGGCTATAAGGTTCCTTCTCTATTTTCCCAGATTAGTAGATAGAACACAACACATATCAATGGGCAAGCATTTTGTGCCTAAGAAACTAGTAGTGCTTTTAAAGTATTCATCAGATTTTATGTTACCCTGGAGAAGAATTTCACAGCTAGAGAAATCAAGAATGAACGATTGAGTCACTTGTCCAAAGTAATTCAGTGGTAAATTCAAGAAGATAACCCGTCTTTACTATATCCATTAGGCCATACACTTCAATATCAACAGTTAGTAACAACAGAAGCTCCTTTGCTACTTTACCTTTTAAATGAATCTTTCTGATCAAGCCTGATACTAAGATGTCCCATTACAGAAAGAATATATTATTTCTTCTGTGCTAATGAACTTCAATCTTGATCTGAAATGACAGTACTCCATGAACAGTCAGGGATTTGGATTGCTGGCCATCTGTTCATTCATGTACAGTTTCAAAGGGAAAAGCATCAACTAAGCTAAATGAACAGTTTTGTGATTTGAGTTCTGTAAGCCATTTATCGTAATTACCACATTTTTATTATCAAATGCACAATATAAGGAAATTTTGTTTTCAATAAAAACTTTCACATACTAAAAACTATACAGAGACTTTTCTAGTTGATAAATATCTGCAGCTTCCACTAATTTCACAGGAGCAGTGAGTGGTCAACATCTTTTGTCCTGCAGAAAGATAAAAATAACAGCAACAAATCAAGTAGTAGTTTGGTAAACCAACGATCTGCTCATCAATTTGTAGTGAAGTCACTGCTATAGATCTTTCAAAATTTTATTTGTCCACACATTTTCCTTTTACATTATCTGATTCTGGGGCACTGTAATTTTGCTATAGGCACTACGAAAAGAGGTTCAAAAAGAAAAAAGAAATGATAGATATATTTTATTTGCTCTACTCTTTGGTATTCTGTTCTTCTATTCTTGCTCCATGAGTTACATAAGAAGAAGGGGAGAAATAAAAGGGCAACTAGCTGAAAAAGTTTCCTGAAAAAGGATACTGCTTGTGAGTATTCGTATAGTACAGACAGTCCAGCATACTTATTCTGACTTTATGATTAATGGGAACTCTGAAACATAACTGCAGTGGTTAGAGAACAGTAGGGTGTTATTATTCTCCTGGAACCTGCCACCACTGGTAGGCCATGATTCTAACA
The DNA here is from genome assembly GCF_003945725.1 of Corapipo altera. NCBI lineage: Eukaryota > Metazoa > Chordata > Aves > Passeriformes > Pipridae > Corapipo > Corapipo altera. The sequence goes on along the minus strand of NW_020884885.1, from coordinate 12,411,158 downwards.
GGACTTATTCAGTAACCACTACAACCTGAAACAGTGTTAATGACCAAACGGAAATTTAGACACAGCTTAGTCTTGGGAGAAAAATTCTGTAGGATTCACTACTAGCTCTCTAGAACCAAGTAGTCTTTAGATTAAAGGGCCAAAAGTAAGACTAATTCTAGCACTAATATTTTGATCTACCTTTAAGAAAGTAGAATACAGCAGTCATAAAACCGAGGATTCAATCTTGAACTGATCAGCACACCAGTAGTTAGGATGCTTCATTTTGTTCTGTTTCAAAATTTATCTCCAAAAATTAAATGGCTGTCAAGAATTCAGTAGAGAGAGAAAAATCTAATTATTGTGTTGAAAAGGAAGAATATGCTAAGTAAAAGTATTTGGAATTACAATCAGTCAAGGAATTCAGTATGAGTTCCAGGATTGCCCAAGGGGTGGGCATTTACATTTCTAACCAGTTTGACAATTAGCTTGCCTCTAAAGCTGTGCTTTTAGTATCTGAATGTCAGGAGTGACTTCGAATACTGAAAGAAGCTTCCTATTTTGAGGAAAATAGCCACCTAAAAAACACAATGGAAACTGTTTCCATAGTTGGCATTTTAGTATGCTAAGGCTGAAGCATGCCACAGAGTAAATAACCTGTCTTTCATACCACTTTTGGAAACAGCCTAGGCACAGAGTTCAATCATGCTGCCTAGAAGATGAAATTCAGACATGCCTGGATTTGGTGGTTCAATTCAGAACTAACTCTGCTCAAAGAAGTAAATTTTGGAAATCAATTGCCAATCAAGGTAAAATGGGAAGGGCGTGAAGGAAGTTTCATTTGACGGAGAGAATGAAGGGAGATCTTGCTTAATAGTGTTTCTGGTTTGCCTTTATCTTAGGAGTCCTAGCCTAGAAGCTCATTGCCCAATTCATTATATTTCCACTTTATTATTATGGCCTGACATCTTTGACCATTAAAAAACATTTATCATTATGAATTGTGAAGTGATGCAAAATGAAGCAATGAACCATTTCCAATTTGATAACCAGAATGGCTGGAAGAAATAGTGATGGTCAGACTGCTGTTCAAATGCCTGAGTCTTTAATGATCAAAGGAATACATTATTCCCTTTAACTGGACTATTCAGCTTTCTTTTTAGGTAGTTAGGGATGAGCACTCAAGAGTGTACAGGATTCACTTATAAATTGTAAAGCAGCCAAAACATGAAGTTGCTACTTAAACCCCACTGTTCATAACACGCTCTGTTACCTCCTTTCTTTTCTTCAAGAAACAGGACAAAAGCACAAGTGTTTTTTTTTCAGAGCTTTGTTACATAAATTTATTTATAAAATGGAAATGTGGTTGTCAGAGTTCATACATCCAAATGGAGAAAAGCAGAGGAAGTACTCTTCTTCAGTGAAAGAAATGTGTTCATATATAAATTCAAATTCTGACACATCTCCCTGAACTGAAACTATCATGGAGAAACTGCTCATTTCCTCATATACTATATTTCTTTTTAATATGAACTTTCCCTCATCTTCCCTATTTCTGCTTTTTTCTCTCAGCCTCCCAAACCAGCAACCAGATCCACTTATAAAACCAATAAAACTGTTATGCAACTATTTTAATTTAAATTACCTTCTTTTTTTAATTAAATACCCTGGATACATTAAAATGGACAATGAGAACAAACTGTGAAATAAGCATTCACTTTCCATACTTCTTATGTATGTACAAGTGTAGGTTATTTTCCCTGCAGTTATTCTAACTCTAATTCAGTCTTCTTAGAATCCCTGGTTCTTAATCATTCTTCTCCTGTTCAAGTTTTCTAAAAAGAACATTTCATCCAAGTGATACCCATGTGTCTCAGTTCTTTTAATTTTTATTTTTACTGGTTTTTGACATGAGCAATACAGGATTCTAAATGTATAAAGAGACATGAAGGCAAGAACATCATATTTCTATAATTTGCATCTTTTATCTGCATTTCATTTAAAGCTATGGAGCATTAGCATCTGCATTTAATTTCTAATGAATATAAAGCTATTGCCAAGAGAGCAGGATTTCTGGCAACTCAACAAGACATTATTTTCTCAATAACCAGTTTCTACTAAGGGAAATATCTTTTAACATTTATCAGTATACTAAAGGTTTTTCCTCTCTGTTTTTCTTTTAAGACCACACTGCACCAATTACTACCTGTGACATATTTACGTAGAGCACGAAGCTCTACTGAAAACCATGCGACATTGTAAAGAGTGAACAAAGAAACTTCCAAAGTTCAGGATGCCTTACACTGGCACCTATACCTTTCACAGAGTACCATCCTGCAGGAAGGTTGTCACTGGCAATTGTGTTAGTAAAATGAGAAACGTAGAGTCTGCAGTTCAGAGAGAGAAAGGTAGGTACATACTTTTTTGTTTTAATATTATGCAATATTCCAGGGAAGGATGGTATGTTTTTTTCAAGGACACACCACAACTCATCCTTTCTCTTCACAAAGCTCAAACATTATGTTCCATACCACTTGATAGCATAGTCAGGCAGGCTAATGATAAGAACTCCTTCCCAGAATAAGACTTCTAGAACTACCAAGGAATTCAAATAAGGTTGCTTATCTTGACTACAGACTACCACTTAGTTAGCTTAGACAGTATTCCTGGTAAAACAAATCACAGTATGATTCATTGGTCTCTGACAGTGGATCACAACTGGGATCACATTGAAGAAACTGGTGAAAACAGTTTTCCCCCTGGATACAATACTCTCTTCTGATGTCAAGGGCATCATATACTAAGTTTAGACTAGCCTTAAGTTGGGAAAACAATGTATAAGAGAGACAAACTTGAAGATTCAGAAAAATTACTTTAGAAATTGCTTATTCCACCTACTCAAATATTGAGATGCGGATACTACAGTATTTGTTTACTTGATTATAAAGTTGAGGCTAATAAGTACCTTTAGGCACGGTGACTCACCTACTTCCCTGGGCAGCCCATTCCAATGGCTGACAACACTTTCCATAAACAATTTTTTCTTAATAACCAAACTGGTCAAGCTAGCAGGACTTCATCACCATGCCCTTCCTGTGGGAGTGGTTGCCATCCCACCCAGCTCCACCTGTGCTTCTGCAGCTGCCCCCTGGCAGCTGCAGCTCCCAGCCAGTCTCAGTGCTCCCTGAGGGTTTCCCAGCTCAGGAAGCCTCGCTGTTGGCTGCGATCCCCCTCTCCGCTGCAGGACAGGCTGGCAGTGGAGTAGTTTACTCAGCAAGGGAAGGTATTAGCAAAAGATCTTCCCGAACTAGCAATTATTTAGGTATCATCTGGGTTTTAATGTAAAATCACATGATAATATACTAATGCATGTGCAATGGGAATATAATGTGCTTGACTGAAAAAATTCCAAAATAATTTTCAATTTCAAGTTATTGAGGCAACCAGACCTTTTCATAAAATAAATTCTCTCAAATTATATCACAGTCACCTCTGCTTCCTGGAAGACAGCAGTCCCCGTAACAAGAGTCTCTAATCTTCATATGCCTCCAGTGACTAACTTCACAGACAAGAGGGCTGTGTGTTACATTTAAGCAGGCAGACAGTAAGGCCACTACCTGAACCAGTATCCAGATACTCAGGTTCTCTCAGTCATTAGAATCAAAGTAGACGCTTTACTTGCTGGCAAAGAAAGTCTTTCAACTTTCATGGAAGAGACACAAAATATTGGACTGTTGTCACTTTACGCTATTTTTTCCTAATGATTTAAGTTAGTTTGTAAGCTCCTTAGATCAAGATTTGTAGCTTTAATACCAAATGTCACACAGAATTATAATCTGACATACAAATGTTAATATAACAACAATTGAACCTGAAGGCATCTGCAAATTCTGATCTATCAATGACTGTCAACATGAGTCAGTACTAATAGCATACTTGGCATAAGAAGTATTTTACATTTTCCACAAGTTGAAAAATATTGTTTTTCCCTTCCTCTTCTTTTTCATGGCTCTAGGTTCCCTCATCCTACTTACACTTAATTTTAGAAAGGGATTTCTCCTAGAATTTCTGAGCCTCCTTATTCTCATGGGCAAGTTTCACCCAATTTTGCATTGAAGTAAATCTGTATGAGTTGCTGTATATTGAGGTCTTATGCAGCCACACATCTCTATGGCAATACTTACAAATAGAAAGAAGATTCTTCTCAATGAATAGAGGTGATAGTTTTAGCAAATGAGTAAAATATTTACCAAGCTAGAATACTGATCTTGCTGGATTAAAACCAGAATTATTAAGACTAATGAAGCTGTCAGACAGAGTTTATACGGTCTTGCTGTCTGTAAGCCTAATCCAATTCTTTAAATTGGCTGTTATACCCTCCATCCCAAAAACACAATAGGAATTCCTCATAAGGTTGAAAAATCAGCCTCAGGTTTTCTTCTGTGTAGAACAAAATAGTTTTGAAAATCACCAAACAGTGCTCCAATCAAAAGAAATTCTTCAAAAGCCAGGCTAGTAGATATGGTTGATATACCTTCTATATTTCAATAGAAGAAAAATTTTGTTATGAATATTTCAGGCAAAAATGTGCAATTATTTTTGGAGATGGTTTTGTAAAAGTTTTATATTTAAGAAAAAAATAACTTTAGAGAACTACAACCATCAGAAAAACAAAGCTGTTTAAAGTGCAAAATTTTTATAGGATAATGTATTTCTACTGCATTTTATACTATATTTATTCTGCTCTCTGGATGTGTAGAAAAGTTTATACATTTTTCCATTAAATATATTCTCTGTCAGTGACAAAGTGCTAGGAATGGAGAATGAATTTTTCATGAGAAAACTCTGCTGAGGCTATGACAGGGTCAAACTCTTCCCCTTGAGCTCTGAAAATGTACCTTAATGTTTTCCTCAAAGCTCTACTCTTGGAGTCAAATTGTGGTGAAATATTCAGACTGTTTCTCAAACATTCTTCCCTGATGAACGCTGAGAAAGTTCTAGTTATATCTGCAGGAACAGAACCAAACTTCTTTAAAGGCTCTACAATAGCTATCAATCATTTTTGTTGTGTGTTTTTTTTACTGGTAGATATGTTCTGAAAGCCTCAAAAAAAGTTCCAGTACCCAAACAAGTATTTGATTTTCTTAAAAGCATCTGAAGGAAAAAAAAAATCATAAACCTTTTATCTAAATTGGCAGGGATTTTTCAGTGCCAAAAATCGACAGAAGATATTTAGATATGTCAGAAGCAAAGGCTTACAATTTTTTCCCTCTAATATATATTTTTGAAATAGATTTGAATCAAGCCTGCCTTCTAGCAGGAACCATTCAAGATTTATATTACTTATTACAGACACTGCAATTACTAAAGATTATCTGATGACTTCTAAGAGATGAATGAGGGGCTTTAGACCAGTTCATAATATGTAAATACATTCCCCACTGGTGATTTCAGCAGTGAGCCCAAGGACTCCATTCACCACTGGTATGTGGTACCAGTTCCTTTCTAGATCAACACAAAACATCTGTGTGGCATAGATAAAGGCGATTTTCCAGCTATGTTTCTGAACAATCTTTTCCTGCTCAAAGTTTAGACTGAGGTTACCACTCTCATCCTGCTTAGTCTGCCAGCCTCTTAAACTCTTCTTGTCCAAAATTTTGCATCCTTCTTTCTTCTAGACCATGTGTTTCTGAATTCCTTTTCTCCTTTTACGTTTTTCCACTCATTTCTTCAGCAAGCTGTCACTCGCCTACACAGTGTTCACTGGGATTTATGTAGACACCTTACACTTCCAATCCAGGCCATTCTATGATAGGAGGACACTGCAGAACCAACAGCAATCTGTACTTTGTCTGCTTGTCATCACAAGCAAATAAATTTGTAGTATAAAATGTTTATGCTAAGAACAAACTGATTTTGTAATGGGCTATTTTGTAAAGGGGATATGTAATTGGGCCCTTTAGACTTACATGGGAGATAGATTAGGTATTTCACGGAAGAATATATCAGAGATTAATATTTTAAAGGTTTTATCATTATTAAAAGATTTCCTGTACCTGATAGAAATAATTGTATGCCATTATTTTGGTCTCTACATAATCAAATTGTTCAGTTTTAATTTGTTTTTTAAACCTTTGCAGTTTACATTGCCCCAACCTTACTCAAGTAAGCACTGAGCTGAAAGAGGTGACACTATTAAATTATTTCTTTCTACCTGCTTCCTGGCCTTCATAAGTACCTAGCCACATAAACCACACATCAAATGTAGCTTTAGCTTTTGACCCCAATGGTCAAGTAGCTTAAACCCTGCTACAGTCCTGTCATTATGGTATTTCCTTTATTCTTTATTAAACTATATGCTAGAGATTTGCTGATAAGCAGCATATCTATTAATGAGTTTAGAAACTGAAACTCTGATCCAGAGCTGGGTTTTATCAGTTTATGAAATATCAATAACATCATCTGAAATATGCATTTTCTGTCTCCTTCTCACAGTAGAAGTTTTGTTCATCTTGCTCACAATTACACTACAGAGAGCCCACACCTTGAATTGGTAGCTTATTGTCTTTCCTATCTCAAAATATTAAACTGTCTTTGCTTTTTCACCAAAATGGGAAAAATTCAAGGGTCACATCTATACTGTTACCCATGTTGAGTGGTAGTTTTTTCCTCAAGTAGTTTTATTTATTAAACAGATAAACAGTGTTACTATTTGTGAGTAACACTTTCTTATTTGCAATTTTTCGTGTGTGTGAAATTCTTGAAGGATAGGGCAAGAGCAACACAGAAATCACAAGACTGTAGGTTAAGGTAAATAGCACAACATGGACAAAGACTCAGGAAATACACCTAAATAAGTTACCATGTTTACAAGATGGCTTAGACCCATTATAATCCTGCTCAGGTCTTGTGACCCCTCACCTTTTACAGAGTGAAAACAGCCACTTGAGTTTCAGGCTTGACTGCAGCCTCCACTGTATGTTTCACATTGCCTTCCCAAATCTCGTGGTAGATCCTAAAACTGTCCCATCAAAACCCATCCTGTGAGTACAGCAATGATGAAAGAGTCAAGAACATAATTTTCAAAACCATGTGTTACTTTATCATTAACAGTGCATTACCAAGTGCACAGAAATAATGGAGTTTTCCCCTACTTGTGGAGTTGTTGGGAAGTACTTAACCATTCTGGCTCAGCACCATCATTTGAGTATCTATTTTCTCTCTTGTATATTCTGCATTCTTTTGCTTCTAGCTTCAGCCCCAGAACAAGCAAACCCATTTCAGACTTCCCGGAGCCAAGGGAAAGGCTTTCTTAGCTTAAAAGCCATCCAGCCAGTGAAGACAAGTAGTCTTGTCTTGTTTGTCATGTATGTATTCAAATTTTGGAGTTATCAAGTATTAATGTAAACCACAGAAAACACAGAGGAGATGAAACAAAGTGGAGAAAAAATAAGAAATTGGAAATAATAGCTGTCTTCCACATTCCAGAGCATTTTGTGGTTCAATTAATTTCAGCAGAACTTTTGAAAATTCAGCACTTTAAAAAGGCAATGTATTTAGTGGTAATTGAAAATTAGTCTGCCCCTGTGTGAACAACGCAGATAGATTCCTAATCAGTTCCTAAACTCAATCTTTCTAAAGTAGAACATACATTTTTGTAAATTTATGTAAGGAAAGGAAGATTTGTAGAAAGAAATGTAAGGATGTACCAAACAATTGTATTTCTGTCTGTGCTGTGGACTGAGTGCACGACTGTTTGCAAAGTCCATAAACATATATTTTTAATGTTTTGGTACAAGGATACACAGCAGCTCCAGCTGAACACAACAAAAGGTATGATGCTCAAAAATTCTGAATTCTTGACTCTCTTTTGTTCTTAATAAGATCTGAAATAGTCCGGCAACAAGTGTCATAGGAAAAATTGTATCTAGAAGACGGAAAAAGGAAGGACAAAAGTATTGTACCTTTAAGAGTCAATTCTCTGACATGGAGGCATATATTCAGCCAATAGGAACAAAGTTAGTCTTGAGCAAAGATGAAGCAAAAATGAGAAACAGCAAAAAGAAAACAAGGAGAAAGAGGATGACTTTTGGAAGGAAGCTAATTGCAGAAGCTGAATAGATTAACTTCTGTCATTAATACACAAATGGTGCATACAGAAAAGTGATGTCCTTCCACGGGGGTGGGGTAAGTGGGTATAAACGAAATCACTCAGTGAGCCTGAACAGCACAAGCCACAGCAATTGTAAATACCAACTGTAAATAAAAAAGGGCTTTCTTATTAATTTCATGATAATTACATGATTCGATAAAATATATGGGTTGGCAGCATTAAAAAATTTGATAACCTATGGCAGGCACAGCCTGGATGATGGAAGGACAACCTGAAATGTCAGAAGCCACTGTGCTACATACTCCTGCAATTTAAACCACTGTGAGGCATCATGTTTACTGCTGTTACAAGTAATTTTCACAGATGCAATTCCTCTGTCTTCAGCTTGATTTGTAAAGAAATTCTGACATGAAAATTTGATTTTTTTTCAATACTCTCCATAGCAGAAACAGATTTCCTCCCTGCCCTCCTTTTCTTATTTTCATCATCGCCCTGTATGGTAGAAATTTGTTGATAAGCAGCACATTTATTAAAATTAAGTCCTGGAGAAAAAAAAAAGGTAATTCTATTCAATTAATAAATATTCAATTTCAAACAATTAAATTAATATTTTGAGATAAAAGGGAGCATTTCAAATACTGATTATCTTATCTGCAAAAGAGGCTTTCAGACACCACAATATTTTGCATTAAGAGAGTTTTTAAATCATGTATTTCATTCATAACTTTTTTTAAAATTACCTAAGTTATGAGGAAAAATGGTTAAATCGAGTAGTCAAAAATATTTAAAAGAATGACTTGACACTACATGTCTCATTTCAGGTGTGTGGAGGAACTGTTTTGGTTGATCCTGAAACAATCTTTTTCTTTCCATTTTTCTTCAGTTCTGCCTTCAAACTGAATGTATTTCTTTCTTCCTCTTCTACTATTTCATATTTATCAGATTTGCAGGGGGAGCTACACAGAAAATATTTATTTGAGCAAGCTATTAGGCAAAGAGAAGAAAACAGCAAAAAGCTGAAATAACATCAGACACAACAGAATTATGTTGTTATCCCTGACCAGGGCTTTTAAAATTTCATATCAATACTTTTCTAAATGTAATTATCTCTGTCAGATAACAATGGGAATGCTACACCTACTTTGAAATCTACCTCTATTGTATCTAAACACAGTAGCAGATGCCCTTTACTTCAGTCATCAGATTTCCTGGTCAGGAATGAGTGGTTCCACCACATTCCTCATGCAGATTTCCTGTACAGAAGAGTTTTAATAAGCCTGACATATTTTCAATGCACTGAAATCACTGTGCACACATAGTAGAGTTGATTTGCATACATACACAATCAGAAATTATTTTCAGAAACAGTAGCAGACTATTGTATATGAAACCCAGGCACCTGGTAGTGTTGCTTATGAATCGCACCTTTAGTAAGATTTGTTAGACATCATCCAGAATGATTGTGGTACATGTGTTCTACAGCACCAGTTAATTAGAACCAAGGTGCACCCTTTGGTCATTCTCATTACCTAACCACAACACCAAGAGTAAATCAAGTTAAAGGACTGCCTGAAAGAGAGTCTGGAGTGCTTAGTAGTCCCGACATACAATAAAGCTTCTGTATGGTCAGGACAGCTGAAGAACATTGAAAGTGCTAAAGCCAGGCAAAACGGACTATGAAAACAAATTCTGAGCTGTGCACTTAATGTAAAAAGCAGGAAAGGGAATGTAAGGTTTATATGAGAGAATAAAAAAGATAAATGTAAATTATATAAGGCTAAAGACCAATCCTACTATTTTCAGAAGCTGAGATTAGCATAACACACTAGATTGTAACTGCAATCTGAGAACAAAAACTCTGAAAGAAACTGTTGAAAAATACAGAATAAGCCATCAACAAACCAATAGGAATATGCTAAGCAGGGAAATGACACAGTTCCAACTGTAACTTACACAGAATAGATTACAATCTGTCATGATAGAGACTTCAAAACGATGCAAGAAAACCACGCAGACAGAAAATTTGTGAAGCCCAGAAGTCAAAGTCCGCACAAACAGCACGTGTAACTACACATTATGTGACAATGCCAACAAAACAAATGCTTTTCTGTACAAAAGCAGACAACCCACTCACCTTGTGCTTGATAAACATTACTCCTACCCCATCACTTAGACATAAGAGCCCTAAGCCAGCATGTGTCATCATACCTCTTTTCATCGATCTTCCAAGGAATATCTACCTCCTCCTCTAAATCTGTTTTCTCATCTTTATCTCAGTGTTGCTGACAGTCACACTCAAAAATATATCTTATCTACTTAATGAGTCTGAATCATTTTATGGTAAATATACTGTGTTTAATTTTCTCTTGGACTGCATCTTTTCAGTAATTTCCACTAACACAATTCCCCACAAATGGGAAATTGTTCGTATTATGTTGTAGTTGCTAACTGCACAAGGATCAATTGCCTATCAGTCAAATACACAAAATATTTTTTATTGTGTTTAAGGTTAACACTATGCAACCAAGATCTACTTTGTAATAGGTCATTATCATGCTTGTCACCTTTACAAATAAAGTGAGACCTCAGCTCCAGTGTGTGCTCAAAACACTGAGTGAAGTCATGGAAACCAATCAACTTGACAAAGCAGGAAGAAATTCACAATTTGAAAAATACTGTGCTACAGCTTGGTACCGACCATATTTTTAAGAAAAAAAAATCCAAACATGCTGTACAGATGTCCAACAGAAAGGTGACATAAAGCTTTGGTCTGGAAAAAATAAGGAAAGAGCTCTTCCCCCTCCTAGCAAGGGTATAACACATCACTGAATGCTTTCTGGATATGGTGAAAAGTCCTTTTCTGGGGCTCTCCACAAGTACCTTATTGACTTGACCCCACAAGAGATGAAGGTTTTAAAGTGAAACATTCTTGCTTAAAATTTCTTTATATAAAAACATTGTTTTAAAAAATTCTGGAGTAAGTGGTTTTTCAAGGTGTTTTTCTTCATGGTAAAACAACCTTGCAGTCTCAGGGGATAGAGCAAAATGTCCTAAAATACATAATATCCTTCTACTCAACAATTTACTGAACAGGATATACATGTTTGTGACATTTTTAAACTTCTCTTAAGTATGCCTTGTCCCCAACCCAAAACCAGCTTTAATTCATAAGAATATTTAAACTTGTATGAAACACTCCCTTTCCTCCTTATTTCAATTTCTTTACTTAAAAAGAAAAAAAAAAAAAGATTTATGACAATCCCTTCCCTCACTCACCACTGCAATTTGTATTGCAATATCCTGGTAAAAGTATCATATTCTTCTGTGTTGCTTTAGTTTCTGAACATATATACTAAGGAAAACTGAAATTATAGACATCCAAAATTAATATCAATCAGTCTAGCATGTTATCAAGCATGTTACAAAAATAGAACTCCAAACACACAAAAGCATATAGTAAGTTCATTATAAATACTGTTCATATAAAGTCATTCTCAAAACCCACCTGTAATTAAAATTCTTCAAAATAGTCTAATGTCTCCTATAGTACATTTCTAAGGAAAAAATAAGAGGTCCTGTATAAGAAACTTTGAAAATGTTTTCCCTCCTTCAGAGAGAGAAACATAAATAATCCATGCTTCCTACATGCCAGCATCAAAACCTTATGCATATTTGCTCTGCTTGTATTCAGTTTTCATGCCTTATCACTCCCAGGTGTACTAAATTTTAAGTTACAGAAATCACTGTTTCCCCACTTTTCCCACTCTGTTGTTCTTGCCCTAGTCCAGCTGCTCATATTTTAGTAAAAGTAAATGGGACTGCCAATTTCCAGGTTCAGATCATTCACTCCTACCCTTCTTGAAGTCCACTAGAAAATCACAGATATACTAACTCTGTTTGAAAGGTTGGCTTCTAAACCAAAACTGAAAAAAAGCAGTAAATTTTCTAGCAGGTACTAAGACTTTAAGAAGGAACACATTATTGCTCTTTTTCTAGACTTGATGAAATAATTCAGTAACTGAGATTCCAATGCTCTCAGTGAGGACCACATGTCTGTGGGTAAGTCCCTTGGCCACACAAAGCACAATGGATTCGGCAAGGAAAACACAAGACCCCTGGTTCTAAACACACTTTATGATAAACAAGTGTATGTTATATATGCAGTGTGATATATAAGTGACACCAGTGGTGTTTTGTACCTTACAATGCAAACAATATTATGATCATTCAACCTATTCCAGATCAACCTTACGCTAAGAGAGAAGCAAACTCCTAATAATTGGCTTTACAGGCAATCGTCCTTAGATGTTTGCAGTGCATAGCCTATGATAAAACTCATTAATTCCGTTCAGTGAAGACATGCCCTGTGAAACAAGGACACACCAATGTCAGAAAATCCCCAAGAAAAAGACTGTTAAAATGCAGCTTCTTACACACTTTTCTGAGTAAATAGCTAGCAGAAGATAAGTCTCTGAAGGGATGAGCACTGTGACAAGACTCAGAGAAATGTGACATTTGAATGTCTTCTCAAAGTTCATTCAGACTATGCAAACCCCTTCTATTTAAACAGTTTGTTCCAAAGTGAACCACACCACAGACAAGGTGTCTAGCAAACAAGACCTTACATTTTCTTTCCCTACAATTAATTATATTTTAGTAGCAAATAAATTACAGTGAGCACTTTCAAAATTCAGAGGACTTGCACTAATCATGGAGTTCTGAAGGAAAGATACGAAACAAAAAAGAAAATTCCTCTTGGAAAAGATTTTTTTCCAAAGTTTTTTTCCAAAGTTTAGTTTTTTCCTACTTTAGAACATAGGTCTAAAAGCAGTTGCATTGCTCAGTGGAGTATAACAACCTGTACTGGTTGGTAAAGAGAATTAAGAGCTCGAGGCATGTCAGGATTACACGTTAGTACGAGTAAAGTAGTGTTAGCTAAAAATAACTTTTCTAACTAAACACAGACTCTCATAGCAATAAATTCTGCCTCATTTTTACCTGCAGCTGGAGACCCACCCAAATCAGAACTGTGAAATAATTTATTTTTTGTTTTATTTTAATTTTTTTACATAGAGGATCATACCTCTCCTGGTTTTGGCTAGAATAGAGGCAATTTTCTTCCCAGGGGCTGGTACAGTGCTGTGTTTTGCAGTTAGTATAATGCCAATAACACACTGATGTTCTAGTTGTTGCCAAAGAGTACCCACCGTAAGTCAAGGACTCTTTAGTTTCCCATGCTCTGCCAGTGAGGACATGTGCAAGAAACTGAGAGGGAGCATAGTCAGGACAGGTGAGTTGAACTACCCAAATGGATACTCCATAACACAGAAAGAACGTCATGCTCAGTACATAAACTCAGGGGAGCTGGCCAGGAGATGCTGATTGTTGCTCAGGGATGAGCTGGGCATTGGTCAGTGGGTGGTGAGCAATCACTTGTGCATCACTTGTCCTTCTTGGGTTTTATTTTGCTCTCTCTTTTTTGTTGTATCTCTTTTCATCACTAGTTTTAATATTATTATATTTCAATTCTTAAAATGCTTCTTATCCCACAGGTTTTACCTTTCACAAATTCTCCTCCCTATCCCACTGACAGGCTGGGGGTAAGCAAGCAGATTTGATTAGTTAACAAAGGCCCACGTGAACATCATCCAATATGGCTGAATAAAATGACACACACTCTGGGACTCAACTAAATATATTAGAATTTATTTACTAGAAATGCAATGCTTGGGTTTTGTCTGTTTTAGAAATATGACAGAATCATAGAAAAGTTTGGGTTGGAAGGAATCTTTAATGAATACCTAGTCAATTCCCCTGGAAACTCAGTAGCAAGAGATGTTTGGTACTGCCTTTGTCTAAAGAGAGAACATTGTGGTCAACACAATGCCTTTAATCAGTATTATGGAAAACATAAATTATTTACTACGTTTTTTCAGTTCCTGAGCTGTCTCATTTTCAAAAGGTTGAAGCTGGGTTAATATACAACATTTACCTTTTACAAAACTTGCTTCCAGTTTGTTAGGACAATCCACAAGCAGCCAGAATAGCGATAATGAGGCCTTTCCAATGACCGAGAGCTAAAAAATTAGTTAATAGAAAATTAGTTAAGTGAACCATTACTCAGTCTGTCTCATCATTCATTAAGCTAAGACAGAACGTACTGATAAGCAGCTTTTTTTATCTTCTATTAATATGGATAGTGGTACAATATTTAACTCTTCATTAGAAAAGATACAGACTGTATTTCTGTAATAGGGTCCATGGCATAAATCAGATTTTCTATGCTAAATGTTTATGGTTTGGTTTTGGCTTTTGGGGTTTTTTTTAAGTAAGTTAAATTCTATGGTGGAAAAATTCTAGACAGCAACTTTAATACCAAAAAAAGGTTAAGTTCTGAAATTCGCAATTAAGATACCTAAAAATGTTTCATAATAATAAGGAATATTAAGTCTACTATAGTAGTAGTTATTAAAAAGTTTCAAATGCTAGGCCAAGTACATACCTGTCCAAAAAGGGATATTAGGCAACTATTTTTAAAATCTTTGTCACATTGCAATACCATTAATTACTACCCACTCGCGCAGATATTCTTCATTAAACTAGAAAACGAATTAACCACTCTTGCCCAACATTAGTCATCTGTCCAAAGGAAAATGAATACAAATCTGAACACGTGGAAGAACACAAACTCTGTGAATGTATTATCAACTGTCAATACCCATCGTCACTAAAGTTATGAGAAGGAACAAACGAATAGCAGTTTAAGGTGCTATCAACTACAATCCCATACACCACATACACAGCCTTGGGGGTAGGTGGAATACATTTTTTACTCTACAGTGAAAGTTCAAAGAGAGAAAAGACCTTACCAATTATTAATTAGATTGTGTAAGTCTAAATAATAGTCTAAAATAGTCTAAAAATAGTCTAGATGAGACAAACATTATTCACATCACCACCCTAAATTTCAAGTTTCAGAATAATAACATCTAAAAGGTATTTATTTTTACTAATGAGAACTTTCTGACAGACTAGATTGACAGAAACTGAAGCCCAGGCTGGCAGACACCCAGTGATCAAGATAGGTGCCCAGTCACCAAACTGCTCAAGGGGCTATTCTTTTATCTCTGTATTTTGAGATACTGTTGGACTAAAAATAGTATTTAATGGTGGTAAGGGCAAATTTTTGAGATTTTTTTTTTTCATTATTACATTTCAACATTTTTACCTAACCAGAATTAAAATGTAGTATATGATGCTGCATACTTGTCCTATATCAAAAAAATACTTTGTAGGTCTTGAAAATATTTTAAAGTCTTAGCCTCTCCCCTGTTTTCTTTTTCAGCCAGGTCTAACATTTCCTTCTTTATCTCCAAGATGCCATCAACAAGCTTTGCTATGAATTCATTATATTCCAAATACAGCCCTCTCCAAGTTGCCTGCATCTCTCTACTGCACTGCCAAATCTGCACTGCATATAGTACTCCATGAGTCCTCAATTCTCATCACCGCCAGATGAAGCCAAACCACTCCATAATTGTTCCATAAACAGCAACGGATCTGACTATCCTGCGACAGCAAAATATTTCTTATCTATAGGATCTTGTCTCCTGTAACTCTGAATGTGCTTCTAAATGCTGCACTGCTTAATCAATTACATATTTGGTACCTACGCACATTTTTTCCTTTACTTGTAGCACTTTCAATTTATCTTCACACAATTTTGGATGGATATTTCTAGGTCATTTCTCCCCATAAATGTCGTAAAAATGTCACATTCAAATACTGTCTTCCCAGGCATTCCTCCCAAGATGATGTAATATACAAGTTTATTCATTATTACTTCACACACGTTCTTAATGAAAATACCAAATCAAAGGAATAAGAAACCTTTCTGCTTCTTTAATTACCAGTAATATATTTTTTACCACCATGTTGACTAGGCATAAAGAATACAAATTAGGGTCTCACTGTGCTAAACACTATGCAACAAAACAGAAGCTCAGAAGTACCAAGACAACAAATGGATATAGATCAACAGTCAAAAAAAAAATATTTGAAGGTAAATTTCAATTTTTTTGTATTTCAGCACATCACAGTCTGAGATAATAAGACTGACACATACAGAACAGAAACTCAAGAGAATCCATTATGTGAACTTGCAGCGTATGTGTTGCCACACTGCACTGGCCTACATACACTCTCCTTTTTTGTGGAAAAACTTAGAAGTCTGTCTTATATTTGTAAGTGGAGAATTCAGATGGGAGACTAAGACCAGGCAGTTATGTAACAGGAATAAAACCACCTTTTTTTTGATGGAGGGCACAACTATGCTAACACAGATACACCTGAGTCTGAGGCACAAATATCATACTAAGGGACAGATCCTGTAAGTGGGCTACACAGCCTCTTGCCTCTGATCAATTCAAACTTGCTACATTAAGACTGTTGTTCATGATACCTTAAAAATCTGAGAAAAGTTTGGGCACATGGTGATGATGATGTTTATATACATACCCAAAAAATAATTCGATTTCCAATACAGAAACTGCTGCTGTAGTGAGGAATACCATAAATCAGCTTCAAAACAGTGAGCAATGATTCCCAGTACCTCAGTGTACATATTTCAGCTATGTACAGGATTGGGACAAAACAGTAGGTTTCACAGATTCAAAAGATAGAACCCACTTCATCACCTGCTAGGTTTATAGCAATATAGTAATATATGATGTAAAGAAAGGGGTTTTTTTTCCTTTTTTGGAAAAAGAAAACCACAAAAAAACCCTATTACATGTTCATTGCTATCTGACAAAGCCTATGATCACAATGCTTGGCATTACGGATTGGAGATTTATTTCTTGGAGTTTTGTTTGGTGGGAGGTTTTTTGTGGGTGTTTTTGTTGGGGTTGGTTGGTTGCATTTTTTTCTGTTGGTTTGTGAGGTTAGGGTTTTTTGCTTGTTTTTAAGTTTTCTCAGTGATGACTCAATAGGAAGAATGGAAACACTCACGGCACAGAATGGCTGAGTCTGGAAGCCACCTCTGGAGATCATTCAAATTCAACTTCCCTGCCACAAAAAGCAGGTTGTCCAGGAACACATCCAGGTGGTTTCTAGTAACTCCAAGGAGACTGTACAAGTCGGCAACATGTTGGGTAATCAATCACCTCTCATTTAAAAGCTTTTTCTTTTGCAAAACTAGAAATTCCAGTTTTTCAAATTTATGCTCATTTCCTCTTGTTCCTCTTATTTTTCTGTATAAAAAGCTGTATTATGTTCAGGTTGTTGGTTGTTTGTTTGGGTGTTGTTTGTGGGTTTTTTGTGTTTTGTTTTGTTGTGGTTTTTTGTTTGTAGGTTTTTTGTGTTTTGTTTTGTTGTGGTTTTTGGGGGGGGGGGTTTTTTTGCTCATTTATTTAAGCTTTATATGATAGAAATACTGGACGAGGATTAAAAAAAAAAAAATCCTAAGTTTTTGTCCCCATATTACGAAGTACGCCCATGTGAAGCAATTTTAACAGGTTTGTGTGACTTGAGGATCTCTGTGATAGATCTCTATCATCTGAAAAGAAAGAGGAAACATCGGGCACCTGTATTGCTTTAAGCTGTGTGGCACCGACCCCTTCTCACCCAGCGATGTGTGAACGCTCCACATACACTGTGTAGGCACATGTATCAATTAAAGCCTGCAAAATTAACCATTTTAGATACTCAAATACACAAAGGAGATCCCGTTCCTTCATCCATCACCTCTGGTAATCACTCATGCTTTGAGAGATGATCCCAGCATGACACCTAGTGGCAGCAGCATTTTTAACCCCGTCAGTGCCTTTTCAGAAGGTTATTTACTGCTTCCAAAAGATTCACACCTATTTTTAAGTTTGTTCTAACTTACACACAACATCTTGAATTCGCAAGAGAATTAAAAGCCTAGGTATTCTCAAAATCATGGAATTGCTTTGTTTTCTCCCCTCCTGGACAGAAATAGTTGAGACATATCAGGAGTCTTTTTAAAATATTAATAATGAGTGACAATCAAATATCTATTTTTTCTTCATAACTTTTTAAATTCTGCTTCTGATAACAATCTCAGTAGCAGGAATTGCTCAACTAAATGGCCTTAATGAGGCTGTAATACTCTCTTCATGCTGAGGTTTAATAGTACATACAGATTTTCTAAATACTGCTTTAGTTCCATAACTTGAGATCTATGAAAATATTTAGGCAATTCCCACTGTCTCACTAAGTCAGGAGATCCTGATGTCCTGATCTGAAATATAGCACACTGATATATGTATGTAAACCATAATTGAAACAGATGGGTGTTACAGGTGTTACCTCTAACATATATGTTAGAGAGATTAGTGATAATGGCCAGATTATACGTACACTCAAGGTTGTAACCATTTAAACAACAATAATAATATTGTCTCATATGGTCCAATATCTGCTCTGTTCCCCAAGTGGTATTTTGATACTAATTTTTAATCCTGTTGTTGAAAAATAATTTATAGAATTCATATGATGGTGCTCATCTCTAAGATTAATACAAATTCAGAATGACCACAAATGATAAGAAGAGACAGAAATTTTGTACCCAAAAATGTCAGGCCATTATTGTTTGACATGAAATAATTATTGTGTTGTCTGTTTTATTGGATTTGCATGGCTAGCTTTTGTTAGTGAGGGGGCTACAGAAGTGGTTTCTGTGGGAAGCTGCCAGATGCTTCCCTCATATCTGACAGAGCTGACTCCAGACCTGCTGTTGGCCAAGGCTGAGCCCATCAGCAATGCTGGTAGCACCATTGCGATAACACATTTAAAGAAGGGGTGGGGGGGGGGACAGACCCCTTCTGGGCAAAAGCAGCAGCATAGAGATAAGTGAAAATATGTCAGACAAGAGCTCTGCAGACACCCAGGGCAGTGAATAAGGAGGGCAGGAGATGTTCCAGGTGCTGGAGCAGAAATTCCCCTGCAGCCCCTGGTGCAGCACGCTGTGCCCTTGCAGCCCATGGAGGTCCATGGGAGTGGGTGGATGCCCAAAAAAGGCTGTGACCTGCGGGGACCCACGCTGGAGAAGCCTGTTCCTGAAAGACTGCTGGAGTTCATGAAGAACTGCAGGCCATGGTTAGGACTCATGTTGGAGAAGTTCATGGAGGACTGCCTCCTGTGGGAGAGACCCCAGGTTGGAGCAGGGGAAGAGTGGGAAGAGTCTTCCCTTTGAGGAGGAAAGGGAAGCAGAGATAATGTGTGATGAACTGACCGCAGTCCCTACTCCATGTCTCCCTGTAGTGCTGGTGAGAGGGGGCAGAGAGTCTGAGAACGAAGCTAAGGTCAGGAACAAGGGATAGGTGGGGGAAAGGTGTTTTAAGATTTGAATTTATTTCTCATTACCCCACTCTGATTTTGATTGGCAATAAATTCAATTCATTTCCCTGAGTCAAGTCTGTTCTGCTCGTGATGGTAATTTGTGAGTGATCTCTCCCTGTTCTTATCTCAACTCAGGAGCCTTTCATTATGTTTTCTCCTTCCTGCACATCTGAAGAGGGGAATGATAGCATAGGTTTGAGGGTACCTGGTGTTCAGCTATGGTCAATGACCCACACCTCTATTAGACACCATATTGCTCCTATCAGCTATATGGACAAGCAAAAAGCTGTTGCAGAGATAAAATTAAAAAAAAAAAAAGGCAACAACAAACAATAACAACAAAAAAATCACATCAGCACTAAAGCAAGACTCATTAATTTCATTAAATTTCCAGGTAAGAAGAGGATCTCATCACTCTCTCTACAGCAGGCCAGGACTTAATGTAGAAAAACAATTTCAAACAACACATTTTCAAATTTGAGGAAATGCATTTTTAGATTGCAGTTATGTCCTTGAGGCTCAGTGTTCCTTATTAATATATGCAAATATGCTTACAGAGTAGAAAGAAAAAATAAACTAAAAATATGTCTTAAAAATGAGCACTTCGGTATTTTCTTCATTTTTCTTTACCACCCCCGAGCACTAAATGCACAAAATAAACCAAGTGGGAGGGTTTTTTTGCTTGTTGGGGGGAGGGGGTAAGGTATGTGAGGGGGTGAGTGGGGGTTTTCTTCAAACATAAGAATTACAAATCTCTTAAAAATATTTACACAAAATTGTGTGCATCAGCCTTTTTTATCCTAATTTGTGACATGCAGTAGTAACAGGTTCAGAGGAACCCTGTGCCTCATCAGACTGGTTGCATTCTAGAGTTCATGTGGCTTCATTGCCTAGGTAGTGAGGGACACCTTTCTCCAGTCTTCAAGGAAGGCTAAAGAAAAGCAAGAACACAGTCAATTCATTAATGGTCTTGTGATGTACCACACCAGAAAATACCTGATATTATACAGATTTTTCAGTCTGACAAAGAAAGGCATAAAAAAAACAACTTCAACAGCTGGAAGTAGTAGTCAGTAACATTCTAACGTTAAAAAAAGCAACAATGCAAATAGATGGTAGCAGCAAGTGAAACTACATTGATCTGGATTACTGGGGAAATAACAGATCCTTCACAATGAGACTTTAAGGGAAGATTGGTTGCCTTTCTAAATAAGTTGTTACAAAGGTTAGGCATATAAATTACAATCACTAAGAAATTCTATAAACTGCAAAGAGGATAAATATTTAAAAGGTTTTTTAATAATGAGAGAAATTATATTCTAAAATGGACTTACAGTAGGACTGATGCCTCCCCTTCTTTATATTTGACACAGATATGAAAATTATTTTCAAGGAAGTTTGTTATCCAAGAGTAAGACCTGATCTTCCTGACTCCAAAGAATCCCCTTTTTATAATATACCAATGATTTTAAATTTATTAATTTATTTTTCTTGAGAAATTACAAAAACCAGTAATTATTAGGAAGGAATAATTCTACTATTGTTATGGGTATTGAAAAAATTTCTTGAGGCTCAGAGAAGTCTCAAAACCCCACATGTCAAATACACTTCACAAGCAGCATCTGCCTTGAAAGCATACAGACTGTCTAAAACAAAAAAAAAGTTAATTAGCAGGAACTGAGAGAAGAGAAACATAAACCAAGATTATACAACAGCAATGAAAATGTTTTGCTTCAGGTCACATATAAAGAACATGCAAATAGTTATATAACTTTTTGTCCTATCTCTGAACAGTGACCAAATACTGATGTCTGAAGAAAAAAAAAGACAACTTGAATCATTCTTCCCCTGAATGTTCATTACCTCCAACAGACAAAAGAGAAGTTAGAAGCAGAACCCAAACCTTTTCATTTCTGATCCAACCTTTAAAACACAAAGTCTGCATGGTATACAATGTATTTTGGGGGTTTTTTTAGAAAATAACAAGTATATATCTGTAGGAAAAGTCTCATACAGAATACTTTAATTCTGGTAAGACAAAAATGCTGATATAGCATAATTAATGAAACAATCTTCAAGAAATTGGCTATTAACACCATTTATGACTATTTTTAGTTCAATATATGAGCCGGTTAACTCTCTAATAAGCTCACCTAATTTCCCTAATTGTCTATTTTTAAATTATAATTTTAGCAAACTGCTGACCTGTCAAGAGACACCTATTCCAGATCAATTCCTTTTACTTCAAATTAATGCCAAGTGATCTTACCATCTGGACATTCACCTCTATCAAATGAGTCACCACGACCAAAATACTTAATTGGTGTCACATGAAGAATTTCTTGAGGAGAAAAATAAGTAAAAGTCAATTTTTCACAAGTCTCTAAGCAAGATATGAGCAGTAAGTCCCACTTTCAGAAGGCACTGTCCATTGCATTTAAGTGCAGTTTAAAAGCATAGGCATTTAGATTAAGTATAGTAAGCTTAATGAACTACCATCATTCACCTGTGTCACAATAACTAGAAAAACTCATGTTCTTAAAACAAACCAACAGACTTCTGTCCAACCTATCCGGACTCACTTTCTGAGGATTCTATTAGTCTCCCTTACCATCAGCCAGCCATTAGTCAGAATTCAGCAGTTTCACAACTCAGCCAGTTAAATACAACAGGACAACATTTTAACTGCTTCAGATATGTAACACTCCAACCCATATTACTTGATTATTTAAGCTAGAATGACTGACTTTCAGTTCAGCAGATAAGGAGCCCTCCTCTGAGTGATGTTCTACTGACTGTAGGTGCAGCACCTATCAGACTTTCAGAAGAGATAGTGAGGGGCTCTAACAGCCCCTGCTCCAGCCGTGGCAGAGTGAACCTACACCAAAACAACTGGCTTCCCCCAGCACTGGTAAGACTTCTTCCATTAAGTAACATACCAAAAATGTATTTTAGGTGCCAAAGAATACGATCTTTCATTTCCAGCCTAAGAACTGAGTCGAAAAATTCAATTTTATTTACTGTTATATACCATCTAGGGGTAGGTGTAAAAAGGTTTAAGAGACAATCAAATTAATTATTTCAGTATACTTACTATAGGCATAATGCAGTTTAATATTTATGCTTCACAGCAGAAACTAAATGTGGGCTACAGAAAGAAATTTTTCCAAGATCAATACCTCCCTAGCTTGGAGTGGTCTGTACACTTTGAAAAACAACAAACATTGTTTGGCCTCAAGACAAAATAGACAGGTTGTCAGTAGTCTGACAAGATAGGGTAGCTCCTAGATATGCTCCTAACTTAAACGTGGTTGAGTGACCATAAAGAAGGGGACTTGCTATTGTTTCTTCCTCTCACTTGCCTAGGGCAGGGTGGAGCTGGGGGAGGAGTTATTGATTAGGGTTTTTTGAGGTAAGCTTGTTTCAATCAAATTTCACTGTAACCGCTGTTGTTACCTTAGTTAGAGCTTCAGTAGACAGAAATTGCTGACCTTATTTATGAGTGACCTTTCAGACTGTGGAGAAGGACACTCTCAGCATAGTGACAAAGGAAGACTGAATTGTTATAATCCTGGTAAAACTGGCTTCAAGATAAAAGGTTCATCACCAAATCCCGCTGAGGTGACTTTGTACAAGTACATGTTAACACACAGGAAATGCAGGTCTGGATCATTTGCATGTGACATCATATAAGTCACCTATTAAAGTTCTGCACGTTCTTCAATACACGGCTGTTAACAGTAACAGTCAAGCTTCACAAGTACCTTAAAAGCCAAACAGGTATTTTCTGTATTTGTAGACAGTAACAATGAAATTACTGGTTTTTTTAAAGCATTTTCATTGCTCAGATAAGGCACTGAGACAACATTAAAGGTAAAAATTTAATAGAAGTAATTATTAATAATGAGATATAAACATTTTGAAGTCAGCCTTCTGATCCATGTAATATAGTAGTCATTAATAGATAAGAATGCAGTAATTAGCTTAATTTATTAGCATCTTTAATGAGATTATTTTTCTGACTTGTGATAACAGATATACATTAAAACACTCCAAAGGTGACTTCTGCTTCACTATGGTCAGTTGCTCAGAGCAGGAAGTTTATTAAGTTTGAATAGCATATGCTTTGAAGATGCAGTAGTGTAAACCTGTGTTAAAAAGTTCAGATATGACAACTGCACAGTGGAGAATCAGAGTGCGAATATGAGAAACTTTGGCTAGTTGTAAAATTTAATCCGAAATTTCAAGATCAATATCCTCTTTGGTTTTACTATTTACTGAAAACAGAGATTATTATATATATTAAACCCAGAACTGGGATGATCTCAGAGCTGTAGAGAGAGTAAAAACTCGGAGCTCATGAACAAGATAGTGAAATCTTTGGTGTATCACACCCTTAGCACTCCTTAAAGAGAAGGTGACCTGAGAGCCCAGAACTGAGATCCTAGGCTATGGTGAGTCTCTCCTTGCTTGTAGTCCTGCCAGACGACTGGACCATGAGGACCCAGAGTCAGGACTGCCAAGGACTTGCTGCAGAGCCAGGATCCAGGATTCCTGCTCACAGGCTGATTCTGAGATCTCTGGGTACAACCATTCCCACTGGTGCAACAGTTCCCAGATCAGAAAAGCTTTGATAATAAGAAATGAGAAAACAGAAACAACACTACATTAAGGGATCTCCTTTATAGTTTTCTCACTAGTAGTGTCCTAGACATCCTAGCATTAATCTGGGGCCTTAAAAGCCTTAAAAGACCATACATGGATTTCCAGACTAAAGAGTCCTGACACCTCAACAAACTAAAGAATTTCTTTGTTTGGGGTTGAGTGTTCTCTCCAACCCAAAAATACTGGTCTGGCACGTTCCAGAGTTGGAATCAGTCCAGGCAGTAGGCCTCTCTGCAGCTTCTGTTTACCAGGGGAAAAGAAACCGATAAGCTATTGTGGCATAATTTTAATCATAAATTCAACAAAATCCTTGTATTTCTATGAAACATGAATACAAGGATCTGTAAAAATGAAATTTGCAGTGGATTTCCCAACTCAACAGAATAAGAACAAAAAGAATGTGAACAGGATACCTTTGGAGGGGAAGCTAAAGGAACATCCAGTTCCCGTCACTGCCTCAGGGACAAAATGCTCTGAACATAAGCTGCAGGAATTCTCCCAGCTGGAAGACAGTGTAGAAGTACCCCAAGTCTATAGATGGGGACCTGGAAGCTACAGGGTGGTCAAGTCTAGAAGCAAAAGCCAATCTCAGAGCCTATGCAGAAATTACTTTGAGAGAAGGTGACCTAATTTTACTAGAAAGAAAAGGAAACCAAAAATCCAAGAAGAAAAATGTCTTGGAATTTTGAAGACACAAAGGGAGTCTGTTGTGAAAATATTTAATTGTTATGGTCCCTACACTTAAATAAAGGACATATAAGAGAAAATATTAAATATTGAAGGTGTTATACTACCCCGGAATGTCAGCCAGGACTATACTTCGAGTTTAATTTTAGCCTACCTTCACCATGCCCCACTAAGTGCCAACACTTTCTGTGCTTAAAATCAGTCTGAAAGAATTATCTAACATCACTGCCTAAAAATAGTAAGAACCAGATTAAAATTCAGGTAATAATTTCATCCAAAAAAATTTGGTTCACACCAGAATTCAATATTATACTATTGAATTTATTCTTCCTTTGTTTTCTTTTCTGACAAGTATCTGCATGTCTGGATTCCAGTCAGAACTGTGTGGGTTTTCATACAGAATTCATCACTATAGTAACCAAGCACAAGTCACCAAGTGTGAGGGGTTTTCTGTATCCCTCTTTTATTTAATTTTTTTTTTACCTTTTAAACTGACAGTAAAGTGGGACATAATGAGTTAGCTGAGATTCTCAGAAGCTTCCACAGAATTCCAGTGACATTTGGGTTTATAAACCCTCAAGAATCCATCAGAAATCCCAGCATAAATAAAATTATGTAGGAAGTCTCTTAAGCCCATGACTACAATAGGAGTAAACGTTGTTCCTAATAATTTCATTAATAGGAAGCACAGAGTAGATGAAAGGTTGTATTCATGGGTTTCCTAGCCTCATGTTCCAGATGAAAATGTGCATGATTTTGAGATAAGTCACAAAACATATCAAGGACCATTAATCACTGGTTGAACAGATAATAAAAAGCCTGAGCCAAAGAATTTGAATAAAATCTAGAGATAAATATTGCCTGTCCTTTGTAATCAATTTGAGGAAGCATTTTAAGAAAAACAGTAGACTTTTTTTCCTCGCAAAAATATTCTTAAATGCAATTTTCCTCAAAACATATACATAACTAAGCCACTAATGCAGTATTCAAAAAAGGTATTAACTTAAAAATCATATTTGTATGTGCATATGTGCATGCGTGTATGTCTATAAATAAATTTGTATTAAAAGACTCATTAAGATCTCAGGCTACTCTGCAAATATCAACTGAAAGCAATTGCCTATATATATTTTAATGTTACCAGAGAAAAGTTTTATTTAGTGTTTGCATTCATCTGTCAAATCAGTAGTGTTCCTTATTTTGATTCTGTTGCTCTTAAAAAAAACTACAGACATGGAAATCCCATAAAATTATTGTACAAAATATAATATAATGAACAAAGCTCTCCTTTCACTTACTTGCTAATCTCCTAATAACATGCATTGCACTGAAGTGTTGGAACAAGCATCAGAAATGTGCTGCAATCAGATACAGATTTCTAGCTGTGGTATGCAGCCCTAGGAACCTTTGACATAATGTAGTCCAAGAACTGAATGACCCAAACTATGCTTAACAAACAAATCCCCCAAGTCTGAATCATTCAAATAGATTTCCAAAATGAAAAACAGCATAGATGAAATGGGTGTCTGATGATCAAATTTCAGCCAACAACTATAATCAGCTAACATTATATGTACACAGGTGTAGAGAAATGACATTTGAACAATCATAATGAGTAAGCTTCATCTTGAATGAAAGTTAAATTGAACCCACTCATAAAGTCATTAAACATAACGGTTTAAAATGCAAATGTCACAAACCACTTAATCCCATTATACAATTTCCACCCTTTACAAATTAGAATGTTTTTCTCTTGCAACCTTATCAGCACAGAAAAAAAAATGTAACAGGGTAGGAAGACTTGTACATTTATTTGTGCAGGCAAGTAAAACCAAAACAAAATGACTGCATTAGCAGAAAGTATTAGAAAGAGAGAGAGAGCAGTTCAGGTTGAGTTAACCTAGTTCAATACTTTACCAAGCAATGAAGTATTTTAGGAATCTCATTACTATTAGCTTGTTCATAATGAAATTACTTTGCCAGATCTGGTTACTTCAAGTAAGCAGGTATTTGTATCCTGAAAAAAATCATCATATGCAACACCAGATCCTGCTTATGGGAATGAGATCTCAAGTGGGATGATAAGATTCAGTGAAAACAGGACATACATAGGCCTAATGAAGTGACAGCATGGCAGTAAAGCTACAATGGTCTTTGTTCTTAGCCTACAGATTTGCATTAAGGAGTTGCTATAGACATGCAGAGATAGTGGCAGTCTCCTACATTCAAGTCAAACACTTTTCTCTCAGTTCTCATGAATTTTTACACGAGCTAGCAATAAAAAACTATTATACAAAAATACTATTTATGGTCAGTTTCATATTGTGAATGATGTAATAAATAAAACAGAAATAATGGAAAACTGTACAGTTATTGATTTATTAAAGTTGAGAATGTAGTGAGCATTCTGTCTAATTCAACTTCTGTCTGTCACTAATTTGCCTTTACACTGAGCTCATTAATTTGCATTTAATGAAAGTTTAATTTGTATTTGGTTAAGGCATATTTTCTAGAAGTGACAGAAATTACATCAAAAGATAAGAAAATACAACCTCTATGACAGTTTGTTTTAGCAGTTCATCATGTTAAAAAGTACCCATTTCTAATTTAAATTTGGCTGGCCTCAACTTTCTGAGGTAATTATCTCCTTTTTTCTCCAAAGAAAAGGATAAAGCAGTTGCTCCCTTTCCCAGTTTGATTAGAAAGCCCTACAGTATATTGTAACAAGACCCTTCCAACTAAAGCGTAGTTCAGTATTCCATCCCTTTACAGTGTAAATTTCTGACTATCAACATGTTCATTCTATTAACCAGAAAAAGAGACTCAGAAGGTTCAAACATAATGAAATGACGAAAAGAATGAAGAATGAAGGACTCAAAACACACCCAGATATCACACGAAATACTTGTCCATCTGGCCAAGATCATAAACTACTAACCAAATAAACTCTTGTTGGGATGAGCAGATATAGAGGAAACAGCATCTATAAGTTACATGATATGGGCTCAGTCCTAAAACATGCCCCTTAAGAGAGTGTTTGGAAAATAAAAAATACGCAGCATATGAATCAGAAGTTTCAGACCACAGGACATAAAGACAGAATAACCACCACTTCCCTAGGAAGAAAACTGTATACTTGCTGAAATGCCTTGCAAGCAACTGCTGAAAAAAAGCAGAGCTGAGTCTGCATTTAGTTCCCCAAAGGCAGCAATTAGCTAAGATGACACTGGTTGATTAAAATGGAAGAGTAGATTGGAGTATAAGACCAATGGGGCAGAATAGCTATAGCTATGAAAAAACTGTATAGCTGAATTATCACCCCAAGGACCAACCCATAAGGAAGAAGCGTTTGGTCACACTAAAAAGTCTGTATTTAGTTACATGATTTTGCCACCTTGTATTTGTATAATATATGCCACCAGTATTTGCGGAATTAAAAACAAATAAGTAGCTTCTTTTCCTTAGTAACATCTTGGGAAAAGAAGCATCTTGACTCAGCATTAGGATATATAACAAGAAGAAATTAATGAAAACATGGACTCCATTAACAGCCATAGTGTTCTTGTAAATAAGGAGAATTGCATAAGAAAATATTTCTCTCAAATACAAAAAAATGTCAGATTAACAACCACCACCCCCAAAAGAGAGTACCTAACTAATGAGGATAGGTCTAATTTATATCCACATTGACAGCTATCTTAGAAGCAGATTCATGGATTTTCGATAACACTTTTTCAAACTAGTTTCCGTAGCAACTGCCACCTCGTAGTCCTGTCCCTAAGGCACAAAACATCTAGTAAAATAATAATAATAATAGCAACAATAACAACAACAAAACTATCTACTTCCACAATGTCTATCAGGAGAATAGGTTAGATTTCTGTTGCGAAACAAGGTTGGCTCTTACAGTGGAGATTCAATCTATTGCAAACACATTATAATGTATTTTTTATTATTTATTTTGTTTTGTGAAATGGAAAACACAAATACACAACTCTCTAGAAATTAAATCAGAGTGAACTGTCCTTTCATTCAGACCCTTTGCTGCTACAGTTGTAATGAATTTCAGAAAAGAAACCAGTGAAACATATAAAAGATAAAAAAGGAATACATCA
Source organism: Corapipo altera (assembly GCF_003945725.1). Lineage (NCBI taxonomy): Eukaryota > Metazoa > Chordata > Aves > Passeriformes > Pipridae > Corapipo > Corapipo altera. Next base: position 12,382,235 of record NW_020884885.1, on the reverse strand, counting down.
AGAACAACCAAATAAGCTATAATTTTAACTTGTTGGTTACGTTCTGCCTATTATGAATTGATTTAGACAGTCCTCCTGACAGGTGTTGAAAGAACTGGGAAAATCTGTTAACTTTTCAAGTAAGTGATGCCCACTATCAAGATCAGTGACATCTATTCTTTCTTTGGCAGCAGTGATAAAGCAGTGCAGTATTTTCTGGCTCTCAGAAAATTCCAGGAGAGCTGTAAAAACAGATTCTTTGCCACAACTACTTCAACAGAGCATGAGAGTTTAACCAAGTAGTACATCTGATATAAAGCCTAGGAGAAATACCATTGTATTATACCATAATAGTACCTTGTAGTCATATATCCTCTCTCTGTTCCTTCATGGAATATGCATAACTCGTATATGCTTCATGATGACTGTAAAACTGCTGAAAACCTATGCAATTCTTCTCTCTGAGTAGATAGATTAAATGCAGATTAACAGATATCTTATAAGGTACCTATTAGTGGGCAGATATTCTTGAGTTACTCCAAACAGAGCATGGTATTTTAATTATTGAACCGATGACAAAAAATATTTTTAAGCACATTCTTAGAACAACATAGAGACCAACCAGATACTAATAATGAGAATAGTTACTTTTACACAGGGATTAGAAAACAAAAATTCAGTAAACAGTCTCCATCCCCCTAGCCCCCCATACTTTAATACAACCTAGCATAAGACAATGGCTTCAAGTATCTGGTAATTGTAGTTTGCCTTGAAGTTGCAGACTTAGGCATTTAGAGTCACCACATCTTGTGTAAAAGGAGACTATTAAATGCGGAAGTGATTTTTGTACTACAGTGTACTGGTGTTTTGAACAGCACTGCGTGTATTTACTCCATTTGAACCAAAAGCAAGCTAAGAAGTAGTTTCATGGCTCTGTAGACAGATTATAAATGGGAAACACACATTCATATGGAGGTTTTCTGTTCTTAGTAGCAAAGCATAACTGAAAAAATTAAGTCTTGAAGCAAATTTCTATTTCTTAAGAATAAGGGAACCAGCAGTGAAATGGCCCAAGAGCTGAAGGAAGAGAGTCCCACCATATCCTGTCCCCAGAACCTAGGGACTTAATTATCATACTGTGGATATGCTTTCTGGGAAGAGTGTGCAGTTTGTTTTTGAGAGACAAAAATGCATAGGCAGAATAGTCTCTTCCATGATTGTGATCAGTGAATCCATTAATTTCCATGTTGATCCGTATTTACAATTATGTTCATTGCCCTGATCATGCTCACAACACTAGCTTTGTATTCAGGTATCATTAACTTTTCAACAACTTGTTTCAGACTTGTGTGTATCTGCAAGTGTAACCCAGTTCTGAACACATAATGGAATCATTCAGTAATGTATCCAAATATTAGGTTAATCATCAGATTTGTTAAGGTGACACAAGCAAGAAAAATTTTGTTACTGCTGTTTTCTCCCTTTGTCTCATTATGGAATATGAACTGTCTGTTAATCAACATTCTGTCATGGCGAAGCCTTGTGTAACAGTGATACCATGTTCTCCCTTGTTTGCTCGTCTCATGAAACAGGCTAGTTAAACTATAACATGATAGTCCTCAGGAAACTAAAGCTATTGTCTTCTCTGTAGAATTATTAGACAAAATTTAATAGCCTACAGAAAAGTAAAATTAAGAGGCCAACTAATCACAGAATCACAGAATGAGTAAGGTTGGAAGGGACAACAATGGGTCATATGGCCCAACCTCCCTGCTCAAGTATGGTCGTCCGAGAGCACATTGCACACGATTGCATCCAGGTCGTTCTTGAGTATCTCCAGTGAGGGAGACTCCACAATCTCTCTGGGCAATCTGTTCCAGTGCTCAGTCACTCACACAGTAAAGTTCTTCCTCATATTCAGGTAGAACTTCCTATGCATTGGCTTCTGCCTGTTGCCTCTTGCTGCGCTGCTCAGCACCACCAAGAGCCGTGATCTATCCTCTAGACACCTTCCCTTCAGATACTTGTAAGTATCAATGAGATCCCCTCTCAGTTGTCTCTTCTCAAGGTTGAACAGGCCCAGCTCCCTCAGCTGTTCTTCATAAGAGAGATGTTCCAGTTCCCTAATCATCTTCACAGCCCTCCGCTGGACTTGCTCCAGGATCCCCATGTCTCTCTCATACTGAGGAGCTCAGAACTGGACACAGTATACTCCAGATGTGGCCTCACTAGGGCTGAGTAAAGGGGCAAGATCACCTCCCTCAACCTGTTGGTAGTGATATTCCTAATGCAGCCCAGAATACCTTTGGCCTTCTTGGTCAATCCTCCTGATCCTAATCACTTCCTACTTTAAACTATATAACTTCTTTGACATACTACAGTCAAAACAGTACAGCATGTGATGCAAACCCCTAACTAACTTCCCACACATTCTAAACAGTCAGCTCAGATAACACTAAGACTAAAATACGGCATTGTAAATTCTCTACTTAATCAGGTGCAGAAAAGAAAACTAGAAAATTAAATAGAGCAGTGGTGAAGGGTGACAGTGAGGGAGATGCAATCTGAAGCAGTAAACTGGTAACCCCAAAACAGTACCCTGTGATTCCCTGCTCACTCTGTCTACTTAGAAATTCAGAGGATTAAATTTGCATGTGCAGTCAAGGAAGCAATAATAAATGAGCGCTATAGTGATTCTGTTCCTTAGGAAAGTGTGAGCATGTCTAAAGCAGAATGGTTCAGCTGGTAGACTGACCACATCAGTGTGTTATCTGTTTTGAGGGCAAAGTTGTGTTGTGTTTCAACAGGATGCAACTGTGGGTTTCTGACACTCAGTGCCACCCCAGGAAGCTAAGTCTAGGCCAGACACCTCCAGTATAACCACTTCTGCAGAGCAGGAGATAGTGCGCTGAGATTCTGCATATCTTGTTCCTTCCCTATTGCTGACAACAATACATACACGTGTTTACACACAGAGACACACAATATACATGAGCTGCATTTTAACGTACACTTTAGTTGGTATTGGGGTTTCTTATGATGTTGCACAGTTTCTCACTGAGACTGCACTAGTTCCCCATGTTATGTCTATGCAAGCATAGCACCGGCACCAGTGCAGTTTTGAAGTTGCCAAACCTTTCTTTTTCTCACAGAATTACTGTGTGGGAAAGAAAAGAAGATCCAGAGATTCCAAGACACAGGTTGTTTAAGGATTGGCTTTCCAGACATTCTCCAGCAGCTCTATACAAAGCATTGACAGTATCTGGATGCTCATCTGTTCTTTCTCTACCACCAACTTACTATAAAATCTTGGGTAAGTAATTTACATCCCTATGACTTCTATCATCTCCAAAACTCCATGTTAAAGCTTATATTAATGTTAATATCAAATGCTTATCCTCAATTCATACTAATATTAGTGCTTACATTAACATTAATATTTACACTTTTTAATAAACATTTACTAATCTACTGTGAAGACACTTTAGTTAAAAATGATTAAGGCACAACAAAACTTTGCTCTAAAACAGAGACAATTTGCAACAAGTGATAATATATCGGCCTTTTTTTATCTTTCTTGTGCTTGAACAGCCTATTTCCTTAATAAGATAAACTTCACAGTGCCTTTTTTTTTTATAGTTCAGATACCATAAGAGAACAATAAAATTAACAACAGGCAGTAGTGCAATTTTACTGCATTTTAACACTGAAGCAGTAATCCATTCCAAGATCACAGTTGTTATTTCTTCTTGAATAGATTAATTATCTCAGTTGCCCCATCAACTATGGTAGAAGTTTATTGCTTTTAAAGCAAGAAAGGTAGAAAAAATGTCCCTGTGCAGTTCATGAAAAAGGCTGGATTTTATTTTAAAGCTCCTGCATGAGGAAATCCAAGTGAGTGGGCAGACTAGTGGTTGTTCTGTATGCCATTTCAGCTAGAAAAGATGCATGGCAGCTATGCGCAGCTACAGACCCGTGTGGTGCATGTTATCCTAATTGAACCAAGCATCTATCCAAGCTCGCTGTGGCAGGCTGCCGAGCTGTGTGTGAGGCTTGCTCCTGGCAGGAGACAAAGTGCTCTCACTCTCCAGCTCACCAGGCTGCGAGGGCACTGCTGCCACTGAGTGAGCCAGGGGAAAGCGGGGGGAGCACTGGGGAGAGGAGGAGGAAGAGCAAAATTCCAGCTGCACTTGCTCACATAAGAGCTCCCTGTTAAACAGCCTTGGAAACAGCCACAGCACCAAGTTCAGAGGAAGCCTGCATGGTGCCAAGTTGGCACCTGCTGAGGAGGAAAGGAAGCTGCTGGCGAAAAATAACTAGAAAGAAAAAAAAAGTGGTGAAGATGTTAAATATTTAAAATAAGTACGGAAAATGGACATTAAGTGCTGATTTTTCCCTAAAACTACAGTTTAGTAGGAAAACCTAGGTTAAATAAAAAAGCTGTGAAAAACACAGCCAATACTGTCTCAGGTATTTTTCTTGCTGAAATAGGCAAGTTGGGCAAAGCACAATTTGGTGGACTGCTATGCAAGGCAGATGGAAGGTTAAATTCAATTTTGAGAAGCCATGCAAAGATGAACATGGTGTTCTCCACTTTATAAGGGAAAGTAATTTCACTGGGAAATTTATCTTTCGGTATAGGTATAAAACAGAATTAAAGTTCTTCCTATTTATTAAAATGTTTAAAAGGTCTTCCCCAGTGACCTAAACCAATTTAAGCACTGCAACTCCAACTTGCCTACTGAAAATTCAACAGTGATTATATGAGGGTAGAGTACTTCTGGTCCTGCAGTCTCAGAGGTAACTCACATTATGAGGATTCTATTACAATCGTTTTTACCCCAGTAGCCAAAAGCTTTATATTTATAATCATTAAAATTAAATACTCACATACTTCAACATACTCACATACATTAAAAGAAAAAGGTGTTTTAACAAGTATCTTTTCAATAATTGCTTGAGTTAATTAAATACTACACCACAATTATCAAAATTAACCACCTGTAACAAACCTACTCTAGGACAAAAAAGGACGAGTGGCTATACTAATGGGATCAGCAGAAAATTCTGGTGTCAATCTATGCCTCTAAACTTTGGCAACCCCCTAATAAAGTAAGTTTAAGAACTTTTGAAGCTGTATTCTAAGCATTTGGGAATCACTATAATTTAGCCAGTGTGATCATTTGGACATTTTGTTAATTTGATCTGTAGGGGGTTTTAGCCAATCTTGAAGCCAAAGAGAGGCTTCTGATCTGTAACAGATACAGCCACAAAATACTGGTGTTAAGTAGAAAATAAAATATATTTTTTTGGTCATTTTATTTTGCCCCACAAGATATCTTTTCAATTATTTTGTTGAAGTTTCCTAAATATTCTCTTCCTTGGAGGCTTAGATTTCCTTGTTACCACTGTGAACAAAATTGCTAATATAATATAATTTAATTACTAATATAATATTATTTAATGCCACAATAGTCACTAAATGTCCCTGCAACAGAGATGCTTGTGGTGACTGTGTGCTTCCTACTGACCCTGTAGCATCCACCAGTTAAGATAAAGAACAACTGCATTTAGCTGCAGGTGGTGAAAGACAGGTAACATGGCTGGTGTCTGCCAGCAGTGAGTAAAGTGGCTCTAGAGCAAGCAATGTCATATGAATGCATTATGCATATTCAGTGAAACACTTTAAGTGAAATATAAATTAGAACTCCTCGTAAAACTTTTTTTTTTTTTTTCATTTGATGACCGAACCGGGGACAGGAAAATACAGTACAGATGTATGAAGCTATTTTTATAAAATTAAACAAAAAAGAAATTAATATTTTCATAATGGAAAAACATATTTTGTTCATCCCAAAGCCATATACAGGGTGGAAGTATGAGTAGCCTTGCATGAGTAGCCTTTCCCCCACCCTCAATCAAGTAAATCGTCTCAAAGAAAAACTTCAAAAGAAGAAAGCAAAAGGTAAGCATCTAAACTTTCTGCTGAATTTAATCCAAATTCACTGCTTTGCTCATAAAAATGTTTTTCTTCAAATTCAATATGTTTTTCCCAGTATTAAAAGTATTTAATTCTAGATTTGGGCTGGTACGTATTGGTCTGTCCTTGGAGTCACAGTTCTGCATCATTAAATCAATTACACCCTATTAAGCCTATGTTCTGCAGACATTCTTGTACAGTACATGTGATAAGAAACAGTAAAAAGGAGATCAAGGTTTAGATAAGGTTTGCCTTATATAAGTTCAAGCACTATCACTAATTGTAACTTTAGTAATACCAAAGTGTTGTTTATAGGTTTTATTGGCAGAAGACAGCAATATAACCTCAGACTAACTTAAAACCTAAAAATATACATTAAAAGAAGAATAAAAAAGCCCCTAATATGCAGCTATTCCATCATTCAGTAGCTCTAGAACTATCCAAGTAAATTCATTCTGTCCCTAACTTCCTAATCATCATGTTAAAAACATGAAATTAGACTAATATTTGCAAAAATTGACAATTATATGTACAGATGTTAATTTTTAGGAAACTTGATCAAAGTGTGCTATAATTAATCCTGGTCTGACTGACTCAAAAATTCTAAAACTTTTTCTGTACCTTTAAGAAACAGAAACTGCACGCTGTGCAGGTGCAACCCTACCTATACACTTTATCCACACCTATTCCAGATGTGCTTTCCTATTCACTGATTCATTTGGAAAGTAATTTTTTTTTCCAAGTATTTTTTTTCTAACTCATTAGTTCCCTGATCTAATTCACTGTCCAGCCAAAACAAGCAATTGCACTTGCAGGTAAGGATAGTAAAGAATAGAAAAAAACAGGGGCTGGGGACTAGAACAGGATCATGGATGCAGATATAAGCATCAAGTAAGTTGCAGGTGACTGTTGTCTGATTATGCGGAAATCAGTCAACTGAAGTATTAGCTGCTTTGAGCATCTTCATTTTCTCATCACCTGAGAGGTATTATGTCAGTGAAACAGAGACACCATGGAAACCCCACCTAATGAATCACGAGAAAAAACTTTTACCTAAGTGAAAAAAAAAAGAATCCACATGACTTCTCATGCAAACGGGCTATATCACAGCAGACGTTTAGGGAGCATAAATAGGGTAGTGAAATGGCTGCTGCTGAGATGGAGGAACTAGTGGGAGAGGAGAAAGCACAAGAGGAATTTGGTATTGTTCTCATCACCCAAGCTATTCAGTAATTTCATAGCAACAGTGTAAACCACTAGTTTGAAATGGTGGGAGGAAAGGTCTCCTCAGTTTTGTAGAAGGAAAGGAGGTAGGAAGAAAGGGACACTCCATTCAGGATCCCAGAATTGCTTTGTAGGAAATGTACAATTCAATTTACTTGCATTTGAAGGTCAAATGGTGAAATGCATAAGCACAGCAAAACTCAGATTGTTCATGAAAGCCTTTAATTGCTTTCAACTATTAAAAAAGGAAAAATTAATATATCTACTAAATTAAACCTGACATGCCTTAAAAAATGGGAGCCAACCAGTTTTTAATTCTGGAATCATTCATTGCTCCTATTTATTAAGCCAAAAGACAGAACAAGCTTCAAGTGCATTAACTTAGTTAAATAAAGCCTGATTTTATGATGCAAATGTCAGTCATCACAGTTCAGTAAGTTCTTTTAAATGATATATGACTTGTCTACATTACCTCAGCTGACAGGGTTTTTTATAGCTCTTTTTTCAGTATGTATCAGGGTTCCTGATTCTACCACCCACAGCCATACTGATCCAAACATTATCTGAAGTTTTGCATGTTTGTTTCACAAGCAGCTCCTACTTGACAAGATAACACATGGTAACCTTCATATTCAGAGCAGCTCACAGGAGACATCCTGCACAACCCTCATGGAGAGCATCTTACTCTTATTTTAGGAGATACATACACACATAGCAGGTACAACCAAGTACCAGCACTGTAAGTCATTATATGTCAATTGCTCCATGTATTTGTTTCTTATCTGGGAACTAAGGTACCATGAATTATATCACCTTCTTCCTCCTTCTCTTTATTACCTGAACTTAACAAAAAAAAAAAACAAAAACAAACCCTCATACATAGATTAAATTGTCTGGTTTCTCACTGTCTAAAAATAAGGAAGGTAATGAATTAATCAACATTAGGAAGACAAAAATCTTTACAGTACTATGAGAATATATGTAAACAATGAAGAAATTAATTATTCAAAGGTAGTGAGTCATATAAACCAAATACTGTATATCAGAGACACTCACAGGAACTAATAGTCATAAAAACTTCAGGCAGATATACAAATCCAGGTATTGGTAAGGGAAATGAAAAAACTGCCCCACTAAAATGTTGATAATCCCTGTGAGAAAGTATTTAAAGTGGTTCCTAATTAAGAGAATTCTTCCACTTTCCACCATACCTGATTTAAATCTTTAACATAGAGACACCTTATTCAGGAACCGAAGAGTTCAATTAATTCAATTCATTTTTTTTTTGCTGCAAGAAAAGCAGAGGGATTTAACTTTGCTATAACACACATAATAAAACAGACTATACTAAATAATGTTAGCATGAAGCAAGACCCAAAATGCCTTAGTTATGCCATAGCCCAGCATAAGTAAGCAGGGAATAGATTATTTTAAATCACACCACACAAATAAACAATTTCTTTAAAGAAGCAATTTATAAAAACTAAATGTTTGATGTCCATCTTGGATACCTATCAAGAATAATTAACTATTGGTCACATGAAGCAAAAGTAACATCTTGTGTTATTATGAATCGAAGTACAAGGTAATTGGCCAATACTGATATGTGCAGTTGTGAAATGGAAAAACAAGAAATGTATAAACAATAGGAGAGGAGAAAATTTCCCTGCACTGTGCTTCTGAGGAAGGATTCCTTTTTTTCCTTCCCCACACTAGTGGTCACAAGTTTTACCCAAGTCCCCTGGTAAAGTACTGCTAACATACAAAAATAATCAGGATACTCTACATATTAGGCTAAGCTGTACATGACTGCCATATGTGCATAGGTTTTTCCACCAGAAATTGAAGTAAACATTAGGAATTGTTATGGTAGAATTCAGAGACTGGTTTGCAAAAAAACCTTTCAGGTTGCAGTTCCCTCCTCATCTACTTATTCATTCTGAGTTTGTAGCTTTGGAAAATTATCTGTAATAATCACCTCCACCAATACTCTGAGGAGTGGAGCTATCTGTCACTACATGCAACTAAAGATGGAGTACAGATAGGCAATAACTTGATTAGGATGGGAATAAATATTAAATAAATTCTATAATAGCATCATTAAATAACCTTACAAGTAAGGAAAATAAAAATTATATGAGGACTAAGAAAGCACAACCTTCCATTTCTTCTTCCCGTTTGAATGGCCTTTTCTCATATGCAGGGAGCACAGTTACCATCAACACTTCTCATGAGACAATTCACTACAAAACCATTAATAACCAGGGATGGTTGTTACCATGTTACTTCCACCATAAATTTTATGTCTTCAACTCTTTCTTTTATTTCCCTCGTGCACCAAGCATGGATAATACAGACCTTATCACCAGGCACAGCCCTGCAGCAATGCCAGAGGAGGCAGCACAGGCGGGAGCCGGACATGCACTTCATCTGTGCAGCAGCCCTCGCACAGGGGATCCCCGCCAGCAAAACTGCATTGCAGCTGCCACTGCCAATTACGTCTGTTTCCCATAAGGGTGTAAACTCAAATCTGTTAACAAAATTCTTCTCCTGGGTGAAATTTAACCCAGGTTTACCAAGTCTTTATGTTTCAAACACATGATGTGACCACATTTCCTAAACAATTGCTCCAATCTCATTCTTTCTTTTTTCTAATTTACAGCTATCCAATCATAAAAATAAATGAAACTAAAGTGCTAGTTTTAATCTGAAATTTTCTCACCTCAAAACATCAGCTAAGATTTCCAAATAGCTGTAATACATGCTCATTATTTTTGAAGGTACAAAATAATAAAAAAGTTAAGTAATTAGCATGGTGCAAGAATTACTTTTCTCAGCTCTTACTTTCTTGGGATAATAATTCTCCAAATTATTTAGAAAGTCCAACAACTGACCAAAAAAAAAGAAGATGAAAAATAATAATTCCTATTCTTTGAGAAAATACATATCAAATTACATTTTCATTTTCCATCAGAATTACCATTTACATACAGACTCAAAAGAATAAGAATACCAAAAATGTCAGGACAAAGGTTTTGGTATAAAAATGAAGATTTTTCCCATTCCCAAGGAACACCACCTGTGTGAGCCTGACTTTGGACTGTATGGAGCCTGCTTAAGTCTCTGTAGTGCCCTATGAATTAGGCCAGTCCTCTGCCGCCCATCCTGTCTTTGAGTCGTTTGTCCTAAAATATGACAGAGTGGTTCATCCAAAGGCTTAACTGTCACATATAGTTCTGGCACATATTTCTTTAAGTTTCGTGGAAACAAATCAGTGAACCAACCAAACTGATTCAAATTCAATTATATTTAAATGTTATGATTCAGGTCTACTATACTCATAATTGCTTTTAATTTCTCTCACTGGAGGAGGAAATGAAGTTTACTAACTTATTTCTAACATTTAAAGAAACAGAACACATCAAATCACTGATAAAGCTTTCAGCCTGAAAAGCTAAGCAGTCATTCAACAACTTAATATTTTCATTCAATATTTGTGGAGCCATAGATATTGTAATAGGAATCTTGAGTAGCATCTGATATTCAAGTATACTGTGATCAAAGCTGGATCTGTCCTGAAACATATTTGCCAAAATATGTGTGGATCAGGCTTACAAAGACAAGTGTGTAAACTGAATAACTTGTAAACAGTCAAACTAGGTAAAGCACTGCCTACATTTTAAGACATTGTATTTTTTAGTCCCGGAGAATACAAAAATTTTAGTATTTCTTAAGTAAATCTTTTACCTAATGCATAAAATTCAATTTTTTTTGTAAGTAGAGTGGAGGCTAGCTGCAGCTGTTCACCTCAATGGTGCCACTGGAATGCACCTCCATCTTCAGCATGGAAAAGTTGATCAACTATATTTAAATGCCAAGCAATTATCTATAATGTTGTCATCAGCCTTGAAATTTGAAGCTATGGTTTTTAATTTTTCCAAGCCACTCTAAGCAGATAAAACAGCCTGAATCTCTTATCATGAAAGAAACAGATTAAAAAGTACATACAAAAGTTTATTCTAATATATATCTAGTAGCTAAAAATCTCATCAAAGTGCATAAAGTTACATCAGTGATATCCTACTAAAAAAGCATTAGGATAGATAATACAATGAATGTTGGAGTGAAGCAAAAAGCACAAACTGTTTTTAGAGCTAAATCTACTACAAAGCAGCCTGGTGTGTTTAAAGTAGTCTTTCTTCTGCTATGGCTAACTGAAATTACTGGTCTTCTGACACTGGTGATTAAATAACAAATACAGCATTATAGCAAGAGAAGATAATGTGGAAGCCCAAAGCGAACTGTATGTCTGTTTTCCTTAAAAGATTTTACTCTAGATATTCATCACTCAGACCTAACAGACACGGCAAAGACATTCCAGACATTTGCCCAGGAAAAACACACTGAGATTTTTAAGAACTTTAAATATTCCCTCTGGGATATGCCCCCTGCACGTACTCCATCATCAGCTTTCTGTTTTGACTACTTTTTATCCCCTTATCTTAACACACAGTACTATTCTTTAGGGCCCCTTTTTAAACTGTTTGCTAATTACATGAACCGGCTGCCTATAGTTCAGGCAGTGAGAAACACTGCTGTCAGCCAGTTCTTGTTATGCTAGTACCTAAGGCGTACTAAACAGAGTTTGACTGGAACTGAAAATTCCTTATCACTGCCATTGAGTTTGTAAACATATTCATTGCAGTTAAAAATGAGCTCTTATGACTTAAGAGCCTGTAAAAAAATGACCTCTTGTGAGCTCATTTGCTGTATATTCTCAGTTCTTCCTGACATACTGCATCTTTCCTTAAATGGCATCTTGCATAAACAAAATGTTATATTCATATTTATTCCACAGAACTAGAGGTCAGCTGAAACATAGTCCCACCATCAATATCTGAAGCATAGGTTAGAGAATTCTATGTGGTAATGTTTCACTGCATTATCTCATAGCAAACATAAAAGGGACAACAGAAATATTTCCTAAAGAAGATTTTTATCTCCCAAGAAAGCTCATGCCCAACCAATGAAAAGTAAGTGCTGGAAGAAAGCAATCTGACAGCTACTGACTCTGCGTAACAAATATGCCAGTGCACTTGAGACACTGCTGTGAAAATCTTTATGACATTTATAAGGAAGGTTTTTAAATACACATTGAAAAATATCTAGCTGCTGTTTATCTGCCAATTTATTAGATGTGCTCATTAGTAGCAAGCTATGATAATTTAAAACATCCAAAATAGCTCACTTAAAAATACTTCCCACAATCCACTAAATATTCTGCATTAATACCTACCCATGAAGGTAACATTACAGACAAAATATCTATTCTGTCAAAAGGATGGTTTATAGTTGATCAAGACTACCATAAGAGTTACCTCCCTAAAGATTACAACCAATTTTCAAAGACATGCCAGACTGAATGATATAAGCACAGAATTATGGTTTAACTTTGTCTGAAAAAGTTGGAAGGAAGAGACTCAAGAGCCTGTAAAAACACAGAAAACAAAACAAGGCATAGATGAAGAACAAGAATATTCATTTGCAGGAAACATAAGCATCTTAAAATAGTTTAAATGCTTTGGGCATAAAACCTGAGTTGAACTGGTTTAGCCAGGCTAAAGGGAAGCTGAGCAGAAATTTAATACCAGCCTACAACTATTTCAATGGGAGTTAGAATTTATGTCAGTCAGAGATGCTTCTCTCCATACTTCATGATGCTACAACTATAACCTGTTGTCACTACTCACAGCTCGGAAGGTTTTGATTAGACATTAGGGACAAGTTAATCAGGAGGGTGGGGCTGCCCAGGGACAGCTGCTGAAACATCCACCCTCACAGATTTAGACTGAGAGAGATACCTTTTAACCAAAATTTCTAACAATCTAAACAAATTGAAACAATCTAAACAAAACACAAGAAGAAATGAAATAGCAGAAAGCTAATATAGCTGATGTGTATATGTGTACCGTTGTGAAAATATAAATTTAAAATTATAAAAACATTCTTTCCAGATGTAGGTAAGATATATAAATGACTTGAAAAACTATGGAAAGGTTTATGATAAGTCTGTTTAATATATACTTGCTGTCTTAAGCAAAATTGTTAGAAATTCTTAAAATTAATAAATTCAGTGTTCTACTTGAACTAGTCTCTAGTTGTAGTACTTGATTTACTGACACCTAAGAAAAAAATTAGTTTATGGAAACCAAAACTCCTCTTGGATTCTTTGCTTCACCACATGTATGCAAGTAAATAAGTCTCCCAACCCATTTTCATAAATATCTTTTTTCGCTCTGACACTAAAATGTCAGTCTAAAGCAGAATTTCCAAAGAAAATCTAAAGCACATATTGAAGAAAGCTCTGGAACATTGCAATAAACATGCTTCTGCTTATCAATAAAGAAATGAAGGGGGGGAATTACAGTCAAAGTGTTCTAATTTTAAAGGACACCATGAAATATTTGCTGTTTCAATAACAAGAATGACCTAACACCAGTATTGACCTAAGACAGTCCATTTCATTGGGTCTAATGATCCATTACACACAGTAGCCCAGACCTTCATTCTGTGCAATCAGATCAAATAGATAGAAGCATTCAACTCATTATTGTTCAGAACTTGTTTGCTGTTGACTTTAAGTTTATTCTTAAAATTCAGCTTTTCTTGCTAAGTATCCTTCCTGAGACATCCCCAATCCCAGAATACATAACAATTGAACAGGACACTTCGAGACCACCAAGGCAAAATTTATTTTGCAGATATGCTTGAAAGCTATTTAAAGAGACTAGCTTTATCTTGGTCACCATTTTGAGGTATACAAAAAATAAGTGAAAATTAGTACTATGTACTAACTTAATTTTAATTAATGTTAACTTCTAGCTGCAAACTCTTCAGAAGCAATAAAAGCAGACTTTAAGACTGTAAACTTAAATTCCACAAACTGCATCAATAAAAACTTGCATTTCCATATTTTGCAATTTGCTAATTTTATTTTTGATACTAAAAACACATCTGGATTTTTATGAAATATCATTAGAATTTCTTTATTTTAATCACACTGTTTATTCTCTGTTAAGGCATTCAATTTTTAAACTAGTTCTTTTAGAGCGATGTTCATATTTACGTAATGGCTTCTAATCTACCAAGTATGCATTTTAGCCCACACAGAAATACCAAAGATCTTTTAATGTACTTTTGGTATAACTGACAAAGTAGTCAGAGAGCAGCTGGTTCAACAGTATGTTCAACAGCACTCCAAAACTATACCTGGAGATCCCTTCTGTGCCTGACCATAAAACTCAGGCCTTGCCCTACTGTGTGCACTACTAAGATATGACCTTGGCTCATTCTTGCTGAAAATGTCATTTCAAGATATGAGGAAGTGTATGAGCTAAGATCACAAAAGACTTTAAAAAGTCAAAGCAAAAATGATAAAAGATTGACCTGATTCAAAGAAAAATAAAGCTTGGCTTCTTAGCATTCCTGAGGACTGCTGACCAGCAGAGACTTATCAGCTGCCCCATCAGGGTTAGTAAATTTGATAATGCTACCTATTTATTGTTCTTATTAACCAATACATAATTGCTGATATTTTATATATCCTTCTCCTTTCCCATTGGTAAAAAGGATACAAAGAAGCTTGATATGAACAGGAAGGGGGTTACATCAGAATACACTGACATTTTAAAGGTCATATGGATGTGCCTGTATGAGTTGCATTTTCTTGTTGCCCTCCACAGGACACATATGAGTACCAGTCTCAGTACAAAATAGCTTTACAAAATTATTCTATTAGGCATCCAAACAAAAGCCTCTAGTGAGAGAATATAAAAGAAATATTATAGTAGGAAAATTTTTTAAACTGAATTATTTAAACTATTCAACAGTTAAATGATGACATTCTTGAGATCAAAGCATGACATTTCTTACTGTGTGTTTTCTCACTTAAACTGTGATTAACAAGATTTGAGCATTTGACCTCTGAAAGACAGTTGACATGTCCTCATTCTCAGTATTCATTCAAAGAATAAAGACTATAATACCTGAATGCATGTACATAAAATCAGAAAAGCTATCATGTTTAGAGTGAAATACAAATACATGCATAAAAGCAAGTCAAGTCTTAGTATGAGAAGCTTTATACTTGGAATCATTAATATATAATTCCAGATATATCTGATAATTCTCATTTCATGCAGCAGAATTTGGAAGGATTCAATACAAAGGAAAAAAGTAGGCCATAGGCAAGGAGGACAGAGGTCTGCTTGAGTGGTCCACATCTTTGCACATTTGCAAGCAACAGCCAAGAACAACTCTTTCAGAAGGGCTTCAGAAGCTCCAGGTGCTTGAACCTTCTCTCAAGCAAACTGCCTCTCAGGGCATATCTTCCTCCCCTCTGGGAACTAGACCACTCAGAAAAAGTCAGCATGCAATAGATCAGAGACAAATTATGTTTTAAGTGTCTGTCCTACAAAATAATAAGAGTCTCCATTTTGTACTCCTTCCATCTATGCCTAGATGCCTATTCACAGGTACCCCACACCAGTCTTTAATGATGGTTAGTAACTATTGTCACCTATTTGTCAAGACTGCATATACAATAATATTAATGTTCTTGCTAACTCCCGAACAGGTAGAGTTCAGGCTTTCTCTTCTTGGAGTTGAGTTGAGATGCAGACAGAACAGAACTGCAACAGCAATCAGCTCTTAGAATGACATCCCATCATTGCATTGACAGTCTTATTTACCTCTAGCACTTCGGTAGTTCTTTCACATAATAAAAATTAATTACCATAGACTCTTTAATTTGGAAATCTAAGAATAATTTAGGAATATCAATTAGACATTAAAATGTGAATCAAGTGTAATTGTTCTAAGCCATTATTCCATTCCACAGGTCAACTAGTGATGTAACAAACACGGACTTATCAGAAGTAACTAGGCACTTTATAAGCATACAACAAAGTCAACATTCACTGAGTCCTTATGGCTTTTTGAGAACATGCTGACAGCAGTTAAGTATAGTTCTTTAAATTCATAAAGTCAGTACAGCTGCTGCTTCTCAGCTGCAGTAATCACAGGCAACTGCTTTTGTATGGTTTTCAAAACCAAAAACTTTCTTTGTACTCTACTTGTTTAAATTTAATGCCAGCATTCTCAATTTACAGATGCTAATTTTGTCTTTGACTTCTCTCAGCAAAAGTATGCCTTAGACAGGAGGGAGAAAAATAAAAAGTGTCTGACTTCTGATTATGGAATAGTTTTGCATGTAAGCTAACTCACACCTTAGATATCCTTGAACTGATTAACCAACTGTTAATCAGAAGTTCAGGTACTGTGTCCTTGAAATTATACTTAGCAAACCATTCATTTACAGAAATTAAAGGTTAGGGATAATGCTTATATCTACAAGTAATGGTTATATCTGAAAAATGAGGGAAGCTAAATTCCCCAAAAGTACTTCTTATTGTACTAGAAGTATATTTACTGAATATAACTAGGAGAGAAAAGAGAAAAAAACTCTGCTGTTAGAAATAGGCACATTCTTGCTTACCAAATATCAAGCCTTCTGTACCTCAAGCTCAAAATGAAAATTTTATTAGTATCATTCACTGGATTATTCAAACACCTATAAACTGAAGCATGTATTTATCCCAGATTATTTAAACTGTAAAAACAACCATGGGAGACAAAAAAATAAAATGTTGAAAAGAAGGAATAGACATTTTGAAAGCACAGGGTGGATTAAATGGACATTCTGAAAAGGCAGGGCATCCTAGATAGTCACTCCAGCCTTGCAGTTCTGCTATCAGGGATCTCAACTTCAGATTCCCTTTAATTTTCATTCCTATTCTTTTTCTACATTTTCCTTATTTACAAATTCATAGATTCAGTCCATACAATTCTTCTGTGCAAAAGTATCTATATATTACAAAATGCTATGTTAAAAGTTGTTTGCTTTTATACCTAATTACCAATATTAATCCCTGAAATTAGAGTCTATCTTTAAAAATCAAAATTCAAAAATAACATTAAGATCATATTTAATGATCTAAAATTAGAAACATACAAAGTACAAAAAAAATGATACCTGTCACAGCAGGAGTATACTAATGCTCTTTATCAATTTATGAAAATTCTATCTATTTGTGAAAACAGGGATATTTACCTTTCTTACTGAAATTTAGAATTTACATCTGGCTGACATCAGGGAGTCCTTTTTTCCTTGCAGTATAAGCAATACATTGTCTAAGAACAAATTTCATAGGCTGCTCATTCAAACCAATCATTTCTGTCAGTAACCGTTGTGAGGTATACTCAATTACCTGGCAGACAGAGCAAAGAATCAGTACTGAACATTAAATTGGAAACAACAGGAATTTGAAAGGATAAAATGAGTGTTTATTTCTGTGAAATGGAAGAGATAGAAAACAGTGATTGCTGTCTGATGCAAGACCAGGGTGTGAGATGACACCAACTGTTGCATTCAAACTCCACAAAGAAAACCAGCAAAAGTAAGGCTGATGTCCCACTCCATCTCCGCAGACCCTGCTCAGCCATCCTGAGGCAACATCTGACTCCAGTTCCCCTCACCAAGCCTGATCTTGCACTTCACCTATAGGCCAGTGTGCTGGTCCAACCTTGGTCTGTCCCACGACTTTGCCTGATGCCCCAGGGCTGGGGCTGCCCACAGTGAGTCCATCAGCCCTGCTCCCTGGCAGAGATGTTGCTCCCTGGACAGGTGCCCTGCAGGGCAGATCCCACAGACCACAGCAATTTCCTGATAAGATGAACTCAAGTGATTTGACTGATACTCAGATATGCTAGAAATCTTACAGTTAGTTCCTGCATTAAGAATATTAAACAAGTTTCTCCAACCTTTACCTCAAATACAGGTTTTTGGGGTAAGTTTCCACCAAGTAGAGAAGGATTTTTGATTAAGATTTTCCTCAGTTTTTTCTCACCAAGCACCCTCAAAATATTAGGTGCATTCATCACCTATTACTATGCTTAAACCAAATTAAACAGAAAAAAACAGAAGTCCATTAGCATTAAATAGCTTGTGAGATTATTTGTGTTTCACATTAATAAATTTAAATAGTGCTATGGGTGGCAGAACTCCATTACTCTCCACCTTCTTCCTTTTTAAAAATTGCCCAGCTGCAATATGAACTATATTCTTCAAGCAGTGCTCCGCTCCTCTAGTCAGAAAACACATAGTGTCCAAGGTGGTCATTCAAAAAAAAAAAAAAAATAGGTAGAGCCATAGAGAATGTAAGCAAAGTCAACCTATATAAGTGTAACATACAAAAAGTCTGGAGTCAACTGTAGTACCCATCAGATATCTTGGGAATGCTATGCTGCTTGCAACTGCTTTAAATTTAAAAGAGTTACTGAAAGTTGAGAGCAGTTGCAGAGAAATAAAAATGGCCTCTTTTGGCACAGTGCTTTGCATTTTATATCAATATGAAGAGTCATTGTCGTCTCTATTTGCTTTTCTCTAAGCAGCTGCATTCACCGTAGTAGCATTAACCAATCATATTCTATCCACGAAGGCAAAAAAAAAAATCTGTCTGCAGTAGGAACTGCTTACAATTGAGTCAATGCTCTGTGTGACACCTTTTATTCCTCCCATGAAAGAATTTCATACAAACTTCCCTATATGATTTATATTGTTAATGATTCTAATTATAGATACAAAACTTGGTTGTCTATTATAGACCACAAGAGAAAGAGAGCTCTTTTTCTTTGAAATTTTGTGCAGAACATATCTGGAGTTTTTTTAACCAGATGTAACATAGGCCCAAACTTGTTCTCAAAAGCCACTGCATGTGCCTTGTGCTGGCTCTACATAAAAGCCAACCTAAAGGTATATTCATGCTCCTCTCAGATTGTGCCATATGAATGTGGAATTTAAAGTTCTTAGAAAAGATGCAGTATTTTTGAAGGGAAAAGATAATTCTATAAAGCTCGAGAAATAGATGCATTCATGTGCACCTCTTACACTACATTAAAAAAAAAAAAAATCTACGTAGAAAGAGGACCTCCCGCTCCCAATCCTACTGAGAAATCCTTGGCTAGTCAAAGAATAGAAACTCTTTAAGTGAGAGTGAAAAGCTCTACAGAACTTAAACCAGAAAAGGTTTTAATAGGAATGATCCATTGACTACTGCAAAGAACACAGAAGAACATATCTTCATAAGACTTCCCTTTAGCGAGATACAGATCTTGATTTATATTTTATCATCTTTGGAATAAACAATAATGCCATAAATTCAGTTCTAGCTTCAATCGCAAACTTTTGTGTGTCTAAGCACACGTTTCTGAATTGCTACATTAAAACCGAGTTTTGTCGTCCTGAATTCACAAAGCTAGGATTGCCTATCTTTGTTTGATAAGAAATTATTTTGCCATTAAGTCTTCCTTTCTCCTTTCCCTACTGACGTATGCATAAGAACATAAAAATAAGTGATGAAAAATATTAAGCAAGACAAAAGGCCCTGCAACATCAGTCATTAGCAAATTTATTCCTCTAGTTATTCCCTGCCTGGGGTGGGGCGAGTAAAGCCCCTTCCAATATGGTAACTATTCTATGGTTATATGATGGTGAAAAATATTTTCTCTAACAGTTGATATTGCAGAGATTTCCAATAATGTCTCACGATCTGGACAGTGCTGGAGCTGGTTCCACAGAATATTGCATTTTTAAATAACTCACGTATTGGTCAGCCCTGGAGTTTAAAATTGCAAGACACCCAAAACCCCAAAACTGTCTGCTCTGAATGCTCCTTTAGGCATTCCTTAAGTGCAACACAGACATTTCATAGACAGTGAAAGTTACTAAGACAGTAACATTGAAAATCTCATTAGATTTATCCACTCAGTCTTAGCAGTCATGATTTCACATATCCAAGATTTCAGAGTTTCAGAGATTTTTGTTTACTTGACTATCTTGAGAAACTATTCTTCCACATCCTGGATTACTGACCATTAATGATAATGGTCAATTAGTGATTCTAAGCGATACTAAGGCAATAGGATGCAGCAATCTCCAGCAGTGGCTGCACACTTGCCTGTGGAAAAACCAGGTTCAACGAATGCACAGATCACATTTCCAGTCAATATGCTCCCAACTCTTAACTATTTTCACCTCAGTTACTGAAATGAATATTCTTCCAATACATTAAGCAGCCTTCATTTAACTATCTTCCATGAACTCTACTACTGAATTTTGTTATATTATTATAAGATCACAAACCAGATGAAACTGACCACAGACAAAAGGAGAGCAATGAGCTAATTTTACTGCAATCTTGCAAAATGTTTGCCTTGGAATGGAAATGCAAATGTTGGAAATGGATCCATTGATTTCTAATGATTTTCAGATCTTAAAGATGCCTCTTTTCATGAAAGTCAAGTGAAGTTTTTTGAACTGTCCTTGGGCTTCTGTCTTCCAGACAGAAACTAGCAGTATTATTGTTTCCCCATTATCGACCATGAGTTATGTGAAATAGAAAACACATAAGCATCCACAGATTAACAAAATTTGACTCAACTCTCTGCAGGTCTGGGTAGTAAAAGTCACCATAGTTTATATACCAGACAAGCTATTAACATTTTGCAAAGTTTTTTTCTGCATACCAATAAACGAAACTGCTAAATCCACAATATTTGAAAGCCACAAATGAGGACAATACAAAACAAGTAGAGAAGTTACACCTTTAGATAGTATTTGAATATAGTTTGAAAACTTCTTTTTGAGACAGATCTTTTTAAAGAAATACATCCTTCTCAAAAATAAGGACTGCTCCAGGAGGCAGCACACAAGTCTTTCCTTCCACCTAAAGAACACATTCTGTAACTGTACACTATATTCCTGGTTTACCTGGATTCCATAGTCCTTCTCTCTGCTTTCCAATCCCACTTCATAAAGAAGATTGGTAGATTTATAATATAATCCTAAAATACTTATTCAACCTCAAAAGAGGGATCTAGTGGGAAAGGAAGCACTAGTGACCAACTACAGAATCCACTAATCTAGTTGATACTAAGAGGTTGATGGCAATAATGAACATTACGCTGCTGAAGATCTGCGCCTTTTCAGCATAATCCAGTTTGCCTTCCGGTGAATTCAGAAAAAGTATAAGAAATTTTGGATAGATTTTATTAAAAAAAATCTTTAATGTGATACAGTGGTTTGAAAATATAATATTTTTTTCAGTCTGTGCAAATAAAGGGTTACATTAAGATCAAAGACATGTAAAACCTCTTTCATGGCTGGGCTTCATGAACGAAGATTTGGGAAAACCTCTTTAGTTCTTCAGTATACTACCTGGACGTAGCATATACTGCTCAATAAAGTAATAGCTAAGGTAAATGTAATGCTCCAGCTGAGTGAATTAAGCAGTTAAAAAATTTTCAATCATGGGGCTGGAGAGGAAGAAGTCTGTTCAATACCCTTGTTTCTGATCTGTTAAATGTTAGGTCATGGTTGACTTTATTTCTAAGGTTCAGTGTTTTTCATTCATGAGATCAATATAAAAGACAATACTAAGAGTTTTTTTCTCATGCCATACTTTAGTTGTGTTTATCTTGTCATTTCACATCATGTAGAAATGCTGACCCTGTTTGCTTCTTATATGTAACATTACCTTCAAAACGTTTTCTTTATTATATCTTAAATTAAATATCAAAATTATCAGAGAAGGTTTCCTACAGCTACGGGATCTCCCTACATTTTTAATGTAAGCTATTCATCAGCACTTTTATAATTAGGTAAAATGTTCCAAGAAACTAATAAGAGTCAAAATGTTCCAAGAAAATAATAAGAGTCAAGATACATTATCACATATCTTGAGTTGACATTTCTTAATGATGGTCTGTTGTGTAAAAAGACAGAGAGAGAGAGAGATCAAAGTGACAATGCCAAGATGATTCTCAAAGACAGCAGTGGTCATGCAAAACTGTTCTCATTTATCAACGTTTTTTCTTTAGCTTTTCTTCTATTGACTAACCATCAGAACCCAGTTTTTAGAAATGCATGATTGTGATAAATCAATTGGGCACCAAGTTTTAAGCTTCAGGGAGCAATAGGTAGGACACAATGAGTCACTGCAATACAGCAAAAGCAGAGAAAAAAAATTGTAAAATGGAATCAGAGCTAAGACAGGGCAGAGGGAATAAGGATAAGAGTTTGAATTCATCATCATGATGTACTTTCTAAACCAGACACATAGCTTGGTCTTTATTGTACTGTAGTCTAGAAAGTTCTACAAAAAGCTGAACTTTTCCAGACATATCTAAAAGAAAAATATAATTTCTGGAAATAGTGCAATTTATTGCCAGAGAGGCATTATTGGAACAAAAAAAGTGAAAGATCAAAATTAGAGAGTTGTATTTATAAGTTTTCTCATAG
The DNA here is from genome assembly GCF_003945725.1 of Corapipo altera. Classification (NCBI taxonomy): domain Eukaryota; kingdom Metazoa; phylum Chordata; class Aves; order Passeriformes; family Pipridae; genus Corapipo; species Corapipo altera. Next base: position 12,359,634 of record NW_020884885.1, on the reverse strand, counting down.
GTTTTATACACGGGTCTGGGAATAAACCAAAAGGCTTCCAACAAAATTGTAAAACTTAAACCTCCAATGTTGTAGAGCATTACAGATCTGACAGAGGTGAATGTGGACTGTCTCCTCTAAGTCATCAGGTCTTAAGAAAAAACTGAATAGTAATTTTCTGCTAGTATCACACACATTGTCTTCTCTGATTCACTACTTCCATTCATCTCGCCGCTTTCAAATTTATAAAGATGCAGACAAAGTATAAATATTCATGTCAGATATGAAAGAAAACCATGCAGTTTTTCTTCTTAGTTAGGAAAGTATCAAATATGAAATAATGCTACAGACAAGTTTTGAAAATCACAGAATCTGTCCAGCTGGAAGGGACCCACAAGGATCATGAAATCCAACTCCTGGTCCGGCACAGGACCATCCCTAAAAGTCACACCATGTGCCTGACAGTATCATCCAAACACTTCTTGAACTCTGTCAGGCTTGCTGCTGTGCCCACTTCCCTGGGGAGCCTGTTCCAGCACCCAACCACCCTCTGGGTGAAGAAAATTATACACTTGACATGCCAGTGAAGACTAAAATAAAGAATGGTGCAACTAAATCCTGGAAATAAAGTGCATGACTTGTACAGAAACAAAACAGGAAAAAAACGCTTCAATAAATACCCTTAAAAATTCTACACTTGGGAAAGATAAATAACATTACTAATCGTAACAGCAGTTAAACTCTTCACAGGATCAGATCTTGGGAAGTTGCAAAATCATATGTGGTAAGGAGTTGGATATTACATATGTCTTCTGTAGAATAACAATGAACAATGTCAATGTTTTTTAACAACTACCATTAGCTGTGATGAATTGGATAGCTAATAAACATCTGACTTCAGAAAACTTTGCTAGAAGGCCTGCAATATTAGGGGGAAGGTATCATAAAAACCTAAAGATGCATCTTGAGCTTTCAATGGAGGTCTCACTTATGCAGATATTGAAATGGAAGTATAGCAGTGATCACAATTCAGTATTCACATGCTTATCTGGATTTGATAGTATTTGAAACCATTCAAAAATTTCTAACACAAAGTCTTTCCTCTAGCCTGGCCTGAGAATTGAAAAAGAATCTCATTCTATAACAACAGTTTTTGTCCACTCTAAACAAAATTAGATTGACTTGCCTAAACTTAACTTTTCTTGAAAATTCTGTTTTGTCTGTATTCCAGAACTTCAGACTTTCCAGGTTCTCTTTGGGTCTCTATCACGCACTAGTGACCAGCATTCACACACAGTACTCAAGTTCATGACTGCTGCATCCAGTTTCACTGACTAATTTAAAAAAAAAATATTTTGTTTGGGTGTTTGGGGTTTCTTTGGTTCGTTGGTTTTGGGGAGGGAGGGGGGTTGTTGGGGTTTTTTCATTTGATTTTTTAAGTATATCAAGAAAAAAATTAGAACTTGTCAAAATAAAACATTCCAGATCTTTTCCATGAAGATATTACACAGCTTTAGTGAATTTACCATCAAGCCTGTTGGAAAAGGAATGAAACCCAAGATTCACTCAAGAATGTTGCATCACATATACCAAATCAAAGAACCTGTTTTGGGTGGGAGGACTTGATTAAATGCATTCAGACTCACTGTATAGTCTTGAGAGTCAGATAAAAATATTTCTTAACCAAACTACATGAGAAGCAGCCTTGTGCCTGGCTTATCCAAACATCCTAAAAACCATTCTTGGCACCTTATCAAACATAATCACTTTCATTGAGGAACATACATAAAACCTCAAATCTCTCTATTGCAGGGCAAACTATTTCTTAGAGACTTATATAGTAAGGATTGTGTCTAACGATGCATTACACATCTGATAAGCTCCCAGTAAAGAAGTATTTGGAAGAAATCAGGAATTTGAAAACGAAAACTCAGAAAAACTCTCTGGCTTCCTTATATTACCTCCTATCACTAAGATATGAGGTAAAGGTCACTCAAAAATCTTTCAGAAATAAACATTCATTGATTTTATTCTGTAGTTTAAGACATTGATAAAACAACTGCACACTACAAATGACAGTACTGTTTTTCTTGATTATTTACTTTTGCTTCTTCATTAGATAAAAATATTTCTCCTTTTCCCTTTCACATCTACTGAGACATTTACCAACCTGTTCCCCTCAGCTTCTTCGCTCAACAGCTTGTTCTTCATTCCCTGTCTCTTTCCATTTACATTATTTTCAGACTCTTTCCTTCCTACAATTACTGTCCCAAGCCTTTGGCTGATGGCTTAAGAGCTCACCACATCTTGTAATTGAAATAACTCTGTAGCAAGACATTCTTTTAGAATTAAAACCAAAGGTGCAACAGGTTAAAAATTTGTTAAAGGTAGGGTTAAATTAAATGGGTTATATTAAATGTTCTTATACTTGCATATTTTAGTCTGTGTTACAAAAACGCGTTTGAGATCTTGTGGGGTCTTTTCATGAGGCTTTTCAGAGCTATGTGTGCACAAGTGTGACTCCTTTTACTCAGTGATATATACAGGATCAGCATTTGGTATGACAGTCCCCTCTGCAAAACTGATTTTCTCATGGTTTGTATACAAATGTCTCCATTTCTTTTCTTATTTTAATATAAAGATAGGTATAAGTGTCAATGTATATATAAATATATATATACATAACATGTGCCTATTAAGAAAGCAAGCAGACTATTACTTCCTTTGCTCTGTCATACAGACTCACTGTTTTTATGCTACGAGCATGCACACTTTGAGCAGAGACAAATAAGTTAAATTGATTACATTACTGGGACTCAAGCATTTCTACCTGCATGCTCTGTTTCTCCTCAGTTATATTATTTCCTTTCTTCATTAATTTCATACTAGGTGTTTAAAAGACCTTTATTTTATTTCCCCCAGATAAAATATATGCAAACCTTTTTTCCACTGTACAAGAGCAATTCAAATATTTTTCCAAAGTCTGCAAAGTAATTTTGCTACAGATCCCTAGGAAGGAACAACAAACCATCTCTGTGCCTTCTGGTGTTGGTATACCATCTTTACAAGTTACCCAAAGAATGAAATCTAGCTGTACCCTAAGATAAGAATAACACCAATGAGGGACCATGGGGGTCTCAGTGCCCTGAGCTGGAGGATCACAACTGTGAGATTGATCATCTCCCAGATGACCCCAAACTTGTGCAGGATCTGCTGCTCCAGAGGAACCCCTATAAATCTACAGGATCTCATGGGATTCATCCAAGAATCCTCAAGGAGCCAGCTGATGTCATCACAAAGCCCCTCTTGATTTTCAATTGGTCTTGGGAATCCAGAGAGGTCCCAGCTGACTGAAAGCTGGTGATGTTGTCCCAATTTTCAAGAAAGGCAAGAAGGAGGACCCTGGAAACTATAGGCCTGTCAGTCTGGCTTAAGTGCCCAGTAAAATCATGGCAAAGATTATTCTGTGAAGCATTGAAAAAGACCTGGAGGATAACATAGCCACTGGCCACAGTCAGCAGGGCTTAATGAGGGGGAAGTCCTGCTTATCAAACCTGATTTCCTCCTGTGGCAGGGTAATCCACCTAACTGATCAGGGGAAACCAGTAGATGTAATCTTTTTGGACTTCAGCAAAGTTTTTGATACTGTCTCTCACAGCATCCTTCTGGACAAAATGTCCAGCACACAGCTGGATAACCATGTTATGTGATGGGTGAGCAACTAGCTCACAGGTCGGGTACAAAGAGTTGTAGTGAATGGGGTAACATCAGACTGGTATCCAGTCACTAATGGGGTTCCACAGGGCTCCATTCTCAGCCCAGTTCTCTTCAACACCTTCATTAACGACCTGGACACAAGACTCAAAGGATTACTAAGTAAGTTTGCCAATGACACTAAATTGGGAGGGCTGTTGACTCCCTCAAGGGCAGGGAGGCCCTGCAGAGGCCTTGACAAATCAGAGAGATGATCAATCACCAACAGTATGAAGTTTAACAAGGGCAAGTGCCAGATTCTGCAGCTGGGATGGGGCAAATCTGATTGTGTGTATAGACTAGGGAAAGGGGAAATGGAGAGCAGCACTGTGGAAAGGGACCTGGTCAATGGCAAATTGAATATGAGCCAGCAGTGCCCTGGCAGCCAGGAAGGCCAACTGTGTCCTGGGCGGTATCAGGCAAAGCATCACCAACCAGTCAAGGGAGATGATTCTCCTGCTCTAGTCTGTGCCGGTACAGCCTCAACCTCGAGTCCTGTATGCAGTTTTGTGGACCACGTATAAAAAAAGACGTTAAGCTATTAGAGAGTGTTCAAAGGAGGGCCACAAGGATGGTGAAGGATCTGGAGGGGAAGCCTGATGAGAAGCAGCGGAGGTCACTTAGTTTGTTCAGCGTGGAGAAGGAGACAGTGGGGAGACCTCATTGCAGTCTACATCATCCTCACAAGGGGAGGAAGAGGAGCAGGTACAGATCTCTTCACTCTCATGACCAGTGACAGGGTTCAAGGAAAAGGCATGAAGTTGAGACAGGGGAGGTTTAGGTTGAATATCAGGAAAAGGTTTTTCACCCAAAGGGTGACTGAGCACTGGAACAGGTTCCCCAGGAAGTGGTGAGAGCACCAAGCGTGTCTGAACTAAAGAAACGTTTGGACAACACTCTCAGGCACATGGTGTGATTCTTGGGGATGGCTCTGTGCAGGGTCAGGAGCTGGACTCAATAATCCTGATGGGTCCCTTCCAACAGCATATTCTATGATTCTGGGATTTTAAGACAGGAAAATAATAATACAGGTTGTCACACAAGAACAGAACATCTAGAAACTGGTAAAGACTAGCAACAAGTTTACTTGTGGTCAAGACTGCAGTCCAGTATTTGGATAATCCTATAATGAGTGCTCGAGTTTATATTTCTGAAATACACTATCATAGCATCCCCTCAGCAAAACAAAAACAACTGAAAATGCAACGTGCCTCAGAACTATTATTAGAATCTAACATACTTTTCAATTAAAATCAATTTATAATAGCCAGATAATGACAAGTTCTTTAGATCTTTGAGTTATCCTCCCATTTCTGGGGAGATAAAAGATTCACCTAATGAATCTTTTAGCTTTGTCATTATTTTATTTAGATTAATATCTGAGTTTGTTTTGTTCTTAGTAGCAGATATTCAGAGAACAAAAAAAAAAAAAAACCCAAACCAACAAGGACAGAGACACCTACCACAGGAATTTCTCATTTGTGCCAAACAAGGAAAAATTCACAGTATTCCCACTGAACTTTCATTTAGGCACATACTCCTCTCTCACAAATGGAGAGATACATACAGCCACATACTTTTGGATAAATTGCCAGCTGCCCAATTCAAATCTGCCTTGCCTTAAAGTCAGCAAGCAGGAAGCAGCAAAATGACAGAAGTTATACATGCGCTCGCAGTTGTCTACAGCTCATTCAAATCACACAAGATGTGCTTTAGGGAAGGTCAGACAGACTTCAGGTATTCAGATCCATTACATTTCACATCAGCAATAGCTCCATCACAGGAGTCATTCTTCCCTTCCACTAGAGCAATCTCAGTAGTGTACACTGAAAAAGAGATTGAATTCAAACACCAGGTTAAAGTTATGAGCTCAAGAATCACTTTTTATGGTCCTATCACTGTAGCCTGTTTTCTCACTTTGGGCAAGTGAGTACAAATTTATCTGTACAGTATATGAAATATTTGTAGCAGCTATTTCTCCTCCCACACATGGCAATATAATTCCTGCTGCAAAAAAAGCTCTGGATTTTTGTAAATTATTCAAAAGATATTTAATAACACAAATGAGACTAGACCAATACGCCATTCACCAATCTGATCACTTGTTAATGAAAGTCACATAAGACCTCCTTTGGTCCAGCAGAAAAACAATGAAACACATTGTACATGAAGTAAAATGAACCCACAAAAACCTAAAAACAAACACAAAAAACCCACCCAAAACAAACTACCACCCACAAAAAAGGTACGCTCATACTGAAATGATTAAGTTTAGACTCAAGGAAAAACTGACATAGTTTGTCACTTTCAATGTCCGTACTTTTTTCTGTTATATGTAATATGTTTTGTAAAATGCTTCTGCTCTTAATCATATGAATGTTATTTCCTAACATGCCTCTCCTCCACATCTTTTAATAGTAGAGGCTACAGTGTTTCATTTTTCATTTGCCTATATGTGTGTGTGTGTCAAAGGCAACCAAATACAATACACAAAAGTGCAGCACAATCCATGGGTATTTATTATGGTACATGGTTATTTATCCTAATAAAATTACTACAGCACAGAATACAATCAACGAGGTTGAAGATAATTGAGCTGATATGCCATTATGTACTAATTTTAAAAGGGTATTTGAAACAGTGAATAGCTCACTCAAGAGGTTCATATTTGAATCTTTATGAGAAACACATAACTGAAGATATTCAAGGGGTTTGGTTTTGAAGTTGCTGCACTTCGGAGAGATGGGGACTGCCTCCCCCCAGTTTTTAATGGCAGGTAGACTCATCAAATAGGTTTAGTTCTCTGGCCACAGAAGCATAAACCACTACTGGTTCCAAAACCAACTCACTCTGGAGATTTGGCTAATGGCTTAACCTCTTTGATTCAGTCTTCTTGTCTGTAAAAGAGGGACAAAACTGAATATAATCTTGCTATGAATCAGTAACCAGCATATACTTCCGAAGCACTTTGTGAACATACAAAGTGTAATTACCTAATTACCACGTATTATGATGCTGAGAAATATTCCTAGTTGAATGATACCTATAATATTGTGGCTTTTGTGATTTCAAAAACTATCAGTGGAGAATGAGATGTCAAAGAGTTACATGGAACTTGATAACACTAGAGTAGTTTTCTTTTGTACACTCTTCTCCTCCTTTCCTGAATATTCAGTCTTACATTCCACTTTTCCAACCTGATTTCTAAGCACTTAGTCAGAGGAGCTACTGTCAGGATGAGTGGTTTGTGTCTAATATTGCTCAGCAGGGACAAGAAACTGCTAAGTCAGCACTTCTGTGGCGTATTCTGTTGCAGATTTGAGAACATCCATGAAATTGAAACCATTAGTTATGCATCTCTTTTTAAAAATAATATTAAAGCAGAATACCATTCAAAATATTTTAATACTCTTTTTGGAAGGCTAATGTGCAAGTGGAGGAGGCAACTGAAATGAATATTATACTGGAATCATTTGTGCAACACTGTTAATGGTGATCAAACTTGAAATGAGACATTTATGTTCTTGTTTCATAGAAGTTTGTCACATAAAAGACATACCACTACTATATTCAAAATCCTACAGCCAATCTACAGAAAAGACAGTCATTCTCTTAGTTTCTCTGTCATGATTAATTTTGATCAAACTTTATCATAGTCTGTGTAAACCCTGTTAGTTCTATCCCTGGTCAGATCCTCACAGCTTTCCAATAACTAATGTGGGTTTGTAAACTTAAACAGAAAATAAAGTCATTAATTTCTTTTACAATGCCAACGCTACAACCACTGTCTTCAAGTTCTGTACCAAATACACACAGGTTGCCTAGAGAGGTCCAGTGTTTTGTTATCATTACTTTAATTTCCTCTTTCTGTGAGAAAAACCAGTAAACAAATGATTTAGAAATGAACGAGAATTAATTTAAGAAGAATATGTGGCCCAAGACCAAAATGCAATGCAGGCTGTTGAAACAGACTAAATGTGTTTGTTCTTTGGCTTTAACAAAAGTAACTACACTTGTAATTTCCCAATAATTTGATATTTGAACATGTTCAGAAAGAGTCAACTAAACAAGGGGTTATCCTTAAGGAGAACACTGCTCTGCCAAGGAAATCAAGCAAATCAAAGCTCTCAAAGGCAGATGCATTTTTGAGGGTGCAGAGCTGGGGCAGCTTGTACCCTCATGCCACCTCATATGCAAGCAGAGGTGTGAGAGGTTGACATTGCAGAAAAACCCTGAGATTTTATTTAACTAAAAACTAAAGCCATCAGATTCTGCTTACAAACTGAAAGCACCTTGTTAAAAAGCATGACACGTCCAAGGCTTTATGAAAACATTTTCTTGTATTTGCAGTGAGAAGAAGTCAAGTTATCTCAGATTCCCCTCTGCTGAATGAACCAAGTCATTAAACTGGCATTTGCATTGAAAGGCTTTTCACAGGGTTTTCTGTCAGGCCTTTCAAACAGGGATGAAATGAATGAGGGCCAGCTTACAAATGATGCATTGTTGAATGTATGTGGGAACAAACAGCCACCATTGTCAGTGCAGGTGGGAAAGAAAAATGAATAGACAAGGAAGCTCATGGAGACGAAGAATCTCATTATTAATGAACTGTGTGCACATCTTTAATGAAGTTTACCCAATAAAAGATGGATTTTCCCCTGATTCTTCTCTTTAAAAATTAATTACCTTGAAAAATATACAATGGTGATACATCTCAGATTATACATGCTTGTCTTTCGTCATTATACTACTAACTTAGATCTAGAAATACTCTGCCTACAAGTATCTCACAGGATTTAAGTATTTTAAAACTCAACTCAATCTCTTACAAAGTACCCTCATAGCCTTTCATTCAAATGAGGAAACTGAGGCACCTTACCAATAGGATGCAAGGATGTCAACTTAAAATGTACCATTTTTCAGCTTCCGTCCTTTAGGTAAGTAATAAAACATTCCTCTTCTTTTTGTCTTTTCTAAAGTAGGATGCAACAACATGCCCTAATGTCAAAAGTTTACACAAACAAGAACAAAACCAGAAGCCACAGATGCTTCAAAGACACTGCATGGAAAATACTGTCTTCCTGTCACAACCTTTTTCTCTGTAAATACTCTCAGATAGTATTCTGCCACAGCTGTTTCATCAGTTTTTTCTCTGGTGGCAGCTTTTATCCATATTTTCCTGACTGAAAAGGCACTTAAAGACTTATTTAAAAACATTTCTTTGCCATTCTGTTGTCTTCCTTCTGCTTTTGTTTTACAATGAAACATGCTTAGGTAGTATTTTTGTAATGTAGTTTCTGGATTATCTACCATTACAAGTATCTCAACATTTAATTTTGCATTTTCTTTCTATTTACAATAGAAATGCTTAATTCTACTAATTTTCAGCTCACAAACTGTATCTCCTTTTCCTAAAAATATTATTACCTTCACTTGATTCTTGAAAAGTGCTTATTTTACTCTATGTTACCAGAGATCTTAACTGATGTTTAGTTTTCCTCCAGGTGGAACTGATTCCCAGTGGACTTTAGTAGAAATACAACTGTAATATCAAGACACCTAAGCAACTGCCATTATAGCACTGAATATACCATCATTACTACATCAGCACATCAATACAATAAGTCTGAACACTTTACAGAACTTTTACTTTCACTAGAAGAACCAACTAACTCATTTAACTCAAAGATCTAACCCAAACTTCAAGTCAGGAAGGGAGCACAGAATGTGAATCCCAAACTCATCCAATTTAGAGTCTCTGAAAAGCCAGGATTCAGATATAGTTCTGCATATCTTGCAGACCGCTTAACTTTGTGTTAATTATGAATCTCATTTGCTGCTGATTGTCATGCATTCCAGAGAGACTATTTGAACTGAGAAGGTTCTAAGTTAAAGCACTATCAGATGCATTTGGAATTTAATTAAAAATACAAAGCTAGCTTGATTATGCTTTTTTAAAATTTATTTTACTGATTAGAAATAATTGCACTACTTTTTACATTTAAGACACAAGTATTAGATTGGACATGCGTCCATTCTTTGTTGGTTTTAATTATTGATACAATGTTATTAGTCGCCTTCTGGATTTTCCCTAATGCTCCAAGGTTTAGGATATCTCTGTGTTACAGATGACTTGTCCAGATAAGTTTTAAAATATCTGTCAATCCAAATATCTTGATGGAAATCAAATGTTAAAAATATTTTGCTTCAATTAATACTACTAGGAAACTGGAAAAGAACTGTCAGTTAGCTATATAAATTGGTACTTTCGCAAAACAAAAATAGGGCATGTTAATCTTTTTGAATTGTTGGTAGTACCACTGGCTCCATGTTGTTATACCTTCTTCATATCTTCTTGTTTCTTTTTGTCCCTAAGACATACATACTTGTTAATAAAAATATATAATGTATTTTATTATTAATACACATATTTTAAACACAATTTTTATACATCATGCTTATGTCTATGACTCTGAAGTACCCCATTGTGTAATTTTGTATTATCGTCTGTAGTTCCTAAAAAAAAAAAAAAAAGTACTTTAAGATCAATCTTTTGATTTTTTTTTTTTTTTTATTTCATTTTCTCTGCAAACTTTGTTTGGACCCATGGAGCATGCTTTTTAAAATCACAATTATAAGACATTCTGGAAACAGTTCCTAAGCATTAGTTAGTCTTCTCTCCAAACCCACTCTCTTAGTTCAGAAATCTCATCTGTTTTTGACTCTACCTAGCTGCACTGAGAACCTGGCATGGATTCCACTGTCTTGGAGCTTTCTTTTTCCACATTTGTCATAATCCTATTGTATGATACACTTTTTAGTTCTGTCATGTTTTATTCTACCTGGTTTATGCCCACTGTAAAACTCTACATTGTATGTAAGGTTTTTTGAATTGTAGTCTATACAAGTGCTGAAGTTGTTTGGGTTGTGAGGGCAGGAGACAGCACGCATTACAGGTAACATCTCCAGTAGATGCCATCCAAGTCAAAACCATCTATTTTAAAGTATCTTTCTCCTATCATTTTATAAATAGCCATGAACTGACTATTCTATTTTCAATTAATAGGAGAATGATAACTACTATGTTTACATTTTATATCCCGGGCATGCAAGTGTTCTAGATAATTTACTCTGAGTTACCAGGAATTTGTAAAGAAGTGACACCATTTTACGTGAGTGTAACTTTTTTTTTCACCCACTTAGTCATTCTTAATAAACTCAAATATTTATTTTAACATTTCAATTCCAGGGACTGAAATATCCATATTTTAGCTACCACATTGTCAAGTTTAAATCTGAAAATGAACAATTCCAATTAATCTTAAAAATAATAATAATTGAGATCCTAACTCCAAGTTTGGCTGTTCCATGATTTCTTTTCATATTCTGGCAGCCTGATTACTGTCTTGCTCCATTTTGACCCTATGCTCTAGCCCATTCCATACTCCCTGAGCATTTCGCTCATGACTTTAAAGAGATTTTGATGTATCTAGAAGTCTCACTCTTTGGACACAATTTCCCTCTATGCTGGGCAAAAATCACAAGTTGCACAGCACCATCCTTCCACTAAAAATGAAGCAAAACACATTGGTACCCTGTGTGTACTTGCTTAGTCAGTGATTTACATTAAATATCATCCTCTATTCATTGAACAGAAAACAGATCCAGAATATTTGGGACAATTTTCTCCTGTTTCCTCTGGGATCTCTTAAGTGACCCATTTGTCCATAAATGTTTGTGGCTGATTGGTTTTTTGCTTTTTACCACTGTTCATCAAATCTCACCTACAAGTCACAAACAGTCTCTGTTCTTTGAGAAAGCTGTTTCTCAACAGACAACAATTTCTCCTGTTCTGTCTTAGAAAATATTTATTTTATTTACTTAAATATAATAATTCAGGTGAGGATTATCTGTCTTCTGGGTACATATACTGGCACAATATGTCTTAAATTGGAAGACTGTGTGCAATACTACTATACAGTGCATCAATTGTTACAGTAACTAGCATTCCTGAAAAAAACCCAAACAAAACCTGCCACCACTACCCCCCTTCCCCACAAAACAAGAAGAAATATGGCACAAATATCAAACAGAAGTCATGATCTTTATTTATGCTACAACTGCACTGAGCACAAACCTGTACCCAAACAAGCCTCTCAAACTCCTCTTCCAAACATCCTTCAACCTGCTTCCCTGCAAATCCTGTTGGCTAGCTTAATTCGTCCAGAAGCTGCATTCAAAAAACCACCACTTCAGTACACCTAGTTTCAGCCAACACTGCTGGCATCAAGATGCAAACAGTATTGTTTTCTCTGTACTCTTCAAGGTCAGTAAGCCTTCAGCAAGTTCTAACTTCAAACAGTGAATGTTTAACACTTTGTAAACCAAATGTAATATTTTAATATTCAAATCAGTATCTGATAAGAATTTGCTGGACAAAATCATAAAGCTAAGAAACATGTCAGCACTTCTAAGCTCTTCAGTTCCAAGCTCATAAATAGACCTGTTTTGCTCACTGTTGAAATATTATGTATCTCAGACAGACATGACTCACATATTGTATTATGCTCCTTTGGCTCATGTAGACACATACACACCCTATCTGTAACCTCTGCGGTCAGGAATTCACTAAAAATTATTTGTTTGATGCTACAGCTTAAGTGAAAAGTTCTATTTCATTACTATGCACAGTCCAGAATGCAAAAAAAACCCCGAATTATCTTAAAACCTTGAATATGAATAAGATCTTTAAATATGCCTCCCACCTCAGAAACACAGGAAGCAGTTCAGAAAAAGAGAGACTGAATTATTAAATCAAATGTTGAGTGCTCTGTCAGATTAACAAGCAGCTAAACTAAACTGTACAGATCCAACAGGACAAGAGTGTGTGGAGCTCCTCTTCACATGAGTTAACAACAAATATATGGAAGTGACACTCCGAAACCTTAAACTTGACAGTAGGTGACAGAAAATAGAAAGGACTTCGTTACCAAGTCTGCCATCTGGTTTTACAGCATTATATGTCATTTACATAAGAAGTAGATAAGAGATTTAAATCAGAACTTTATTAGAATGCATGTTAGTGCACCAGGCACTAATCATATTGGTGATTGTCAGTCACTCTCTGAGATGAAGTACCCGATATTAGGTGAGTGTAGCAAGGCAGCAGTCAAACAACAGCTCTCCATCTGTCTACAGGCCAAAAGCTATCACCTACACCTAGGTGTATCCATCTCTTACAAAGCCTGCATCTCAAAATAAATACAGGAGTTGCATGCAAGCTGTCTTTAAAAATGAGTTCATGATTGCCTTAGATCAACAAATCATAGGTTTAGTAGGTTAGTACTTAGCTGCAAGCTATATACTAGCAATATAAAGACATGCAAGTTCAGTTTGCTGCAAAGTATTAAAATAAATGAATCCATTACTGGATTAGCAAATTAGTTTAAATATTTTATGCAGCTACATAAACTAAAAAAACTAAACACCACTCCGCACATACACGAAAAAGCAACAGTAGAAAGAGTTGCAAGCAAAGGAAAAAGCAAGCCCACCTTTCAGCTGCATGTCAGTCTTAACTCAAGTGTGCAAACACTGTAGTTTGTTGCATTAAGCTGACATAAAACTTGTCAACTAGCAATCAACCTATTGCTTCTACCCTACCAATTCCTGTGCATCTTTCAGACTCTGGAACAAATCCACCTGAGAGTTAACAAAGCAAAACAAAATGTTAACATGCCACATCAGTTCCCTAATCTTGTTCAACAAGTGGACACACAACGCCCCTTCCTTGCTAGCAGAGGGGCTCACAAGGATGCATTCGTTTTCCACTCACTGCTTCTTTTTCCCTTCCCTTGAACTACATGAACACAAAAGAAACTCAGACAGCACTGAAAAGCTCTAGCATCAAGCCATCCTGATGGTTCCTATGGGGAGCCACTACATTGAGTTTGCCATAAATACACTATCATAGTTTTAAAAATAACCATAAACACACCACAACACCAATGCAAAACAACTACACTTCTTTTATGACTTCCATCCTAAATATTTGTAATATATTTGTCTTTTGAAAGGAATAGTTTTAGTGTTATAAGTACTGTGGTTTATTATAATTTCCATGACCTCCCTACAATTAACCTCAATTACATTTTCACTATACAGGATCGATCATTGTTTGTGGCAAAGAAGCCTATTGCTATTCAGGACAATAAAAGTCTATCTCAATAACTGAAAAACCAGTAATCTCTCTGTATAAAATTTTTCCATCACATTTTTATAATTTGTTTCAGAGTGTTGTTTCAGAATTTGTCTTTGACAGTATATAAGAATCATTGCAGCTAATGTAACAAGCCACTTCAGAGGATAAAAACAGAGCCAGACACGAGTATTGCACATGAAAGCACAAAGTAAGCTGAGTTCTCCTAAACATATATCATCATCATTATGATGGAGTTAGATTTAAGACAGGAAATTATGCAGCCTTTTATTTCATTTTTTTTCTGTTTTGAACCAAAGAGCCACATTCATACAACATATTTCTGTATACCTGACTGACAAACCTGAAAACATTTTAATAGCCAAACTAACAATTGGAAAAAAAAAATCACCTTTTTAAATATTAGCTCTTTGCTCTGAAGTTTGCTTTCAATTCTTATTTGCCAGTGATTCAATGCAGCTGATTCTCTAAGCTCTTCATCTTAACTTCACTACCACGAGTACAGCACTTGATATCACTGGGACCAATCAATTGCAAATTCAGCCACAGCAATTTTGTCAAGAATGAAGTTCTCTGCAACATTACGCTGTTATGCTGCAAGTGGTAAGTTTCTTATTAATGGAAATGGCCACTTTACTAGCACTCATAAAGAACAGTAATGCTGAGATTTGCATGTAATAAAAGATGGCAACCAATGGTTTTTTACCTGTTTAGGTTTCTAAGTCTTTTTATACTTAAACTTACAGCTTAAGTTGAGAAATTTGTGGCACATTCTGCAATAACCAAAACATCATTATTAAATTCACATTATTCCTTTTCTGCTTAAATTACTATATTTAAAAGAGCAATTGTAAGGAAAGAGATGAAGATTAGAATATTTTAACACTGTTCTATGATTCTTTGTAGCATTTACTGTTGAATAAGCAGAAGTGGCAATGTATACAAGGACTTGGAAATTACTACATTACACCACATTCAGCAAGTGGAAGAAAAAGTAATTTCATCATACAGGGTCATCTGCCTCATTAGCACTACTGTTTTTCTGATTTTATTCCACCTGGAGTACAGCAATTCCTATCCCTTTCCTATTCTACATTATGCTGTTAGACATATGCAGGTGGCTCTCTTTGGCACCGATAGACACAAGCTTTCATCCAAAGCAAACACCAATTTTGATGAACTGCAAATAAACTTCATTCTTTGTTCTAAATTTAGCAGATAGGTGTGGCTTCCACCAACATCCAAGAAGACAGACCTTGAAAAATATAAGCAGAATAAATTTCAGAGAAAGAATGCATACAGGCTTGTGCTTCATTTATGTACAGGAACAAGCAGGAAAGCAATCACTAGAACTGCTGCTTCCAGCTTCAGCAAGATTCTCAACTGATGCAAACTGCAGTAAGACCAGCTAAGTCAAGGCAATTACTTGCTCAATGCAGCAATGGAAGCTTACTGCAGCTGTTAATATGACCATTTATAAAGTCCTTTACAGTTAGTTAATAGTACTTTAAAAAAAATCCAAAGCATAATTAAAGGAATGGTTTTGTAACTTTTTTAAGTCACGTTGCCATTGGCAAAAATGCAGAACCACCAGCACAGCTGAAAAAGAAAGATTAATCAAAATGTAGTGTATCAGGACTTGCAGATCTGTTAAGTACGTACATGTGATGTAGTCAGGTGAGTTACAGGGTAACTGACGTGGTAGAGGCTGAAATTACGGCTGCCTTTTAGAAATTAATCCTTGATCTAAAAGGACTTTTACATTAAATTTTGAATCCCCCCCCAAGCATCTACCAAAAAAAGCTTCCCATGTCTATCCAATTACTGTGTCACAGACATAGCCTAAACAAACATAGCCTGACACACAGGAAAATTACTTAAAAGCTCTCAATACAAGTCTAATACGGCACTTGCCCATCTATTGAAGTTGGACAGGACAAACACTGGACTAGAGAAGAACACAGCACTTTGGGCAGGAGAGATTAAGCAGGTTATCAAGGTGGGAGATACATTATAGCAAAGACTTTGAAAGAGAATATTATTCTAGGTTTGGAACATTTGCTAAGTGCTTGCTACCTGGGAGAGGAACATAATTTGTCAATTCAAATTTTACCCTGCAAAAGCTAGTCTGCAAAAAGCACATAGAAATTCTCTCTCTTCTTCACTGCCCATGGTGGAGGATTGCATTTAATAGCAGAAGACCAGGCTTCAGTGTCAATTCTGTAGTATAACTGCAATTGCACAAGGGTTTTTAAACATGGGTTTAAATACAGCTTAAAAAAAAACCCAAACCCAAAAATTTGCCCTCTTTATGTGCTGTTCAAGCTATCTACTAAATCTTGCTTAAGCTCTCGCAGAGATAACAGTTGAGACTTGCAAAGGGCGAACTAAAAATCTGACTACTCTGCTTATATTTGGCATATCAACAATCAGTAGTCTATCCTCAAATTTCGTACATATCTACCCACATACCAGCAGCATGACATCACAACATGCTCACAGGTTACATCCCCAAGCATAATAGCAAGGGCATGAAACCCACTGCATACAGCAGCCTTGTCACTGTGCAGATCCCGAGGATTATTTATGACTGCAGACGCCAAGAGTGGAAGGAGATAAAGTAGACTATTTAATCAGGTCAAAAGCAACAGACATTCAATTACACAGACACACACAGGACCACCAAGGAGTCTCCCCACTCCTTGCTGATGCTTTTTCACGAAGGTATGTTCTGGGAGGACACAGTATATTCACTTCATGGTATATGCACCAGTCATATTTTATTTTTTAAAAATTGAGTTAATGTTACAATTTTTTCCAGTAAATCAATAGTTGCATTACAAAAGGTGCCTCTATCTGACATGCCTCAAAACAAAACAGAACCACACCAAATCAGTCCCAGCATGAAGTCTCAGTCCATATGAGCTTCCCCTTCCTCATACTTCCACTGTCCTGATTTTTGGTCCTCCTGAACAGTGGAACCAGCAAGTCCTGCCCACCCCAACTCTAGTATATAGAATTTTTAAATGAAAAATGTCAATATGAATTCAGATGAAGAGTGATGCCTATCATTTCCAATTCCTACATTCACAAATTATTCCCCATTTTCCCAAGTAAGGCTATAATAACAGCCTATAGTTTATGTATTACTCTTGGTACCACCATCATAAATATTCAGATTTCTCACTGATTCTTAGGAAGAGTGAGGAAGATGCTAACCTTACAGCAAGTGAGTTTGACATTGCAGGAACAAGAAACAAGGAACATAATTTATTTTTTTTTTTTAATCAAGGTAGAAGATTTTATTTCTGGACTGGAGATTTTCTGCCTTGCTTTAAATTATCTTTTTAGTTGTCCCCCAACATTTTTGCCCATCCTACTAAAAAGGCAGAAGAAATCCATTCTGCAAAGCTTCCCCACCAAAACTTCTCCAGAGGAAAGATCCCTGTCCTTCTCCCCCTCTCCTAAACCTCATGTCATTGATTTGGCCTCTTCTATTTCCAAATCTTTAGTAGACACTGACACAGTAGTGGGTTTCTACTTTGTATTAACCATCGCGGGGGGGAGGAACAAAACAGAGAAAAAAAATAATCTGCAATACAATTGAACACTCACAGTAAAATTAAGTGCCTTGTCGGGCAAAGGGCCGGAAGTAGGGCTAAAACAATAACTTCTACTTTTAAAGACTGGCCTAAACATACAGATCTGAATGAAACATACCTATGCCAAAGTCCTTCCCTGGTTTGACTGCAGTGTACAGGAGCTATCCTTCTCCTATCCAAACTTTCGCTGGGTATCTTTTTTGTACTTAATACAAAACAGGGAAAGCGGACCTTCGATCCTATTCATCAAACTGCTGAGATAATTGAGAAAAGACAGTCAAGTGATGACTTGGAAACAGTGTCAACAGTTATATGTTGTCCTGTACTATTCATGCAAGGAATAGATAGCAAAACAAGCATTTTTCTGTTCTCACTGGAGAAACACAAGTGATGAGAAGTCAATGAGCAACCCATTAGGGTTCATAATATCATTTAAAACAGTACTGCATCAAGCACTATGGTCTATTCTTCACATTAATTCAAAGTCCAACAGAAGGTTTTAATAAAAAGTATATTAAAAATGGACGGTTTTAGCCATCACAGTTTCCACTAATGAATTTGTTGACAAAAGCTTCCATTGGTTTCACTGCTGTTAGTTCTAAAGTCAAGTGAGCCAGCTGGACTCTGTTCTGACTCATGCAGCTTCATATCTAATTAAGTTTCATTTATAGAATCAAACTCCTCCAGTGGTTATAACCTTGCTGAAGACAGAGAGAGAACTCATTGACTTTCACAAAAATGTTTTACTGGTATGTGTGATATACAAAAATACCTACTTTTACTGTTGCTTTTCAAAGCAAATATGCAATGCTAGGTCATTCAACACAATCATTCTGTGATCTGAATTATTCCCTAATAACAATATAGCTCCTATATAACTCTTTCCCAGATATTTATTTTGGCTCTATAGTTGACCCTTGCTTTACATATTCAACAGCTGTTATACTGATAATTGAAGAGCTAATGGAAGCCATTAATGGACAAGGTAAATGTGCATCCATTTTCTGAAATGCTGTGAAAAGGTCCTAGTTCTCAATTCACCAGAAATAAAAAGGCAAAAATTTACATATATTTGCACCATAATCTGTTTGGACAAATCAGCTTTCACTTATTATTCTGGAGTCAGTATTGGAAAACTAGTTTTAAATTCTAACTGGAAACTTTAATTGTCTATTTGTGATCGCAAGCAAATTATAAATATATTTCTAGTAAAAAAAGCCTATATTTTCAAATAAGTGAGTGATAATCACAATAATAAAATGACACTTGCTAACTTTTTAATTCTCATTCCTGGATTTCTTAACCAGGAAACAGTAGAAAAATAACTGGTGACTAAAAGTGCACATTACTTTATGTAAAAATTAATTAGTTCTAACATCTATCTTAGACACAGAAAGAAAAGAGGTAAATGATAAGAAATGGTAAACAGTCAAATAGATCTTACTTTTTTTTTTAGTAAATTTTATCAAGTTATTCACAAACCCTTTCTGTGCTCTTATTTTAAATACTTCATGGGAAACTGATGAAAAACTCCAGAGTTCTCAAGTTTCTAGAAATATCCAAAATTAAAAAAAAAACAAACAAAAAAACCCCCACCAAACAAATAAAACCAAAAATCCACAACAAGAAAAAACAGGTTCACTACAGTATTTAATTCAAAGCCTGTTCTAAAATAATTAACTAAAGTCAACTGTAAAAGAATTTGATTTTTAATAATCTTCAATGGTATTAAAAAAATTGTAAGAGTAATGGTTAAATTTTGATCCTTCCAATGTCCTTGCTGATCAAGTTTTCCACAGGTAAAACATTTCACTTCTTTTAGTTTTGCCATTTTCAAAATAAAAGTGCCTACACTCAAGCACAACTATTGTGAAGATAAATTAATCTACAAAACTTCAGAGATCCAATGTTCACATACCCTTTACCACATGTTGGTTAATCTTGCTGTCCTTTCCTAAAGATAAAGAAGTGGTTAATAAAAAAAAATATATCTATAGATATTTGAAAGAATTTTGATAAAGGATAGGCTTATTATTATTTTTAATTTCTTCCAGAATATTAGCTGAAGATCAAATATAATTTGTGGTAATAAGGAGGACTTAATATCTCAAAATCATATTCTTTACACATTAACAGCATAATCCTTTTACATCCCAGACTATATATAGACATTAAAGTCATCTGCTAATCAATCACAGATTAATGACAACACACAAATCCGACTGAGCTGAAAGACCAGCCAATATAATCAGACATTCTTTATCACCTTTTTGCAATCAGTTCCAAGTAACACAAACACTCATTAAAATATAGAAGAGATTAATATAAAAGCTACATCTTATGACTCACATATGTACAAGTGAAAATACTACATCCAAATATATTAATGATTTCTTTTGATATGTTTTAGATGAGTCATGGCATGATATATCTTCATGCAAAGAGTATGAACTGAATCAGGAATCTGAGGTTCATCGTCTGGGTTTTATAGATTTTTATTTTAATTAATACTATTATTGCCATTGCACATAATTTCTTCTGAAGGTAACATGTCCCTCTTTGGTCTTAATAAATTCCTACTGTTTGATGGAGACTAATTAGATGAAGTACCCACTTTAATACTTCAAATAAGCAGCTACATTTTATGTTTTAGTGATAAGAAATATCCAGAGGCACTAAAAACGTTCTTAAAATTTCAGAGCTGTTTGTATGAGCATCAATTTATTTTGCTTCTCTCATGTCTCTGCAGAAGTTTCTCCTTTCTGTTTCATGATTTTTCTGTTTTACTTTTATTACAGGGTCTTCATCCTCTACAAGGTAGGATATTAGAAAAATACCCTTTTTTCTAACTACAAGGATATTAGAAAAATACCCTTTTTTTGAATGTATATTTAAACCATGAATACTATTAGGAGCTTACTTTTTTATTTAAATACAATGTTGAACAAATCTTAAATCATATACTATGACAACAAATATTGGAAAACATACCACAGTACAGGTATGAGGATGAGAAATATGTATTCTGGGAAATGTTAGCAACAGATTAGCTACAGAAATGAAAGATTATCTAATTAGATGATAGTGACTATGAAGATCACTATTTAATGACATAGCTGCTTTGAAGATAATTTAGCCATGTACCAGCAGTTCAAACTTTAAGAAATTACTTCTAAGATACAATCACTGACATCAAGGATAGTCCAGGAATACTCTTGTGGCACGGAACTCTCAGGAAAGGACGGTGTACAGCCCAAACAGCTGCAAGAGCTCCATAGGCTCCTTCAACACAGTTTCAAGAGACATGTATGCTGAAAAAGGGGGAAGCATTACTCAAAGGCACTGCCAGAACAGGGTCCATCAAAAGCACCAGCCATGATATCCTCTGGGTAAGGCCAGATTCCTTACTAGCTCATTACATTACAGTAGTCAGAAAACACTGGCACTCAGTTTCAGTCTTTAGTCCAGTATTCCAAAGTTTATTTCTACTTAATCAAGTGAACAAAGCAGCTGACCAGCTGAGGCTGAAGCAATTCCTTCAAAGTCATTACAGGTCAATGAACAGAATTACCAACAGTGGGTATATTTCAAGGAGGGATGAGTTGTTGAAGTTGCAATCCCATAGTGTTGAAAGTCAGATTTTACCCATATATTCTGCATTAGCCATTGTTGTTGGGGATTCTGCATTTCAGAAACCACAGAATAATAATTCAGCTCATATTTCATATCATTTTGGATGGTAACAAGTCAGTTGCCCATATGATAACAGCAGTGACCGGTTACATAAGATACTGATGAGAGAACAGATGCCGAGTTATTCACTAAGTCATCAGACATTAAAAACCACTAGATGAGTTTCTTTTAGGAAGGCAATAGTGTATCCCTAATGAAAGTATCTTAAATAATTTCTGATAATCAGAGTCAACATTCCAAATGAGGAGTCCCACAATACTCTCTTTTTTTCTGTTTACACCGCCAAGTGGGACTAAAGAATAAATGAGCAACTTTGGCATCTGTGTCACAAACATAAACACTTCAAAAGACTGTTTTTGCCAGCACCAGCAGAGAATTGGTGCTTCTGAAGCAGAGACACCTGTTGCACTTGAAGTAAAATCACATTCAGCAAGACAGAATTAACATTCAACTGCCTCGAGTACAAGCATAAGAAAACTAAACCAGTACAACCAGGAAGAACAGATAAGTACTGTGTGACATTGTTACATCACTAATCACATAACCAGCACCCAGCACTTCTAATCAAGTTAAACATAAATAAAATTAATTGCAATGGGACAAGTAGAGAATTATTATGGAGTTGCACAAATGAGCTACAGTAAGACGTGCAAATAGTAAAATCCGCAAAAAGATGTCAAACAGACATGAAAGATGTTTTGCTGGACTATTCTACCTTTACCATACAGATGGGAAAGCTGCTTAGTGAAGCTAGCCAATGGGACCAGTCTTATTCAGGGAAGAGAAAGATAAGACACCAGTAATGAACAAGAAAGGATGTGAAGAAAGACAACATTACATTAGTTTCCATTCAACCTTCTTCAAAAGAACATCTAAGAAGATCACTGCCACCTTCAAGTAAGACAGTCAAGTACTTGCAGCTATCAGTGCCAACAAAGTGTCATCGTCTCTGCTTGACTGTATACTCATAGCTGAATTAGGGTAGAGTGATATAGACTAAATACTTGATTATGTAGTGGTAATGCTTAAGAGGTAGCCATTGGTAATGCATATTATTAACAGCAGTAAATAAAGTGGTGTTGAAACTAGTCCACTGGTTTTCCTAACCATTCCCACTGCACGTACATTCTTTACACCAGAACTGTTTTATCACAGAAATTCCTGATCAAGTTTGAATTTCTTCTCGAAGAAACACAAACAGCAACAAAAAGCATCACACTGAATGAAAAAAAAAAAAAGGAGTGAGCAAAGAGAGTTAAGAAATCACTTATTCTGGATGGCAAAACATTCATCTTAATTCATACTCCAAAATGATCCAGTATAAAGAAAAAATATACACCTAACTGCCTAACAGGTGTTAAAGTCCATGGTCAGGCTGTAACAGATCCAGATTCACATGCTGCTTTGTCTCAATCAGACCACAGATCGCCTGGATTCTCTCAGAAATCCTAAGTACCCAATACACTATGAAACCATGACTTTGTATTCCTCTCATAGTTGCTGACCAAGTTTAAAAAAAGACTCCATTAAAACTTGTTACTTAACCAAAATGTTTTATAGGAAAATTTATGCAATTTCTAAATGAATGCTGAAGCATTAGGTACTCTCCACTAAAGAAAAAGGTAACTGCTTCATAATGGTTGTTCAATGCTGATGGGTAGATAGAAAAGGTTTCAGACCACTTACAGTATGAATTTTCCTAAACTGCAGCTTTCATCATCCAAAGAGTCTGTAGTATATTTAGCATGCTTGATACTGAGCGTATATTCTATAAATAGTTATATACTGAGAGATAATTAGGGGAACAGTTTACTCTGATTTTTTTTTTTTTAGAAGTTAGAATTTGACAAGCTCTCATGACAACTCCACAAATTAAGTAACTTTAATGTTACAAACTCTTCCTAATCCTTCCCACACACAGTAAATTTCCAAATAGTTCAAAAGAGAATCAATATTGCAAAGGAATAAAATGAGAATTACTACTGAAAGTGGAACAAGTTTACTTGTAAAGGATTAAATGATGTTAAAATGTGTAAAAAAATATTTTTTTTCTATGACTGAATTTTATGAACTGACCTGGCCTAATCCTGCTGAGCAGCAGAACTTAACAAAGCTGATCAAGCAGCTCCAGTGAGGAGCTGATCTGAATCCCAACACAAGGATAACTAAGGCAGTGAAGCTGCATCCACATACAGTAAAAGGACATTTTATGACTCTAAACTTATTAACCCCCATTAAACAGACTGGAAGACCAAGGGATTTTTTTTTTTCCTATGAATTTTACAAGGACAAACACTTTTTGCCTCTTTTTAGTAAATACTTTTCTAATGCAAAAACATTCCTAACACAGTGAATATATCAAACCACTGAGGCTGCCAACATCCATGCAAACCTCTTATCAGGTTTAGTTCGGAGGAAAACCAAGAAGCAGACATTGGTGAAGAAAACCCCTGTGCGCTTCAATGAATATTCATTACATCCTCTAATTTATTATCATGTTTACAGCCAAAACTGCAGAGCAAATTACATTCTACGTAAGGTCCTGAGGGGGTTTTCATTTCCACAGCTTGGACTAGTACCAAAATAAAGTGCATTAGAGAGAAATTGCAACAAGACCATTAATATTTAATGGACTACTAACAGCAGTTCTTCCTCAAGACAAAGTCGCAGAGCAGAGGAGGCAAAGATCATTCAGAACTTTGTTCCAAAAAAATTCTTTTCATTAAGCAAACTGAATTCAAACTGACAAACAGGTGGCTTTCTAAACAAAAACAAGCAAAAAAACCAAACCATAAGAAACTGCCCCTGACAACAAAAAACCTAACAAGTCCCCCCTGCAAAAAAAAGTTAAAGAAAACCCACTCAACATTAAATAGAAATAAGCAGGTGAAATTGGACCTGGGAGATAATAGACAGTGCAAAGGAGAAATCAAACTTATTACAGGAGCAGAACAGAATATGAAAGTGCCCATGCAGGGAGGGAAAGTATCATATGGGGAAAACCCAACATAATCAGTGCTTGGCAAATGTAAACAAGTCAATGAACATGACAACTCTGAAATTTCCATTTCCTAGCACAGAAACAGCTTCAAACTACCACTACAAGAGAATGGAATTAAAATACAGGGAAAAGCAAGTGTCCAGCAGCCAGTAGAACTTTTACAGCATTAGCACAGATGATATAAACTTGTATCATTTCTCTAGTGATTCCAGAGGATGGCTGCAGCAGCACAGTCACTACAAAGGGTATGACAGATAAGGATACTCACACTGCTCTAGATTCATTTTCAAAACTGAAAGCAAATACAGTAAAGTCACTTAAACCAGTACTTTGTTCTCTTCCTGCTCACCAAAGCTAGTGAGGAAATCCCCAATTACAGTTCCTCTAACACTTGGTAAAGCGACAGTCATGAAAATACAGCTTCACTTTCAGATTGCAATTACAGCTCTGATGTAGCCTCTGAGCACTGACCAATGATTACTGATCGTCACCTCCTGGACAACATCCCTTTCCATAGAAAAATTCTTTGCCTTTTTCCCTATTCCATTACTCCTGCACTGGTATTTTAAATAACTTGATCACTCTGATTACTTGATCCTGCAAAAACAGACTCAGGCATCTGATTTCATACCTGCTGAACTCTTATCTCTTCCCATCTACTTTGTACTTTGTGGAAAGAATGAGACTGGAGCTGTAGGTCCTTATCTGCTTGCTGTATGTTCTTCTCTCCCTCTCTGACATTTTTACATGGGGAAGATTCTCCCCAGTGGAGCAGGCATACAGATGAAAAGACTGTGGTCTCATCCTGCAATTAATATCACCTACTTTAGTCTATCTTGGAAACTTCTCTGTTCACAAGTCTTCATAAACCCAGTCCTGTTTCTCAGGGCATTGCAGAGACCTCAGAGTTACAGCAGAAGACGTTCTAAACTGAGTCAGTCTAAATGGTAATTTATTTATTTAAGTGAAAATATCTTCTAGCATGGCACAGATCAGAATTCACATCATGTCACCTTTTTAATATTTTCTCTAGGATTACATTTGAAACTACACTTGGTTTAGGTACCAACTGGTGCAGTTACCAGAGGAACTAACTAAGATAGCTACAAAATAAATACACACAGGTCACTACAAATTAAGCAATGGATGTTCTTGTCTTTTTTGTCATACATTTTCCTGATCATACAATAAAACCATAAATAGTATAGAAGAGCATTAACCATTAGGACATTTGCTACATTAACCTTTGTATTGAGTATCCCAGAGCATAATTATGTTATTTTGCAACTTGAAGTTTTCTTCCAGAGGGTATTTAATCTCACAAATGTAATTAAATTCTGACCTATGTTCAATAAAATAATAGAATAAATCCCAAAGCAATGTTGGTGATTCTTATCCACATTACAAAAGTGTGTTTTGCTTTTAAAAATAATTACTTTCAAAAGAAAAAAAAAAAACAAACCAAAACATAAATAGCAAAGCAAAGGTTGTAAAATCACTTGAAATAATTCAGATCTAGATTTACAAAAAACACTGGGTGGAGTCAGGAGTGAAAGTCCTATCAACTTCTATCACTGAGGTAGTAACAGAGACAACTTTTTCAGATCTCCAAAAGGTTGGCTTTAAATTTTCATATTACTGTGGTCTTGCACTGAACCCTAGCCTTTCTCATCAACTTAGGGGCTCTAAGGGCCTTTTACTGAGGCCACTTTTATAGCAAATAGTTTCTCAGTTGGACCTATCCTTTTTCACCCAAGCCCCAGAAGTGAAAGAGTGATTTTCTGACCAGAGGAACCAATACAGAGCTAAGTCTGAAGAGTTGCTAACTCAGAAGCAGCAATAAGAGAAAACACAGAGTTTCAAATGCTAAGAAAGCTGGTTTTCTTCAGAAGATCTGGAGTGTGAGGGGAATGAGTAGTTTTGCCAAGCAGGAATGCTTTAGCATTAACAGACAAGAGGTAACAGACAAAAGTAGTTCATTTCTGGGCAGAGGAAATTAAACTCCTCAGGTTCCCTGGTGTTTCAAGACACCAGGCAATAGAGTTGCCTATGTTCATTCATAGGTCAGAAAACTTCTCTGCACTACAGTTTTTGAAAAGCACATGGTATGCAGACAATTAAAAGATACTGGAGACTCAAAAATGCAAATCCCTGAAATCATGAGCTGGAGAACAGGTGCTCACCTGAGATATTCTCCTGGAAAGAAACAGGTGGCAGTGGACAGACAGCAGCCAGCATGGGCATCAGCATTCAGCTTGTGCCTCCCATATCCAGCCAAAAAATACAAATAATGCAGGAAAATGAGAAAATTCTAGAGGGGGATTAGACCATTCATCTTTAACATTGTAATTATCTTTCCTTCTGACTAATAATTTTTGGGAAAGGGAAAGAACTGGTGAATAAGTACACCCAGGTCCTCAGACAGCCTCACATAAACAAGACACAAATTAACTAACTTAAATCTTAGGGAATGATCTTTGTGTAAATGCAAAGTTGTGATGAAGATAAGCTGGCCTTGTTAGAAGAGGTATCAGATGTTGTTATTATATCTGATTAGAATTGATTATTAGAGCAAGTTACAAGAAACATGATCACTTTTAGAAATAAACTGGTTTCCCATTTAAAAAATATACCCTTATGTCAAATTCACAGATTATAATCGATCAGCAGTAAGGTAATATATAGCAAAATAGCATTTCAGAGTGAGATTCTCATTTGCCATTCATTTTAGATAGGTATAGCACATATGAGGAATGTTTGTGTATAAGATGTCGTTCTGGATGAACAATATATTTTGGGAGAGCTAGACAAATCTAGGTCAAGGTTAAGAGTTGAAAAAGTGCTTGAAAACAGATATGAATAGAGGTCCTTTCTAGCTCCACATTTCTCTGTGATTGAAGACAGTCTGATGTAGCCTGACTGCTGATACAGAGGGGGACACACTGTGACTAGAATTTGATATTGAATCACAGATAGCTGTACAGGGAAGGCTCACGGTGTTCAACCCCAACTGACTACGTGTGGAGGACAAACTGTGATTAATGTCCAAAGTCAAAGCTGACAGCAGCTATTACAGAGTGGATTACACAGAAACCTAACATAATATTACCAGACATCACCCTCAATCAAGCCTCTCTCCTGAATAGAGTGATCAACACTAATCCCATTGCCATGCTATTATATTAGTAGACTCGTAAGCTTGCCATTCCCCCACACCATTCAAATGTACAAAGTTGGTGGTTCCTGGCCATTTGGAATACCAAATGGACAGGGATGGGGTTCAAACTTTCCCGAATATTGCTAAAGGTTCTAAACATTAATTCTCTGGGAAAAATCTTAACTAACAATATATCCGCTTAACAAATACAGCTAAGAAATCATGCAGACATCTCCACAGATGGCAGCAATGGACTCCCTGAGCTAGCATATCCTTTTGCATCAACATGACAACTGCATTATAAACACTATTTTTATAGCACACATGCTTAAGCAAGCAAAATGATTATAGCCACATCACTCAATTGGCTAAATCCAATGGAGAATTTGTGCAAACAAGCGTTGCCAAAGAGATTTTATTCCAAATGGATTTTATTCCAAACTTCTAAACGGAAGCCTTATTTTGTCTGGTCACATGCCAAAACGCACCACAAAATATGTGTAAAAAACGCAAAAAATGTTCTATAGTTAATATTGTCTAACAAGAACTTCAACCAATGTACCCAGTCTACAAAGGTAAAACATCCATAGCTCACAGGTTTGTTTTTCTGCTTTTTTTTTCTCTTTCAATTTGTTTTTAACTGTAAGATTACCATTTCAATAATATTTAAGCATACTACAGAGGCAACATTTACTAAGATAAAATTTTTTCCTTGTTTTTCTTCAGTTGTTTAGGTCACAATTAGAAAAAATAGACTTAGAGACTGGAATTCTTGAATTCTTTTTTTCAACTTTTCAGATTGGTTTGGCTTTTGAAATCACCCAGTGAAAATTAGCAAATTAATTTTAGAATTATTTTTTATGTATTTTTGAAAGAAAAAGGGAGGAGGTTAACACCAAACAGTTAATAGGTGCCATACTAGATATTTATGTTCACATCTTTAAGAAACCAATTGTAAGACATCACTTGACCTGGATATAAACAACAATTTAGTATCCAACTCATTTAACTTTGTTAGGTTCGACAAGTAAATTTGGAAGGTACTTTAAGTAATAAATATCTACTGCTACAAATATGATTCACACACCCTAAAATTATTTGCATAAAAGATCTAGATAGAATAATTATTTGAGAGAAAAAGTCTTTTCCCTACCTTGACTCTATAAGAATAGAAGGAGAGATAGCACTATAGTTTAGGCCAGATGATCAACTTTGAGCTAGACACATTTAGATGGCATAGATCACATCCCATAAAGTAATGATTTCAGTATTGATTGGCAGTTTCCATATTCAGATCATCTGCATCACAGCTACCATGTTATATATGTGTAATATTCTCTGCAGGGTTAAAGTAGTACAGCCATATAAACAAGGCATAGCAAGTTTGAAGTGAACCCGACTGAAGCAAACAGTTTAAAACACTTATTTCAAAGTTTTATCCCTAACTGCATTAAGAAAAAAACAGTGAGGGGCATTAGCACATTCTCTCCCATAAGTAATTTAGAAAAACCCTTGTTATGCACTACTAGCTGTGCTGAATATGCACTGAAATCAATCCCTTACACTGTAGTTACTACATAACATCATCACCAGGCACAAGAACCTCTTTGTCATAGCAATTTATCAGCTTGCAGCAGACCCCTCCTTCCCAAGACAGCAAAGCCCAGAGCCCAAACTGCTGCCAAGTGCACAAGCACCTGCCTCAGCTGGGCTCTCCAGGGCAGGCTCAGCCCTCGCTCAGGCTGAGCGTCAGTTTGCCAAATGGATCCTGACAGCTTGCCAGAGGGGAGGGCTCTTACATGCTCGTTGACATGCAGTCTCTTTTCCCGCATCTGCAAAACCTGCAGCTAGCCTAATGTCTCCAGCTGCTCCTACCTCTACTCCTCTCACCAGCACTCAAGCACCCAGAGGGCAGCTTCCACATCTGAACAACACATTTAATCAGAGAAAATTCAGTTCAAGTTGCTGCAAACAGAAAGACATTCAAAACTCATTGACTTCCAGCAGATATTGGATCCTCATTATGAGATGCAAAAAGAGCTAGAAGTTATAGGAGTCTGCTACCCATATTCTCACACAGTCTCATTTTCTTGCAGAAGGAATCATTGAGAGCTTATACTACCTTTACCATTATCTGTAGAGCCTGCAATAATTGGATATCCTTAAAACCCTAAAAAGGACTAGATATCGTTCAAACACAATCTTGCAAGTAAGCTATATGCTATCCAAAACTAAATTCCTCTCCTTAGTTTCCCTTAATCTATTATAAGGCAACTTCTACTGTTTTCACACCATTAAAATTCAGGGTTTCCTAGTCATTCACTGTGTCTCCCCCGAACAGAAAGTGAGATTTTATTTTTTTTTATATTACAGTTTCCATAAGCACTCACATATTTTCTCACCAACAGTATAACATGGGAAAGAGCTAAAAGATACTGTTCCACAGATGAAGAGGAGTGAGCGCAGTCAAGATCTGCTATTCCAATTCATGAATTTGGTACATCTTTACAGTTTTAAATCCTCAAAGTTTTAACAATGAATGGCAGGAAACATACCAGAGAAGTTTTTTTGCACTATAAACATTTAGTTCATTCAGACTATTAGGAATGTTGACCCACTCTCACTATCACGAGAGTCAGTTTGCTGCTGACACACATGGCTAAGACTCAGACCTCCACAGCCAGTGCTCCAGTTGTTTTCTTTGCCTTTAGCAGTGCAAAAGAGAATTTCTATAAGGTTGCATTGATAAGGCCAAAAGGTTTGCTTGGAAAGACTTTTCTCAGTTGTTTAAGCATGGATGGGTGTAAATATTTATGAGGGCAGAAAAGCATATCAAAACCTAGTGGAGCTGTGAGACGAGTTTAAACCATACCATCTACAACCCATTAACACAGGTTGTGCTATGTTTCTCAACTCGGTAGGTACAGAAAGCTACAAGGACTGGTATAATTTCACTTTGGTGCAACAAAAGTGTCATAAAAAGTTACATAAGCATGCATGTCCTTACCAGAAGATTTAAAATACATGTAACTAGAGACGTTGCCCCAAGGCATTTCATTTTGTTTCAGGATGGTTGAAAACGGTGTTGCAACTATCTTTGCATTCTTTATGTAAAGATCCACCAGTTTGTCCTTGAAAGCTATACAGAAGCTGTCCCAATATAAGAACTGTGTTTTGAGGGGGATTTTGCTATTTCATGGTATCCTGAATACCTTACTAAGGAATACACTGCTAGCAACCTGGGTTGCCACCAGAAATTTCCCAAACATGGCAAAATATTTATACAGGGACACAAACAGATTTCACCCGTGCATTAAATATGATCAATTTCAAGAAGAAAACTTGAAAAGATTTAGAGTACACAAGTACTCAAGATTACAAGTAAATTAAAAAAAATAATAATATATGGGCACTATATGGGAAAATTTAAGGTGAAAGGATCAAGTCATTCAAGATCAAAATTCAATCACACATTGACTACCTAAAATAAAAAGGTGTATCATATACAAGAAAGAGCCCTTTTAAGTAATTCCAAAAAGCAAGCAAATAGTTTAATATCAAATTAATTTTTTCTCAACATGAGATGAAACATAATTTAAACTTTAAAAATTTAAGATCTTCCAGTTTTTCCAAGAAGGGTTAAAAGAAATCAGGATGTTTAATATAAAAAGAGAACACTGAAATTAGATGCCATGAAATTTTTTTTTAGTTGTTATTTTGAAGTAATTATTTAACAAAACCAGCTAAAACCATTGTGTACAAAAAGGGATGTTCAATAGTAGCGCATTGTTTTGTCATGTTTGCTCTACTTTCTAACACAGAAAGCACTTGTACTGAAGGCTACTTTGAAGATAGTGTTGTCACAGAAGGAGAAATGCATTTAGTACCATCCTATCAAAAAGGAAAAGAAGGAGGACCCAGGAAAATACCACTCCTGGAAAGATGACACAAGAGGTCATGCTGGAGGTCATTACCAAGCACGTAGAAGAAAGCAAGGTCATCAGGAATAGTCAGCGTAGATTCACCAAGGGGAAATCATGCTTGACCATTCTGATAATCTTCTATGATGACATGGTAGGATGGGTCAACAAGGGGAGAGCAGTGGATGTTATCTATCTTGACTTCAACAAGGCTTTTGACACTGTCTCTCCTAACATCCTTCTAGGTAAGCTCAGGAAATGTGGGTTAGATGAATGTACAGTAAGGTGGATCAAAAACTGGCTAAATGGTAGAGCTCAGAGGTTCATGATCAACAGAGCAGAATCCAGTTGAAGGCTTGTAGTTGGTGGTGTTCCCCAGAGATCAATACTGGGTCCAGCCTTACTCAACTGGTTTATTAATGACCTGGACAAAGGAATAGAATGCAGCCTAAGCAGGTCTGTTGATGATACAAAACTGGGAGGAGTGGTTGATGTATTGGGAAGCTGTGCTGCCATTCAGAAGGACCTTGATGCACTGGGAAGTTTGGCAGAGAACAACCTAATGAGGTGCTATAGGGGTGAGTGTAGGGTTCTGCACCTGGGAAGGAATAACCCCAGGTACCAATACAGGTTGGGAGCTGACCTACTAGAGAGCAGTTCTGCAGAGAAGTACCTGGGAGTGGATGACAGGTTGTCCATGAGCCAGCAGTGTGCCCTCATGGCCAGGAGAGTCAACAGTGTCCTGGGGTGCAATAGGAAGAGCACTGCCAGTAGGTTGAGGGAGGTGATCTTGCCCCTCTACTCGGCCCTAGTGAGGCTGCATCTGGAGTACTGTGTCCAGTTCTGGGCTCCTCAATACAAGAAAGCTAAGAAGCTACGGGAGAGGGCCCAGCAGAAAGCCACAAAGATGATCAGAGGTGTGGAGCATCTCTCTTAGGAGGAGAGACTGCAAGAGCCGGGCCTGTTTAGTCTAGAGAAGATGGAAAGGGCATCTCATTAATGCATATAAATATGTAAAAACAGATGCCAAAAGGATAGTGTCAGACTCTTTTCATTGATGCCCACTGACAGGATGAAGAGTAATGGCCATAAACAAAAAAACACAAGAAGTTACACCTCAACATGAGGAAGAACTACTTCACTTTCAGGGTGGCAGAGCACTGGAACAGGCTGCCCAGGGATATCATGGAGTCTTCCTCTCTGGAGGCATTCAAAACCCACCTGGACAAGTTCCTGTGTCACCTGCTGTAGATGACCCTGCCTTGGCAGAGGAGTTGGACTAGATATTCTCCAGACATCCATTTAAACCCTAAAAATGCTGTGATTCTACTCATAACAGAGGTTCCCTGTAAATAAAATATTTCATTTGATGTTCTACTCAGAATGTGCTTTTGCAGTCTCTGCTAGCACTGCCTCCATCCTTGTCGAGAGGCACAATATCCTCTTCCTCTTTTTCCTTTTTTTATGTATTACCTGCCTCTCACATGTACAGAAGAGTCATCCTAGCACCTTGCCATCTCCTGTCCATATTAATTCCCCAAAAAGTATCCAAGTATCTCTTTGATGAATCAATTTTCCTTCTCATTAGAGAAGAAAAAAAAATAATTTCACCTGCAAGCCCCTCTTCCCTCCCCCGCTGTGCAATACCTTCTGCTTTCCTCACCTCCATCAGTGTAATAAATTTCAGTGCCAGAATTACACCATATTGTTCAACCCTGAAGAATTCTGGGAAACAGGTCTTGCATGAAAAAATATTTTAAAATGTTTTACACTAACTTGACCAGTTCCTGTTTAGCTTGCAAGAATTTATGGAAATAGTACACAGTACTGTCGTTGCTGAAGTAAAAGTATTTTTTTAAAAAAGCTTATTCCATTTGATTCCCTCACCCTAAATGTTTTTGATTCTCCAGCAGTCTCACTTCCATGGGATTACTACATAGATAGAGAGTAGCTCCTTCCTTAACCTTCCTAGCTCAGCTGGTTTTATGACTTTTTCTGGTGCTGATACACTAAGAGAATACAGCAACCATCAGGGATTATCCATCTGCAAATTATATGTAAACCCAGCTCTATTTTCACTCACATATTAGAAGCAGTTTGGCTTGGGGGATTATTCTACCCATTGACCAAAGTATTAGAGAGTATACCAGAAAAAAAAAAATTGCTATCCTAAAGTCACCTAAGTAAGCTAGGTTGATATTAAAGTTCTCTGCTATGTTTTAATAGCACTGTATCAATTAAAAAAACCCCAAAAAACAAAACAACAAACAAACCCCCTGAATTTAGAGAGAGAAAACAATTGCCAGGACCTTTTCCTCAAAGTTGCAGCCACACATCTAATTAAGAGGGAAATAGTCATTTAAAATTACACAAAAGAAACACTGAAAAAAACCCCAGAAAACGCGTTGTGGTACAAAAGGAAACATATGTAGCAATTCAGCAATAAGGAGTTTACAACAAAAATAGAAGTGAAAATCGGATCCTTGCCACCTAAAAAATAAGTAAATCCAAAGCGAAACACCTTCCATCCATACATTACAAAAACAGATGTGAAGTGATCATTAGGTCAACCACTCAAGTCAGACAGAGACACTATTAAGATTGTCTGTTCAAATCTAACTTGCTCCTAGTGATCATCGTATTTGTTGCTACAGAAGTCAGTAACCTACAGCTTTTGGCTGCACTGGCAAGTAGTTCTGCCAAGTAGGAGCTACAGCCCAGTAGGAGCAACTCAGCATTCAAATGGTATGTGTGCTGAACATGTACTTCTGACTATCCTCAGTCTGATCCCATGAACTGAGCACACATTCAGTGCCGAAACACACAAGTCATGCTTGCTTTGGATAGATTCATCTGAAAGTCAGATTTTATGCTCCATGACCAATTTACGAGATAAGCCAGGGTAAGACAGGTGACAAAGACGGGCACCAATATCAAAATCACAGTCCTGATGTAAATCTGCTGACTAGTATAATCACATCCCTTGCAGAAGACATGGACACAGGTTCTGGTTGACATCTGGCCAGCCTGTGCAGGACTAGAAGTCAGAGCATCACAAAATGGATGTTTTCCAAAGCCAGTGGCTTGCATATGCAAGTTAATGGCAGTATCTCATATTCCTCATCCATTTTAGAATGTCAAATTACACAGGTATGGTCTGCTTTAGGGATAAATGAATAAGTAAATCTGACTCAGCTGTGCTAATACATGTAGTGACCACATCCATAGTGAAATTGCCTTTATAAAGTTAATTTTCCATGGGCTTTTTTTCCCCAGAAAAAAAAAAAAAAATCTCATCGAAGTCAACAATATAACCAGGAAACTTTTTATTAGCTCAATATTTTTTTCTATAAAGCTATGTCCCAATTTTCTATTCTGGACTTCTTAATTACACACCTTAAATTCCGTTATTCCATTTTCCAGAAGACACCTCCACTACTCAGTGTACACAGCCCTATGGGTTCTCAGTGAATGTCACAGATTAGAGTCTTTGAAATTTTTCATTTGTCACATCCCACAGAAGCCAGAATTTCACATTTAAAATTCCTGAGTTGACCTTCAGAGTTACTGCAGTCACAAACCCCACCTCTGATTTTACAAGTGTGCAGCTTCTTCTCCCTCTGGTCTTGCCCCCATACTTCCTCCTCTTATTTTTCGCCCTTCAGAAGGTAGTATCTATCATACATGCTACAAGGCTGTTGAAATGACAAGTATAAAGAAAGAGGATCCATAAAGGATTCTCAAAGTCATCTAAAATGAAAGGAGAAAATTCTCAACATTTCTGTTATTATGTTCAAGGAAGCAAATGAGAAGTTATCTAGGTCAAAGAAAAACGTTATATTGAAGAGACAAGAGAGAAGCTAGAGAAGTATATGAGCAATAACTTAGGTAACAGAATCTGAATTTGTTTTCTCTCATTGCCGTGAGCCTGGTGTTATTTATGGAAACTAGGACCTTGTGTTATATAGGGAAACCAGGAAGAAAGTAGTTGCAATGGAGTGACTACAATAATGCCTGGCAATAATGATATTAAATCCATGTTCTTCTAATTATTCTCAGTGTGTAATCTGGTTCTCTCCTCAGTCTTGCTGTCTAAAAGCAGCTGGACTTCCTTCATTCCAGCAGAGTAGAATATGAAGACGAAAGTTCCCTTTTGTTTCTCTTTCTCATTCACTGGGTCAATGAACAGGAGGATACCTTTGGTCACAAAGGGAGAAGTCACAAGGCATGTACTTTGCCTCCTGTGAGTCTAAAAAATGATTTTGAAGCATTACCTGCAGCACTGTGTGACAATGAGCACAGCAAAACTATATATAGTAAAAGCTTAGCAAAGAAATAAGACAACTAGTGAATAGAGAAGACTGAAGTCACCAAGGCAAGCAAACTGACACATTAACGGATTTAACAAAATATTCTGTGACAGTGCTCTCTTACACATTCAAAACAGTTCAATACACAGAAAAAAGTATAGGATATCATGATGCCTGTCCCTAATAACTCCCAAGCTTTGATCAGAGCTTCCCCTCCCAGAAATATAGAAATACCTTTTGTTGTTGGATTTCTTCTATGTAGTATTTCCATCAATACTCGAGTTTTTCTTTAGTCTGAATTTACGTATACATTCTAATTTAAAAAAAAAACAAAACTTCTGTTAACCACTATCTTTGATTTCACTTATGTTCTCTATTCAGTTAAGACCAGTGGTAACCAACTGAATGACCAAGAGGTACAGACCAGCCGATAGGAGAAGGAAGTTTGTGTGCTTACTGTAAGAAACCAAGCTTAAGAAAAAAAAAAAACAAACAGTAGATTCTCTTTTAAAGAGTTCAATGAAACAAAGTTGAACCACATTATGTTTTAGCAATCCAGCTATGACTAGTGGCAGCAAAGGACCACTTAACCGCAAGGAGAAAACAGCGCAATCAATTCCTTGCTCCACTTTTCTCACAAAGTAAAACAACACGGGGCAGGGTCAGAGGAGATACAGATCCAAAACACACAAACAAGAAACAAATGAGAAACAAATGTTTGAGGAATTGTAACAGGCTGTAACTCGAATGGAACTCAGAAAAAGATACATAGAGGAGAAAAAAAAACAGGGGAAGGTGATTAAAAAAAAGAGAACTTCCAATGGAAGTGGATATTGTTGGCTCATAAATCAATGCTCTGCTCAGTATGTTTTTGATGGTGCAAGAAATATTAAGTTCACAAAAAAAATTATATGGAACTCCAATTAGCTATATCCTTAGTAGAAGAGGATCTAATGAAAATAATAAGGAAGGATAAAGGCCCAGAAAGAGAACTCCTTACCTTAATAAATGGTCACATATATTATCAGTGTAAACCACCATCCCCTATTCTGTAAGTAGGTTGCATTTATTTTACCATTACAACTTTCCTCTAAAAATGTACACAAGACTTTCCAATTCATACATTACCTTGCATTACTTGCCCTCCCCCCAAAAAAGTCTACAGAAACTTCCAAAATAGGAGCTAGAGATCCTGAGTTGAGAAACTTTATCTGGACTTGCATGATTTCCAACTTTCAGTAATTTAGTTCTCTGAAGTTAACTTCTCCAGTAATACAAATATTTGAAGTGCATTATTTTTACTAAATTCAGTATATATTCCCTACATCTGCTATTGATAAATCCATGTTTTATCACTTAGCTCTACAATTTCATTTGGTTCTGCCAAAAGAATATTGAGGCTAGATATTCTCCCTGAACTACAAAGTGTTAATGAAGAGACATTAATAATTCAAACATTATCATGAGCAGGTAAATACAGGATATGAAGGACCTATACTGCCTCCAGTGCTGCCCAATATAACGGTTTGTTCAAGAATATAACAACTGTTACAACAATATGGATCCATTTCTATTTTAGTTTGATACAATTATTTAAAAGGCTTGAGCTTTTCTGAAAGTATTGCCTTCAGCTTTCAGACAGAGGCCCACACAGGTGCTTAACTTCTTAGGCAATTTTAAAAAAGTAGACAGTTTTTAATTCCTATAACGCAGTGATGGCATTTTAAGAGGCTAAATAGTAAATTTATCCTCTCCGAATAAGCACAATACATTTGATAAGTGATTGCAGCTACCATGGTACAAGTTGCTCCCTGCTGTCTGTCCATGAATCTCTTTCTTGCAAACTAACTTCAAGCATTACTCTAAAAAACCAAATAAATCTGAGGAATCGAGGTCACCATAAATCAATTTGGTAGCCTGTAGATCCAGTCTCATCCTTTGTTTTGTACTTTGATCGGGTTCAGATCACAGATCGTGCATTAGGAAAAGTATTTCAGACAAGAAGCCTTAGCAGCACACAAAAACACCTATAAAAGCTCAAACCCTTAAGTATACAATTCCAACACCTGAGCTTTATAAGCCTGATGTTTTAATCAAACAAAATCAAACAAACTGAACAAGACTTGGAGAGATTACTGATGTCAGTTCTCAGGCTGAACCCTGAACAACAGCTGGTTTACTGGAGAAGTTCCAGCTGACTGGAAATTAGCAAATGTTATGCCCATGTACAAGAAGGGTTGGAAGGCAGGATGATCTGGGGAATGGTAGGTATGTCAGCCTAACCTTGGTTCTGGGTAAGGTTATAGAAGAGATCACTCTGAACGTCCTGCATGTGTTGTGTAATGGCAACCAGGGGATCAAGCCCAGTCACCATGGATTTATGAAAGCAGGCCCTGCTTGAAAAAGGTGATCTTCTATGACAAAGTGACCCACTTAGTAAATGAGGGAAAGGCTGCGGATGGAGTCTAACTAGACTTCAGCAAAGCATATGACACCATCTCCCACAGCTTTCTCCTAGAAAAACTGGATGTTTGTTGCTTGAATGGGTGGGTTCTTGGGTAAAATAATGGCTGGATGGTTGGACCCAGAGAGTTGTGGTGAATGGACCTAAATCCAGTTGGCAGCCAGTCACTAGTGGTGTTCCCCAGGGCTCCATTTGGGTCTGTATTTGTTTAACATCTTTTTTGATGATCTGGACATGGGGATTGAGAGCATACTCGGTAAATATGCAGATGACACAAAGCTGGGTGAGAGTGTTGATTGGTTGGAGGGTAGGAAAACTCTACAGAGACCTGGACAGTCTTGATCAACAGGCAAATGACAACTGCATGAGGTTCAATAAGTGCTGGGTTGAGTGGTTTAAGGATTAGAGTAGTAGTGCTGATCTTAAAAGTCTCTTCCAACCTTGATGATTCTATGATTGATATTACTGACACTTAGTAACTACCATGACATTCAAATTGCAGCTGCTGCAAAGGGTCACCCACATCAGGCAGCTGCAGACACCTCACATTGTGTACGAACTCGTGTTTTCCCTGTTGAGAAGTATAACTTAAGTCTGAATGGGTGGAAAAGCTACTTCTCAGCACCTGTTAGAAGTACAACATGATCGTCCTGACACAAACATCATAAATAGATTTCACTAAGAATTTCTCTGGCTATGGTTATGGAGAAATTGCAATTTCATCCTACTCCTGTGTACATACTTACACTTTCCTTTTGGGTAGGTACCAGGAAGCTGTTGCCTAACATCAATCTCTCAACTAAATGATCATAAACACAGCAAAAGAGACTCACAATGGTTTTCATCAAAGCTGATGTTTTCATACAAGCATGCCAGGTAAATGATTGTTCTCAGAGTTAGAAATTATGGGTTTCAAGATCAGTTTGGTTCAGACTTAAACCAAGTATGATTTAGGAAAAGCACATACAAAGAGCATGCCACCACATATGTGCTAGTGAATCTTAAGTTTCAGGTCCCAGATCCAAGAAGGTTAAAGTCACATTTCAAAAACTCCAATAACTACAGTCTTATGAGATCTTTGCTTCTTAAGCTCTGGCATTGCCTTCACATAATGTATTTATGGACTATAAGTGTAAATAATGTATTACATGTAAATACCATTTGCCGCCATCTGTGTTAATCTCTATGCTAATTTCTTATCCATAAAATCACATGCAGAATATATACAACTGCTAACTACAATGAGCAAAAAATATTCTAAAATCTCAAGTGACTGTGTGTATCACTGTATATTTCACAGTGATCAACACAGCATTTGCTCACTGACAGACACAGTAAATAAGTTTCAGAATACAATCATGGAATTGTGATTCTACAGAAAAGATCTAGATATAGATAAAATTATGTCAAAATTTGATAGGATTTGTAGGCAGTTCCCTTTATAAATCATTCAGTGGAAATATGTTTTTTAACATATTTAGGTGCAGTAAATAACAATATTGGGTGGATCAAGTGCCTGTGGAGACATGCTTTTATGAATGCTATGCTATGTGCCTAACTTCACCAAGACTTTGAAAAAATAAAAGTTCAAAGAATTACTAACTTAGTAGGAAAAATAAACATAAATAAAAATTTAGTGACAGACAATTGGAGCAGGGGAACAAGAGTGAAACAAATAGAATCCAAACATAAACTGGAAAGTTTAAATAATTACTTTTCTCTAACAATTACTCATGTTGAAGTAATACTGTTCAGGATGTTGAACCCTGAGCAGGCATATGCTGCAGTCACGCATGCAGAGGGGCAATTAATTGGAAACACTAATTTGCTACAGTACAACAGTTAACACTGAGTTCTATTTTGAACATCTCTAATTGTGCTAAGTACTAACATAAATACTTCAATCAGCTAAAATATATTTTTAAATTAGCATATGTATGTCATATGTTATATTATATTCATAACCAGAAACACTTCAATGTGTTCAACTTACAAACGACCGAATTCAGCAAATGTGCAGAATTAATAAACAGTGAATAAACTTGCTTTTCTACATGCTCAAGAACTGATGCATTTTGAAATTGCATTTTTCTAAACATGGTATTAGGGAGCTATACAGAATTTCCGGGTTTAGATTCCTAGATGCTGTACACCTAAGTTGCATAATAATAATTTTCTTCACAGAAAAAGTAACATGTAGAAAAATACCATCTTATTCCATTTAGTACTCTGATCTATTGTGTTCTCTCTGAATTTCCCTGTCCTGCCCAGGTGTGAATAACAGAAGTGAAAATACCTTCTAAATAGTCATTGGTATAGAAAGCACTCCCCAGAGTGGAGTTCTGGCAGAAAAATTCATATAGCAGGAAAGAATGAAAAAATGTTATACTAGCCCTACATGGAATCCCTTTCTCTGTATGGCAGCTTTGTTTTGCACTGTACATTCATATTCTTTCCCAGTTTAGATTTTTTCTTTGGTTGGAGTTTATGTGTGTGTACTGTTTCCATAGCACTGAAGTACTGACTAGTAAAACTGCCATATAAAAATACCAAAAACAGAATGCCATTCTTTGGCATGGATGTATCATTGGAAGAAAAAAAAAAAGTAATATGCGGCACCCATGGCTTTCAAGAAGTGAAACTGGAATTTGCCATTATAATATTTGGCATAAAAATATCAACACATTCTAAATGAAAACAAATTCTCAAATCGACAAAATATTTCAGGTTAATCTAACAACTACCTCATCTCTGATTATTACATCATCTTTACAATATTTATTTGGGCAAGAAATATTTTTCAACAAGCTGAGCAAAAGAATTGATGGAGTGGGCAGAATCAAAGACATCAGTCATTCTAATGAAAGTGATAGCCTTCTCGCAAATATAATCTATTCTAACAACCTTTTCTTACAACTGCCTAGTGCTTATCCTCTATATAGTTTGTGCCAAGTACTAAAAACCAGGTAAGACTAAACCTGTTCCCATCTAAAGGTCTAGTATTATATTCAGTAGTCCTAACAGAGAAGTTTACAATACTTTTTTCATTCCACCACTGAACTAGTGAAATTGTTCCCAGAGAGCCTTTCCAGGACAACCTGTAGATAAACTAGGTGAATTCAGAAGCTTAAGCTATCATTGCTTTGGCAGGTCAGGTTTTGCAAAAAAAAAAAAAAAAAAAAAAAAAAAAAGGAGGAAAAAAAAAAGAGAAGGGTTCAAGATTCAGGGGTTTAATGTTTTCAGGACAACTTAACTTTTCTCCAAAGAAAAAGGAGAGAAAAAATCCTAAGAGACAGATGAGAATATTTTATCTAAAAAATCCCAAGGATAAAGATGCGTGCAAGTATGTGTAACAGTTACCGTACCCATAAATGAAATCAACTCTGCCACTGGCAATAAAAACCCCAAAGCACTGGCTGAAAGCATACTGCTAACACTGGAAAGCAAATAAATAAGTACTCTCACACTTTATAAACAAGAAAACGTTAACAGAGATTTATACTGCTGACAGTCTATTTTCAGTCATTTCAATGCCTAATAATGCACACAGCTGAAATTCATAGAATTCCTCAGTGCATAGTTACCCAGTACCCTGAAGACCACAGTCCTAGCAAACAGCTAGTACACACTCCTGTTGTGTGCTAAATTCACTGTAGAGAATAATGGAACACATTATTTCTTAAATTCTGTTGCCTTAGGCCACTCATATCATAAACCACAGGAGTTGTGTCACTGATTCCTGAAACAGAATTGAAGACATAATTTATGCATATTTTAAGACTGTACAAGTAACACATCTCAGGAGCCTCTCTTTTCACTTCTCAATCTTTTAAAGAGCAGTGCAGTTCTAAGATATGCCACTATATTCTGTAGGATGTTTTCTTCAGTATTTTTATGTACAAGGCAAATTTTTTTTAGGTCATGACACAAAAGTTAAAGGGATACAGATCAGTCAAATAATATTAGACAAAATTCATATATGTGATACAGGCAATCACCATCATAAGTATTGATGTGCAAGACATGGCTTACTGACCCAGGCTTCACCTGATCTGAGCGCAACAAGCAACAGGGTTGTAGATTAAAGCAGAGGCAGGTTGCAGGGCTCAAAGTGCCTTCATTTAGGAAAGGTTACCTTCCTAAATCCAATGGTCAGCAGTGGGTACATATTTGAAAGAACAAAAATTAGTATGTTGCAGTTTGCTTATAGTCCTAACTTCATTTTAAAATCCATGCATTTTGGGATAAAGTTTTTCTTTAAGGAAATGTAGTTTCTTCAATCAAATCCTGTTGCAGTTTCTTGTGTTTTAATATCAAAGCTATTTTATCCTCTTGTAGTGCTGTTACAGACTGCCTTAAAAGCCCACCAAAAACAACAACAAAAAAAACCCACAGCACAAATATCTTGATTTTCTCTAGTTTTACAATTTAAAAAAAATTGTCTTAATCACATTTGTTCTTCTTAGGGAGAGGGGTGAGGGAGAGAGAAACAAGACATGTCTTTCCCACACATTTTCTTTTTGTCATTCTTAGAAATAGGTTCCAAAAAAAACAACTCATTAGATTCTCACTAGTTATGCTTCAAGAGCAAATAAATTGATTTTTTCATGTGTTGCTTGAAAAGACTATTTTTTCACTTCGCTCATTAAATAAGCATGTTACCCCTACTTGTCCAAATGCAGAAATTAATAAATCCACATGACACAGTCTATATTATTTGTTTATCTTCTCTTCATTTTGTAATATCTTATGAACACTTAGGAGCTCAGTGTTCCTCTTGTCTTTATTCTTTCCTACTTAAGAGGTTCATCACAATTCCCACACAAAAGCCTTGCTAATATACCCCTGAAGTCAATGGAAGCTTTCTCACTAAGACTAGAGGAAAATCCAGGGGCTTTTACTGCTTTCTAACTTTTTCTTCCTAGCTCTGCTTGTGTTCTTTCTTCTCCAAAATGAAGAGTGAACAAACAAAAAAAAACAAGGAAATATTTTACATATCCTCTGCTGAAACAGCAACAGCATGTTTCTGGTATATTCTCATTCCTTTCTTATTAAAAGACTATTGCCAAGTGTAATTTTGACATAATTTTGACTACTAAGCAGATATTTTCAATAATCCAATAACAAAACCCAGGATTTTGTGTGAGAGAAAAGCAGCATTTAACTTTGAACCCATCAATGGGTTTGATCATTTTAAACTGCTCTTTCGTTACCTTGCCCTTACTGAATTAGCTTCGTAACAACTCTTTAAATAATAAGCTCTTTAAAAGCCATTTGGAAGTTTAAAAAGAGATTCAAATGTAACAATTTTTTTATCTTTCAAATTTTTGCCAATTCAGATGGTTTTTGCCACCTATGTCCTTTCATCCATTTTCTTCTTTCAGAATATCTCAATGAAATAACAGGAGAAAAGTTTGGTTTCGCTTTCTAAGGGTTTGTAGGTTTTCTTACTGAAAATTAAAGTCTCGATTTTAATTTTTTTCCTATTTTTAAATATTCAGGATTGAGAAAAATAATTAGAAATAAGTGTTAACATCCATGTAGCTTGCTGATCTAGGGATATGATTCTCACTTAGGTAAGAGGTCTCAGATTCAAATCCTGAATGAGCCCAGGGGTTTTTTTTAAGGCCTTTCAGCCTGGTCTCAGTGCCAGGAAAAGTCTCAGAGCAGATCATCTTAAGTGCCATCACACAGCACATGCAGGACAACCAGGGGATCAGGCTCAAGCAGCATGGATTTGTGAAGGCAGGTCCTGTTTGACTGACTTGATTTCTTTCTATGAAAAGGTGACACACTTAGCAGGTGATGGAAAGGTGATGTGAATGCTGTCTACCTGTACTTCAGTAAAGCCTTTGAAACATTTTCCCACACCATTCTTCTGGAGAAGCTGGGTTCCAATGGTGTGGAGGTGTATACTCTTTGCTGCAGAGAAAAGTGGCTGAACAGTTAGGCCCAGAGAGAGGTTGTGCATGGCCTTAAAACCAGCTGGCAGCCAGTCAGAAGCGGTGTTTCTGGGGACTCAGTCCTGTATAATATCTTTATCAATGGTATGGACAAGGAGACTGAGTGCACCTTCTATTGGTTTGCAGATGACACCAAGTTGGATGGGAGCATCAATCTGCTGGAGGGCAGGAAGGCTCTATAGAGGCATCTGGACAGGCAGGATCAATGGGCTGAGGTCAGTGGTATGAGGTTCAACAAGGTGAAGTGCCAATTCCTGCACTTAGGTCACAGTAACTCCATGCAGTGGTAGAGGCTGGGTGAAGAATGGTTGGAAAGCTGCCTGGCTGGAAAGGACCTGAGGGTGCTGGTC
This sequence comes from Corapipo altera, assembly GCF_003945725.1. NCBI lineage: Eukaryota > Metazoa > Chordata > Aves > Passeriformes > Pipridae > Corapipo > Corapipo altera. The sequence continues at coordinate 12,315,223 of NW_020884885.1, read as the reverse complement.
AACAGCCAGCTGAACATGAGTCATCAGTGTGCCCAGGTGGCCAAGAAGGCCAACAGCATACTGGTCGATCAGAAATAATGTGGCCAGCAGGACTAGGGCAGGGATCATTCACCTGTACTCAGCGCTGGTGAAGACATCTTGAAACCTGTGTTCATTTCTGGACTCCTCACTTCAGAAAGGATTTTGAGGTGCTGGAGCATATCCAGAGAAGGGCAATGGAGGTGGTGAATGGTCTGGAGCACAGGTCTTATCAGGAGTGTCTGAGGGAGCTGGGTTATTCAGCCTGGAGAAAAGGAAGCCCGGGGCAAACCTTATCACTCTCTACAAATACCTGAGAGGAGGTTGTAGCCAGGTGGAAGTCAGTCTCTTCTCCCAGGAAATAAATGACAGGATGAGAGGAAATAGTCTTGAGTTGTGTCAAGGGAGGTTTAGATTGGATATTAGCCTAAATTTATTCACTGAAAGGGTTATCAAGCAGGGAAAAGGCTGCCCAGGGAAGTCGTTAAGTCACTATCCCTGGAAGTGTTTAAAAACAAACAAACAAACAAACAACAACAACAAAAACGTGTGGCTGTGGCACTTGAGAATCTGGTTTAGCAGTGAACACAGTGGTGCTGGGTTAATGGTTGGACTGAATGTTTGTTATTTTCCAAACCTGATGATTCTATGACTTCAGTAGCATGCACCTCACCATATTATACAATTCTGAGACAAGATTCTGCTAGCAGCTTTTTTCTTGGTTTATGGAAAACTGATCAAGTACAAACACTATTCTGTCTCTCAACCAGCTCTAATCAACAAATCTTCAATACAAGTAATTTATTTCCCCTAATAAGCCTATATAGAAAGCATACTCTAAAGAAGTTTAGTCCAAAATATATGCCCAACTCTGCTTTCTTTAGTGTATTGATTCTGATAGAAACATTATAATGGGCTGGCTAAAACATTTTTCTTAATACAAACCATGCTAGTTCATCTGGATCATGTTAAATTAATACAACAGCTTCTTTCCCCAAAGGTTTACAAAAGGTACTGGTGGTTAACGAGTGTAACAGTGCCCTCTGAGCAATAAATACATTGTGCTTTGTTTTTCTATTGTACTAGAGGAGACTTCTACAAACTTTGCTGACCTTAAGCACACAAATCCAGCTGTACACAGAAGTCACATTTTAATATTTAGAGATAAGGCATCACAGCAACAAAAAAGAAAGATTAAGAGATAAAAAACAGTTAGAATTATGAAATCTTTATAAAAGTAAGAATACAGTCTGAAATTGTCCATAGAAATTTTAACCAATACTTTCAACACTAAAACCTCAGAGGCTTTATAAACTCACAGACTATAAAAAAACATAGAAGTGCGAACACAAATCTGAAAAAAACAACAAGCTAATGTACGATAGGCAAGACCAGTGCCACAGCAGTCCTAGCTCCAAGATTAGGTTTGAGGAACAAGCTACAAATTCTTCAGCATACTGAAGAAATAGGCAGCTGTCCGATAAATCAACAACTTTTTAACATCTGGTTAGCATATATAACACCATGAACACATGCTATTTTGAGGCTCATGTAGCTTTAACTTGTTTGAAACTTCTGCGCACTTTGACTTTTCAACGCAATAAAACAGAATCCTATGGAGTGAGCCAGCATCGAGCCTATCTTAGTCACTTAGGTCTTGATCAGAAGACAGCCCTGCAAATGCGTTCATACATACACACGTTCATAGTACTCAAGTGGGATTGAATTTACTGTATAAAAAAGTAAACTTCATTGTCAGTGTTAGAAGAGAAACAGCAGAAGCGAAGCTTTTTAGTTTTTGCAATGCCTAGAAGTAGGAAAAGAAGATTTCAATATGCACTCTGGCCTACTGCAATTTCAGACAAAATTACATTTGAGAAGTGTTAAATCAACTTTGGTCGGCAATTCTGATTGTTGGAAAAAGGAAAACACAAAAGTACAGCCACCTCAGCAAGAGGCCACTAGTGAGATTCATGGCACAACATTCAGATTTGGGTCCTTGTTTTGCCTGAGTCCAACAGCTTTCATCTGTCAAATCACTCTCCAGGAGTCAAAACAGGAACCTGAACCCCAAGCTCCCATACTCTACAGCAATATCCTAATCTCACATGGAGAGCAAGAAAAAGGCAAAAGCATTTCATGGTAGGCTTTGGTTTTGTTGTAAATTGCTATGTTTTATATTTTCTGTTTGTCAGCTCTACACAATACCAGCCTTCTGTCATCTACACAAAAGTATGGATTTGTTTCTTTAAGATACCAATGTTAATGCATGTAGGGAGGTAACATGCTGCATATGGGGGCACATACTGGAAAGAACATGGAAGTTACAGTACATTGTAATTTTTTTTTTAAATTGCCTTTAGGGTGACAGGCTATACTTCAAGAAGAAAAGCCAAATAATTTATGCCAGCAGAGTTACTCTGCTCATATTTTAGCAGACAAAATTCCTCTAGATAATATAGCTTAGGCTGAACAGGAGGGATCTATTAATCCTTTGTATGTTTCACTATTGTTTATTGTGCCAAAATAAGGTGGCATAAAACACTAATGCCATTTTCTCACTCAAGGTTTTTTCACTAGAAAAATTGAGGAGCTCTACCGATCAGATAAACCACTGAAAGACTGAGAGAACAGATGGCTGACATGCAGTGAATAATTTTTTACATCAAGCAAAACTTCACTGTTTAATACAAACCACGCGGAAGAACAAGCTCCTTTGCAAGCATCCCACTGGGCAGATAAGAGTGAAGGATCAGAATCAATTAAACAAGTGTGCTACCTATTGGCTTCCAAAAAGTTGTGTCTACTCCACCACTAGCCATAAAGGTTGAGTTAAGTGCATATTTCCAAATTCAAGAGGCAGATTTCCATCTGTGAACTGGATCAGAGTAACACAGGCAAGCAGCAAATGGAGGAAACAGACCACAATACGTCTTTGAAAAATCCACTTGTTTCCATGTGTTGATATCCTTACAGGTGCAAAGGTTAAAGGAGGCCCCACATCCTGCTCAAAAACAAGGCAAGTCTCTCTTGTCAAATTAAAGAATAATGGTTTTGCTCCAGTTCTTTACACAATTAAAGGTTTGCAAAATGCTATGGGATTCACATTAACTGCAGAAGTGTTGCATTTACATCAGCTTTCATGAGTTGTGAGAAATCACTTAAGTACTGAAGCTTAAGACTAAAAATATTGTGCAAGATGACTATTATTAGTATTACTCTTTCAGAAGTTATCACTATGTCTTTCTCCAAAATTTCATGAAGATTTCACAGTGGCACCAGTCCTTCCCCTTTGTACGGAATAAACATTCAGAACAAAACAAGATTTTTCTCCTGCAAAAAAATGTCATCAGCTTTAATAGCTGTAGCTATTGAAAGAAAAAAAGACTGATAAAAATCTTTTCTGTATATTCTTCTCTGTTTATTGCTTTTGGAAGTGTTTTGAAAAAGTCAGTCATTCACAAATGGCTTATTTTGCTGAAATTAGAACAGCATTTGCATAAAACGAAACCCTTGGATCTCCCTAGCTTGCCTTCCAAACTCTCTAAATGCCATGGGGCCTGTCTACTAAGACACTGGTGTGACACAGCCTGTGGGAAACTGTTCAGCAGTTTGCATCCAGATTTGTCTCCATCATAAGATGTGAAGGTGGTTGTGAATTTTGAAAGCAACCAAGTGAGCCATTTTTGAATACTTTTCAATTTTTCAGTCACGCTGCAGTAGGTACATAGGAAGCACTGCACTAGCACCACAATCCATAATAAAGGTAACTCAAGATTTAAAAGCAACTAATGCAGAATGCCCTCTCTCTGCCACATGTTAAAGACAACCTACTGATATTTGCCAAGTATTTAACTATGGAAACCATATTCTTGAAATGAGAAGAAATGGATGTGTTGACTACAGGTCTGGATAACTGGAAAGCAGTTTTCTTTCCTGAGATAAGAAATTCACTTCATAATCACTCTGCTCTACAGAGTGTCTGGCCCTTACAGGAGTGATCTCTGCAGTTCCCAGTGTACTAGATGGAGTTTTTAAAAATAAACTTTTATATAAGAGTCCTGGCAGTTTGCAGCCTCAAAAGTAATTAAAAAATCCTAACCCCCCAAAAACCCCACAGATTTATTTCTAAAATTTAAAATCACTTAGGTCTTAAAAAGAAGAATTTATTCACCATGCAACAAGAACAGAATATTTTTGAACAAAAGCTATTTCACATAAATTTTACATTAACTCTAGTTGTTTCTGGTTGTGGAAGGACTAAATATCATCCTAACATTAGTTTTTTCTCAAAGGAAGCAGTTTGAGGTTGTAACTCACCATTGAGAAGGAGCACAAGAGGAAAATACAGTAAGTGACCAGTCTCTTTTACCTCCCAGGTATACAAATTTTTTATGACAAATGAAACAGGTTTGAGTGATTCTCAGAGATTCTTTTTCTACAAGACAAATGTCTCGATGCTATTGTTGCTCCAGCAAAACATGGGAGGGAAAAAAAGTCAAAAAATGTATAATAACCATTCAGACAAAATATGCCAGACAGTGAAAAATAATTGATTAAATTTAAATTGGACAGCTTTTGTTGTTGGTAGAAACCTGAAGACACTTTTCTTTTTTAAACAGGGAACCAGTGGCAACATTGTCTGAATACAAGTTTCAACTAACATAGGGTGCTTTTAGGTTGTGTCACTCAGTGTTTGGGTTTGTTACACTAAGCACTTCCCCTGACTTCCAGTGTACTTATTTGACCTGTAAAAGAGGATCAAACAGAGTGCTGCCAAAAGGGAAATTATGGTTGCCTGAGCTCCTAACCCATTGTAAAAGCCTCTCTTTCAAACCCAAGCTATACAGCACTTCTGGAGCACTGATAAAAGATGCCTGGTGCATCATGAAGATAAAAAATGATTCTCAGTCAAGAGGGAAATTGCCAGAGGTGTCTGAAGACATGTTGGAGTGATGCAGTGACACAGGCATTAATTTCAGTAATCTGACAATGAAACAGTGCATACCTGAACTGCCTAATTCTTTACAATCTTCCTTCTTCCACAACAAGATTTTGTCATTTGGGCTCTTCAAAAGCTATATCTTCATCTTTCCCTAAGCTCCCTTTCCCCTGTCCAAAAAAAAGCACCTACACATTTCATTTCAGCAGGAAGTTTTTCATTAATTATACTAAATAGAGCAATGATCTGGAAAGGTCATACCAGCCTTTCAGCATGCCCTCTCTCTCCCAGCTAAGTACTTCTCAGTTACAATTGATTACTTTGTCTTTTACGTTTGCATCATTCTGTCAAGCAGCAGTCTATGCGACATCAATAACATTATTGGTATGGTGATGATCCACATCCCAACCTTATATGGCCTCCATCACACATTCAAGGTCCTAAATCACAATAGAGCTTGAAGCCTTAAGAGTGACATTCTGGAAAGGAAGAGATGGTACTGGGGACAACTAGCACAATAGTTGGTATTCCCATGACCTGATGATGTGGCATAACAAAGAGTACCCCTAATGACATCTAACTGCTCTCTCACCAAGTTCCTTTTTTATGTGCTTTAAAGCCTTGTTAATATGTGCTCTGTTACATATGTTAAAAAAATAAATAAATCAAAAAAGCCCACAACATAAACTAAGTTACTAAAACGTCATTAAGAGGGTATCTTGGAAGTGTCCTTTGCTCATCTGCTTCAAAAGGAAAGATTCCCACATGAAAGATACTCGCATGGTGATCTGTGAAGAAAGCCCCATGTATGCTTTAGCATACATGTTCAGCTCTTATTCAAGAATAGTGAGCTCTTTCAACTTGCTGTAGCTTTCCCAACCTATGTTCTATGCATTTATCAGATGCCCATCTACTAGAGACTGGTTCTCAGTATAAGCTACTCATATATTATTACACCTGTGACAACAGCTCCATACCTGGTACAGCACAAAAAACCTGCTGTTATATATCTACCCGCAACAGTTGCCTATTTGCCCATGACTATTCCCCATACCAAAGATGGAGCAAACTACTGATTTTGTCTGTATCTAGAGACAGTCAAAGGTTTATCTTTCCCTCACTGTTAGGTCAGCAACGGATACAGACAGATGGTCACCTTGTGCTGAGGCAGCTCAGAAAATGCTTTTTCAAGTAAAAATATAAATGGGTCTTGTCACTTTTTAAGTCTGAAACATTCCACTGGCACCAGTTCAACTGCCTCTTAGTTAAGAGGTTTTTGTACAATAAATAAATTTGTAAAAGTGCTAGGTCAAAAAAAAAAAAACAAACCCAGTCAGCTCCTTCTGCCCCCATTTCTCTCATCATTACAATGCACTCTTGGAACTTTCAGCTTCAGGGAAATGCAAATTCTTCAGCTATGAATTATGCAAGAGGAAGGCAATACATGTGGGTATAGATATGACAGAAAAATCTTTTGCAGCACATACAGGATGACAAGGTACAGAGACAGTGCTCTTCACTCTTCCACAATTGAAGGGGGAATAGTTAAATTATACCTTAGTGAGGTTTTATATACAGCCTTAAGCAACTCTACTTACAGCACCAACACTGCAGAAAGAGACACGTGACTTCTGAGCCCTTGGTTACACGATGACAGAAAGCAACCCGGTAACAGAGATATAAGTCCCACTTAAGGTTACATTTGTCCTTTGCTGCAGATTCTGCCAATCTGCTACATCCTACCTTCACACTTGGTGAAACACATACACTTTTACTCTGCCCATTCAATACTCAAGATAAATCAAGTCAGTAATCGTCACTGGAGCTGTCTGTTTCAACCAGGCTTTGTGCCACTGGCATACACCAGATTGCAAAACTGTTCTTTGCTCTGTATAAAGTAACAAGCAAGGGGTAAGAGGTGGTGTATATTGAAATAGCAGAATGTATTTCAGACCAAACCAATGATCAAACACCTACAGAACCGCAAGAGATTGCATAAAAGCATCAGCATAAAGTGAGAAGTAGATAAGAGACAAGATACTTCAGCTGAAAGGTGGAAAACCACAGAGGAGATGCAGTACCTAGCATCCCACAGTACTGCTGGCATATTGTCATCTTTACAATAAATATTCCAGCACATCCACAACGTTTCATAAGCATTTTTCCCCGAAGGTACACACGTTGATAGTAACAAGTCAGAAGTCTTACCGGTAATAACACTAAAATTAGCACTAAATATAACTAAAATTAGCATAAAAAATTAGTGCTCACAGATTCTGCCATACTATAGAGAAAAACTTTCCATTTTGCACTATTAAGAACTCGGCCCAAAGGCAAAAGGAAAACAAGCAAGCCACCGGATGCAACTTACTCCCATTGTTCTTCACTTACAGCAGTTCCCTCGGGACGAAGGCACTGCAATACAATTATACAAGAAAACTGGAGGTACAGAGAAGCCCTACTAAGAACTTACTGCAAGCGTAACACAAAACAGCAATCACACGACTAAAGAGGTAAAGACAGCATAGCAAAAAAAAAAAAAAAAGGGAGGTCAGCAAAGGGCATCAAGGAAAGCTAGTGATGCCGTAGCAGCCGCCGGATAGTGTTCACCGCGGTGCAGCTGCGGCGCCTGTCTCATTTTTGCCGGGGATAAAAAGGGAAGAACGAGCTGTTTGTTTCCCTCCCGTTACCACTAGGGACTCCAGAGCTTCTCTCAAGCTACCGGCGGCATCCTGGAAGCTGACAGCCCGGGAGAGGGCCCGCTGCCGAGGAGCGAGTGCGGCAGTGCGCCGGGAGCGTCGCCGCGGGGCATCCGCCTCGACGGGAGCGGCATCCAAAGGGCATGCAGCACCGTTCTGCCTCTGCGAGCTGAACAGCAAGGCAGGAAAGGGTTTTGACTTTAATTACCACAATAAGGTGCCAGTAAGAAACCTGCTCTTCGGTCTTCCATAGCCTCTCCATGCTTTTTCATTCAAAGAGCACTTTCTCAGGGATCTGACTGCTAGATCATGTCAGGTGATGTAGTTTAATGTATCTCTTGGAAAGGTGTGCAAAGGACTATAAATAGAGAACCTAACTGCTAAAAGATTTTTTTTTTTTTGCCTACATCATGTTTAATATACTAAGAATCCTTCACACACTACATTTTTTTTCTCTCTGTGTCTAAACAATCTTTGGTCACCATCTCACACATGAAAGCACAGAATCTTGCAGAGAGAAATCATCTTTCTCCTACATTTGCACAGAATATAGCACAATAGAATTACTTTCTGGAGAGCCGAAAAACTAATGTACAAAATAACTAGAAAAGCAGTAACACGTGATATATGAAATAGGCAACTCAACACCCACAAAACTAAAATAAGGATTCATGAGAGAGAAAATTAATATTTTCAATTATATTTTTAAAAATTCAAACAAAAAAGTCTGAGGGAAGCATTTCTATTATCTAGGATTCACACCAGAAAAAAAAAAAATCCACACCTGGATGATAATCAGAAATAAAATAAAAATTTTAAGAGTGACATGCAAAGTAGACGCTATGACAAAATATTTTGTACTATAGTTGTGTACCAAGGTCTCCAACCAGCAAACACTGCTCAAGACATGAGAATGCTTCACTCCCAGACCCAGCTTTACAGAAAGTTGTTTTGGGTTTGGATTTTTTTTTCCTGTTGCTGGGGGCAGGGTTTGTGACAAAAACTTACAAATTGGGAAGTAACACACAAATTTCAGTTTCTAGCCCCAAGACGAGATCACTGGACTGCATTTAAGAAGGGAAGATGATCAACATGCAGCCACATTATGGAGACTTCATCACTCTCAACAAGCAAGCACTGCAAGCAACTGAACTCAATCGGCAGATCAAACCAGACAGAGCACTTGGAGAAATAAACAAGGAGATTGCTTAGCTTCAGGTGCTTGTGCAAGGCTTGTTTTCAAGAACTGGCATGATTCCCATCTTGTCCTATCTCTGTTCCTCCTCTTGGTCACTCTGAGACTGACTCTAGCCATGGGAGACCAGTTTTGTCTTATGTCCTTGCATCCAGTTGCTTCCCAGTTCAACAGCTCTGCCACAGTTCTTTGCCTACAGAGCATAGGGAGGACCTGCCTGTAACTGAAAACAGAGCAAAGTGGCAAAAGCAAAATGAGCTGAATCTAAAATGGTAACTATGCAAAGACAGCTAGGAGCATGCTTATGCACAGTATTCTTTGATTAATTTCCCTGTCTCAAGAACTTCTTTAGCTGTTTTCCTCTGATAATGACACTGCCATCTGCTCTTATCAGGTATCCCTACCTTTTGGGTATAGAAAGATCCCTACTCACATAAAGCATTATCAAATCAATTATGTTCTGTTTATGAAAACATTTGCTGGAGGGAAGATCACATGGTTACAAGAAAAGTGACTTTAGATAGCAAACCACAAGATACTAGGAAAAAACTAAACCCTACATATAACTTCTTCACATGATTGTCCTTAGCAGCTGGCTGTTTACTCAGTCAAGTTCCAGAAGAAATGCCTGAAATCTACCTAGAACCAGTCCCAAGGAAAACCAAACCCCCAGGTCTCCCAGCAATAGGCTGGCAGAATACACAAAACCAAACTGAGCCTCAAAATGTCAATCTCTGATAGAATTTGCCATGCTCTAATTAAAGGACCATAATCTGTGAAGTCATCAGACACATTCTAATGGGAATGAGGAAGAGTATATTGGTACATGGATGAGGGCACTAACAGCACTAATACTATCAGTTGTATCTATAATAGCTCTACAGCCAACTTCTCAATGACAGCTCACTAGCTTTGTGTAAAGGACAAAGTCACCTAGGAAGTCCCTGTAATCTTCATCATTGGAGGCCTTTAAAAAAATAAATTAGACATCTGCCAAAAATTATACAGGTACAGTTGATCATTCTGTGGACAGACACCATTCTGACATCCTTCCAAACCCACAAAAGTTGTCCTTTGAACTATGTAATTTTTAGCCTGAAATTGTGTTGATCTCTCCCTCCATAAGCTCCATTGCACCAGAAATAATTCTCAATATGAGACATCACTAAATAGGTAAGTAGACAGAAATTCTAAAAAGTGCACCCAGAAGCTTTGTGTATTTAAGGTTTGTGAATCACCATACTCCCCCAAACTGCATATCTTTAATTGAGAGACAAAGTCAACACTGCTATTCAGGGGCAGTTCAGACCATTTCTCCAAAAGAGAAACTGTAAAGGGGGAACTAAGGATCACAGGAAGCTAGCAAGCCAACAGAAAGGTGAATGATCTTCTCCATAATTATATATCAGCGCCTCAGGACTTGAAAAACAACACCTGGCCAGCTAAAAAAATCAGCCCAGAGAGACAGAGACTACAATTTCCCAGCAATGTCAGCGAGCAACCAGTCTCATGATCACTTTGTCCAAAACTGCAGATATATAAAGTAGGGAATGAGAGGGCTTAAAGCTAAAATATGATAACTGAATCTAAACAACAGCAGAGGGAACCAAGGCCTGAATTTTTAATAACTCAGTCCTGATTCACGTGTCCAAATGTCAGATTACGAAAAGTCAACTACTATACATGCAAGCCTTCTTAACAAATATAGCTATTAATGCCACAATAAGAATTAGTAACCATGGAGGACTTTTCAAAGTGAATTGTGCTTGCTTATGCAGAAAGGGCACACAAGGTCTAAGAAAATCCATCTTTGAGATCTCTTGATAACTGCTCTCAAGTCTAAAAGGCTCAAATGTGTCACAGTTTCAAGTTTAGTACAGCTTTTTTGAGAACACTTCAGTTAACTAGGAATATTAATAAGCTAAATATCATTTCTTATTTCTTTGCAATGATGTATATAATGCCCCAACAGCAAATTACACAGTTTATGATGAATTCATGTGTTGAAAATCACTTGCAATCACCTTTCTCCAAACCGTAAAAGAAATTTAAGGAAAGTAGATATTTTTCTCTACCACAGACTGACAGGATGACCAATGCAAAGATACTTCCACAAATGCAATGCTCTCTCAAAAACATAGGGAAAAGAGTTTTGCATTTGCAGTTGCTATTTAGCTACATTATGATTTCTAGTTTCATGTGTCATACACATGAAATACATAAGTAAGATGTTGTCTCATTCTGTCAGGCAGATTCAATACTAAGAGTCAGCGGGCCAAATGTGTGCTTCCTTTTCCTAACATATGATCCAATTACCACTTAGGCTACTACGCAGCAACCTTTTTATCAATTAGCATAAATAGTCACCAGAGCCTGAGCTCAAGTACTTATCTGATTACATATCTTCCCAGAGCTGTCTGCATAATAAAGTAAAATATACTCAATCAAGTACAGGAATCTCTTATTTATTACACATCTCATGCTTGGCTAGCTAGTAAACGTTAGAAGACACGTGACAATTCTGTTATGCCCAATAAGCTGCCTTAGTTTCATTTTGCATTGCAGAACAGCCCTCACTAACAACTTGCATGATGAAAGACATCCCAGGTAAAAACCAATGGATTAGTAAGATTCAGTAATGCAACCAGTGGGTCATATCGCTTGTATTGCAAATACTGCACATCTGTAACTCCAAAGCTCAACTTATTTGCTTTTCTTAAGGTCCAAGGAAGTTCTTACTCTTTGCAGCTTCCAGCAGCTTCAGTAAGGTGATTGTGCTGCCTCATCTTGATTGCATAGCCACACCTGTACTGTCTTGCCTTACCAGAGATAAAAAGCTTTATATGGTTGGACTCAATGATATTAGAAGTCTTTTCCAAACTCAATGATTCTACAACTCTTAATGATTCTATGATTGCAATCCCACAGCATATATGGTAATGGAAATGACATCTGAAAACTTCAAGCAAAACTTCAACAAAAGAGTCATAATTCAACCACAAGGGTCATGTCTCTATTTAGTACTTGTCATTATGAACCCAAACACTCACAAATTGTACAATATAAATGAAGAAGCAGTTATTTACTTCCCCACAACCAAGGGACATACAGATAGCCTCTAATGCATTTAATTAGTCAATATCTGTAAGCACTTTGGTGATAAAAAGCGATGTCATGTGCCAAGTATTATTATTGAGTAACCAGCAGCTCAAAAGCATGTTGCCAAAGTACAACAATAAGCTTGTCCTTTTAAACCTGTTCATAATAATTATGGCTGTTAACAACAGATATTGTTCAGTTGAATGAACATGGTAAGACTTCAGCAAACAGCTCTCATCAGTCTGACATTCTTACAAACATCCCTTGCTAAATGTCAAGTGAGATTTCCAGAGGGAAAGAAAAATGCCTTTCTTCCCAGAAAAGGACAAAGTTTACACAGATAAGAAAAGAAAGTGAGACAGAAGTGGAAGCAAATAACTGTTTTCAAAAAAGCACTAAAATTACTGTCAACTATACAAATTATTAATAAGGGTCCAGTTCTAAGCAGGAGAAAGAATCAGCTACAATGCTGTAAATTGCATCTTTTGGACACTGGTATTACTCTATAGCTAAAGAAGGAACCAAGAAAACAGTAATTATTTTTTCCTACTTCACACCTCTATTCTAATCCTTTGAAGAGTTACACAGAAGTAGCTTGCCATGTGTTAAACTGTTCATTCATTCTTTAATATCCTAAACAAAAAATATCTTTGCTTGTGGTACAGAGTACAGCATAGCACATTTCATTACAAGTTTATTTGCACAATTTAAATATGCAGATGGATATTTCTCAAGGAGCATTTGTAATATTTTGTTGCCTGAAATACCCAACATTGCACAGGGGTTCAAGCCCCCAGAATACACTGGATGTCCAAAGGGCTCACCCATATGAAAACCTAGTGGATGAGTGAGTGTTAGTTTAGTAGCAAGATGCTCTACAAGTGTTACCCCAACAAAAACACACCAAAATTACCAATATTTCAGAATTATTTTCTGTTTGGAAAGTGACTGTTTACTGGTTCTTTTAACAAAGGTGCTGAGAGAAATATTTTTAAATGGTTATAGAGTGTTTTAAAAAGATAAATCTCTAGTGTGCCTTACTATGAGCATCCATGTTCCCCAAGTGTACATCAGAATTCAGATCACTTCCACCATCTGAATGTATCTTATTACCAGTAACAGTTGCATTACAGTCCTCTATGCATATGGGTTTGATTTGCGCCTTTCACTTACATATAGTCTTAGCATCAGCTGCCATTTAATGAGCTGCCACAAGGACTAATGTTTGCAGAAAAAGCAAAGACTGGTGGTGGTTCTCAAAGAAAATTTGATGGTTGAAAGAAATCCACAAGAAAAATAGCCCTATTTCCATAATTTTTTTCAAGATAGTCCTGAAAGGACTATTTGCACTCTAAGCTTAGAAAACTTCATAGATACTTCCATTTAACAGATGCAGATTTCTTTTTTTTTTTTAATGTAGGGAAAAGAAAAAGTGACTACTTTGTATTTCCAGGTTGAATCTAAAATTAATCATGCACACACACTTGGAGTAAGTAGAATAGTGAGGTTTTTTCCCCACTGATGGATTCATAAGTATTAATGACTTATGAAATCACTTAGCCCATCTGTAAATCAAGGCACTGAATTTCCTACTGCAAGGTTAGTTCTACATGGCAAGCAAGAATAAGATTTGTACTTCAAGAGTTGAGTGGATTAACACAAAAATGGAAACCGCTATTCCAATTCACCACATACTCTGTTATACTGCTAGTGAGGTACACCTCAGATTTGTGATCACTTTGCAAATCATTAGAATCTGGACATGACTGGTTTCCTGATAAAACCATGGGCTTAATTTTTACAGTCATGACTTCTATTTGGGACAATTTCAAATTGAGATAATTAAAGAAAATTTCAATACTTTACAGCTGTGGAATTTGCACAAAATTTAGCTCCTGGTCAGAGCACTTTGCTAAAGAGCTTTCATTTAGGATAGAACTGAATATTTCAGGTCTTCCAACTTTAAGACCTTATGACTTAAGAAGTACCTTAAAACAAGACCCAAGTAAAAGTGATGTGATTATACACACCTAAAACTACATGAAACCTGAAACAAGAGTTCTGAACATTTGACATTTGTCTCAATGGGATTTTACTCTGATTCCTGAGGATAACTCTAACCCTACCAGCTATTCTAGCGTATAAGCAGCCAGATTGTCGCTCTCTTTCAAGGGAAAATATTGATTGTTCACTTAGAAATTCAAAAAGCACTTGGTAGACCCAAAGTACTACCATTTACTTTCTGACACTCCACACTAACTAAATCCAACCTAGCAAAAGAAACCTGTGGTGGAGAAAACAGTGCAGAAAAAAAAAATTAAAAAATATGAAGGGGACAGGTATGGAGCATCTGTGCTCTTCCATCTAGGAAAGAAATGGGTTTTATAAAACTTCAATTGTTCCAAGGTGAAAATAACCATTATTCATGATAGTTACAGGCTTGTTTTAGTCTCCATCAAACCAAGTACCTTAAACATCAACCTCTGCACCTCTTAACAGACAGGGGCAGAGGTAGTTACATTAGCCAGTCCAGTTCCATACAAATAAACAAAATTATAAGCGGGAGTGATTGAAACCAATACACCATAAACAGCAGCCTCATAACACTTTCTCTAAATAGTAAGGTCTTCTCTTTTTTGGTTGATCAGTCTCTGAAGTAAGCTTAGGTTGTTGTTCTACTGCTCGGTTCCTTCCTTACTCAGTGAACTGATTCAGCAAAATTAGTCATCACCATCTCTTCTTAAAGCAGTACTTAATACCCTAAACTTCAACTGGCTTTTTAGATCAAAGGGGGCAAAAAACAAATTATATTTCTGTATTAAAGAAGTTACAGTTATGGAAAAAGGGATGGGGGAGATTGGGAGAGGTAATAAGCACATTTTACCTAATTTTTATTGAATTTATGCGCTTGCCTGTAAGCCCACTAAGCCATGACAACACACACAGCTAATGAAATAATGAGTTGTTAGCACCACCACCATATATTTGCTTACCAGCTGCTTTAACAAGCTAAGCCAGGCGGGGATCACGGCTCTTTCCGCAGGGGCTCTGCCCTGCCCAGCGTGAGCGTGACCCCGCAGCGGTACCTTGAGGCTGCCTCCCCACCCCGTTGTCCCCCTTCGTGTTGCATTTAGGTGAGAGAAACCAGCTGAACTGGTGCTTCAGGAGCCCTGCTGGCAACTCGGTGGTCCCAAGGCTCACACTGCACCATAATAAATTGAATTCAGAAATGGCACTTCTTTAAGAACTTATGATCTACTTGAAGGTGTCTCTGCCCATAGCAGGGGGGTTGGAATTAGGTGATCTTCAAGGTCCCCTTCCAACCCAAATGATTCTATGACTGATTGATGCTATGATTCATGTGGTTCCGGGTCACCAAGGAAACAAACCAATTTTTAAAATGTCTATTTTCAGTCACGATAAAACTCAGTAAGAAGTCCAGAACAAAAAAAAAAAAGGAACAAACAGAAAAGATTAAAAGATTTGAAATAGAGATAGGGCTCACTTAAATGGTCTTTTAATGCTGGGTTCGAAATGCAGTCTTCCTAAAAGACTTGCAGAGAAAACACACTTCTATGGGAGAGGAGGCAAATGGCAGTGGTTTGGAAAACATGCGACTAATGTTTGGAGACAAGGCAGGGCAAGGAAGACTGGTTCCAACTAAGGATGAAACTTGACCTTCTTTCCATGGACTGAAGTAAAAGCAAAAAGGTCATCTAAAAAGCTGTTGTTCACCTCACAGGTACAAGAAGTTTTAATATTTAGGACAGAAAATCAGCTTCTGTTGTAGCAGAAGTGATTATGACAGAAGCACTTGAACTTTCTGAAGAAATAGCTGTGTGTGTGTGTGTGTATATATACACGCACAACTTCTAGCTGTATATATAAGAACAGGAATGCACTTCTAAATAAATATTTTGCTATTCTGAAAAAAGTCGGAAAAAGTCAGCATCATGCAGTGTTAAGAGAACAATGAAAGCAGCAGAGACAGAGGGGTATCCATATTTATGAAGGTTTGAGGTTAAAACATAAAGTTAATTCAAATTATTTCATGAAAGAAAGTAGCCCAAAGTATTTTGATACAGACACAACCTCATTCTGGCAGGGACAGCATATGATAAGACTAAAGTGTTACTAATTGTACTATTTAAACCATATTTATGCAGAGGATGGTAGGGATTGCCTTGAACTCAGTGCTTCATCTTATTCAGATTTGGAATTTTTTTTATTTTATGTTCACACTTTCTAGAGAAAGAATATGTATATACTGATGAATGCATATGCTTTGTTTCAATTTTGCCTCTGCCATGTTCAAGAACTGAAAACTTCAAGCCCCACACAGTTTCATCACCTCTTACCAATTTTTAAGTTCTTAATGCATTAATTTCCAAAACCAGGAGTCAAAGCCACCATCTTTGTGCACCTTTCTTCCCCATTTCACACACTCAAAAATCCTCTGCTGATTACAATGCTGTGATATTAGTTTCATTAGTTTGATACTTCATATAGATGAAGTATCAAATATAGAATTAATGTTAACAGCAAGTTTAAGTAACGTTTTAAACACATCTTTTATACCACAACAGGTGTGATAGGGTAAATGTTCCACTGTTTTTCTGTGCTTCAAATCTAGATAAAATCCTAAATTTAAATATATTTGCCCTGTAAAGGAATACATACTAAGTCAGGTAGGTGTGGAAATCTGCTTTTTAATCATAGTTTCCTATTTTTGGATCCTCCAATCAAGTTCAATAGAAAAATTAAATGCTATGGGATGGTTCAACAAGTACAACAGAAATATGCTATATTAATGTTTTATTATATTCTGCAAATTTAAGAGTGATCACCATGGAGTCTTATTACTTTTTTGATGGAAGTCTATAATATTGATATTCATTAAATGCCATATGGATCATCTTCAGGGGGCAGAGGTTCCTCTAAATCTGTGACTACAGGTTCAGGCATCACAGCCTTACCTTCTTTAAAACTCTTGCTACAGGAGTTACTTTACCAAACACTGCAATTAGATGCTTTGCTGGGATCAGCTGACTGGACTGCTGCAGGATCTCTAAGCCCCAAAGCTGCTGCACAGTCTGACTATTCCATTTTACCAGTCAGCGTTCTCAGAAAGAGGTGTCTGTCCTCAGGTTTCCCTATGCATCTACAAGGCAATTAAAGCAGTTCAAAACCTGGGTGGGTTTTGTAATACTCATCTTTATTGTTCAAACTGATCCCAGAGTTCTACTTTCGTTGTTTCTACCCTTGAGGGAAACACAATCAACCTTGCAATTCCAGAGAAGATCTGTACCATGACATATCAGCATATGGTGCTGTACAGACTATGGCTGGATCTTCACACTCACCACTGAACCAGGGGCTATGCAAAACAATGAAAGGAAGACATAGCCTCCAATGCAGCAAGCAGAACTTCACAGTTGATCCAGTGACTCAACTCTTGCCTAACGCTTCTCAACTTATTCTTGAACTAACCTTTGTGGAAGAGAATGAGTCAGAAGTTGCTTCTGTATTTCATCTCCATACTTATCAGCATAGGCCATGCAAACAACCAAAGAAAAATAATTAACAACAGCAATGTAAAGAAACAAAACCAAAACTAGCCTTGCTAATAGTCTAGCTCCTTCTTACACCCTAAAATGACACAAAAGCTGCCCATTTTCCTGACATGGTGATCAATCTTTTTGCTCTCTCCAATATGAACACCAGTTGCATCAGTTCTAGACAGGTTTCATTGCACATAGTTCAGAGGTAGGCATCTCCAACATGATTCATTTCCCCATCCATCCTTCACTACTGCAGTGTAGTTTTAAGCCTATTCATCCAATAAACATAATGCAAAAGGCAGTAGCAAGGCAATTCTAGTGTTCTGATCCTCACTCCTGCCGGTGGAGGAGCAGCTTAATAAAAGAATTTTAGCTTTAAAGGTCACAGGCAGCAAAACACCAAATATCTGAACCACAGCTTTGACCCTTACAGCATTGTATTGATTGTGCATCCTATTTTGTTCCAGTTCTGCCAATTTAAATAGCATGATCTCTAAAGGGAGATATTGCTTTGTCTCACAAAATGACTGCATTTTAATGGCCATTCAACAACAAATTCCAAAAAATTACTGCTTGCTGAGTGCCTGCAAGTAGAAATTGAAAGCCCAAGCAAGTAAAAGTATTTCTTCATCTCATGAAACTCAGGGCATCATATATATAATGAAATGCCATTAAAGATATTTGTTACTATAATACAGAGAAAGCAAGTTAATCAGAAATAGCAGAAGTGTCAGAAGTACACAAGGTGGTAACAGGAAAGCTTCTCACTTTTGTTCTGAGGGGTAATAGCCATGCACTGGGGGAACAATTTACCAGCTTAATGCAATAGCTCAGTAACAGTTTTAGTAGTCTATACAGTATATAAATCTATACACTTTTTACCCTACAGGAAAACCGGTCATAGAGAAAGCAAAAAGCAACTAAAACAGATCACAAAGTAGCTGCATAAGGTTATAGTATATCAAATATAAGACTGTTCTGACCATACCTACTTGAACTTTTTTAATGTCAACAGCCACAGAAAAAGAGCCTGCTCCCTCTAAAAGGGCCAGATCATGTCCCTAGATTTAAATGCAGTACATAATCCCAGTGCTATTCAGGATTAGTATGTCTAAGGAATAGGGCAAAAAGAGCATTGATTAGGTATATTATTTTCTTTTGTCTACATAAACAATGGAATTCAACAAAGATTTCCCATTTGGGACAAAAATCATTAGTTTCATCTCATATCACCCACACATCAACTCCTTCTCAATAACCTCAAG
The DNA here is from genome assembly GCF_003945725.1 of Corapipo altera. NCBI lineage: Eukaryota > Metazoa > Chordata > Aves > Passeriformes > Pipridae > Corapipo > Corapipo altera. Next base: position 12,296,444 of record NW_020884885.1, on the reverse strand, counting down.
TCTTTAAAATAAAATTGAGGCTCTAGAGATCTGAGGAAAAAAAAACAACAGCTCAAGTAGCAGACTTTGAGATGAGATCTTTAAAGAAAACCAAACCACCATAGTATTACAGTAGCAGTCTTGCTCAAAATATTTTTAGTGTATGAGCATGTTCATAATTTGTTTTAGAAAAGGAAACAAAGCGTTTCTTTTCCTTTGTCATATTAAAAATTCAAACAGAGTATTACAGTTACAAAGGGCATTTACCAGTCATATTACTAACAATGGTAAAAAGCCCATGTAACCTTAAATTCTTAATGTTTTCTAGTGTCTGCATTATCCTACTAAAATCAAATGGAACATCAGGGCCTTTCGTAGAAGACATGATCTTCTTGCTCCAGTGACCTTTTCTCCACTGCCTCTTGTAGTGCTTACCACTGGGCTTAAATAATTAAAAAAGTCTAAGCCTGAAGTGATTGCAGAAATGTACCTACATTTGAAAAGTACTATTTAGACAAAAATTTGTAGAACAACTGGAGGTCAAATGTTTATTCTCATAAACTGACATCCTTATTGGAACTACCTACTCATTTCCATTGCCTGAGGGCCTGGACAAGATCATGAAAGCAGCCTTCTAGTACACCAATTTCAGTTAAACAATATGGAAAGAAAGGAAGAAAGAGACAATTATCAGCAAAATTCAGAAGAATTTAAGTATTAAAAGTTCAGGCATGGTTTCTGATAAAAAAATTGGAGAGGACTCTCACTCATTGTACAATAGATATTAAACTTGGACAAAATAACCTTAGAAAATAATTACTTTTGTTACATTCAGAAATGTGTGGTATTTTTCCAAATATTCATAGATTTAGAAAAATCATGACTTGCCAAAATGCACTTTCTCCTCCCTCAATAATAAGAAAAAATTCACTTCCACTAGCAAACTAAACATTTGTGAATATCAGAGCAGTAGTTTTATCCATCTCTACTTCCTCTGCATCCTCAAGGCCATCACTTTGTAACATTCTCCTTCTGAAGTTTCCCTTCCAATATCCAAAAGGGTGAAGAGAAGGGTGGTGTTGGGGAAGAATATTTCCTGCTGATACCACCATAAACATTACAAACTGGCTCATTCCTAGACAGAGACAAATATGTAAGTTTATGTCACTGACAAATAAGAGGTAATGAAAAAAGTTAGGCTTCTCCACTGCTAGACCTCAAAAATCTTCTATTACATTCCAGATAGAAAAATCATTGAAATGTTCATGATTCACAGCAAAGCTCTGATTTCAAACGGGAAATAACATTACATAAGTAAGTATTTTGGGCAGACATTTTACTTAGTTTCTCCTGTCTTTCTACATTCTGTAAACATGTCTAGTAGGAACATACATATATGTGTTCCACAGGCGTGGAACTTCTCTATTCATCTAAATGAAAAAGATCTTGCATCTCCGCCCACTTCAGAAAAAGAATATAATAAGAAGAATTAAGGCAGATTAAGAGACTCTTTCAGGCAGCTTAATACCCTTAAGCACACATTCCCAAGCCAAGTATTTATAATACAAGAAGTCTCCTAGTTACCTCTCTCAACTGTCACTGTTTTCAGTATTGCATAAAGCCGCTTAAACTATAAAGCTGATTGTCAAGGGAATCCCAGTCTGAAGGGATCTTTTGCGGCCTGAAAGGGTTGTGACTTCTGTAAAAGGAGGGCATCAGGTTACTGTAGCAAGCCCTGACTATCATTGACAATGGAGGAAAAGAAAAGCTAACGAGTCATGCTGTCCTGTCTCTCCCCTACCACTCATCTAAATTACAGGGTAGTTGCAAGGCAGGACAGAGCCAAGGAGGGCTAGGGTATTCCTTGCTCGCTGAGGCCTCTTCACTCTCCAGTAAATAGCACAGATACTCTCCCACAGGTCACAGGAAAACAAGAGGTGCTTCTGAGCAGTGCTGCCATACACAGCCCACTACACTACAAGCATCCACTGAAATTTCAGTGGCAAAACCCCCATGTGGATCCGGCATGACATGCAACTTAAAGAGGAGAAAGAAAAGTATTTACTACCTGACATTCAGGTTACGTTAATCCAACTATACATTAACTCAGCCAAATTCCTCTGCATATTCTAGAGCTAATAATATAAAGTCATTCATGACTTTTTTAGTCACTAAAGATCATCACAACTTACAGTTTTGGTTTACATTTTTCACTGGAAGACAGAGGTGATTACACAGACTGTGGCAATTTTTAAGGTTGAACTCATGAACCCCAGAAATCATACTTTCTTTTCCAGAAATTAAAATACTTACCCATTCAGTTATATTACTTCATAATTTATGATACAAATTTTCAATGCATTAGTCACTTTATTTGAATCTTATCTCTGGATACTGAGGCTCTTCCATACCTACACATTAAATTACCTCTTCTGCATTTGCTTCAGGCTTCCTGAATTCAACTGATCCTAGCATTAACTATTGTTAACCTACCACTACTAGAATTCTCCCCAAAATCCTATCTAATCTCAATTTTAGCTCACACCCATAAAAATTTCTAACCACACAAAGTGTCTTGTTTTTCTGGGCCTGCACTCTTCTCTAGTTCACACATTCCTTTCACCCAAACATGTTCCAAATTATGTCCCTCCACTCATTTGTTTTCAGAACTAGATTGCCACTAGCCAAGTCCAAGGTTTAAGTTTTCAAAGGTTTTTCCAAGAGATCTCCAAATCCTTTATGGAGTTTTGATAATGCCACTCCTGTTATTAGCCTTGCTATATCTCTCTACTCCCATTCAAAATAAAAATGTGGACTTGAATCCTGACTAAGTGTTATTTCTGAAACATATGCTTGAGATGCTTAAAAAGAACATTCTACAACCCATTCCCCCCCCACACTCAAACTGCTAAAATACACTGGTTGCATGCAAAATTAAAATTTTCTTCCACGCGCAGTCTGTGTGATGCAATCACTGCCTATACTTTTCAAGAATATGAAGCTACTTTTGTCTTTGGGGTAATCACTGCACTGTTTTTCCTTCTTTCTTTGAGTTCACCCATTCCACCCTTTTCTCTCCAGTTTCTACTACTGAATTTTCTGCTTTTCAGAAGCAAGATACTCTTCCAGGTTAAGTAGGCAGATCATTTAGCTTCGAAGTGCATAATTTTTTTCCTGAAATAACTGAGGGTATAGTGAAGATTTAAAGGTATATGTGAAATGCACAGTTATTATCATGAGTAGCTCCCCAGAACATGAAAAAAATAGGTTGAAACAAATGCAGCCTTAGTGTGAGAGCCTCTGTAGAAAGGCCTAACCTCAGAACATTCACTTTCTTTGTTCCTTCAACTAGAAGCTCCTAGTGAAGCTTTCAACAACGCTTAACTGAAGAACAGTAAGGGGGGGATGGGGGTGGAAACCACCCAGAGAAGCACCATCCCTAGGTTTACCTAATAATACCAAAATGTCTTATTAGTTTAATAAGCCGATGAACCACCACATTTCTAGTGCAGAAGTGTTGCTTTTCTTTCTCGTTTACCAATTTCTTCCTGAGACAGCAGAAAACACAGTAAAGATTATATACTGGTAAACAAATTCAAAAAAAGCAAGGCAAGATTCTATGAAGAATAAGCACACTGCTTGATAGCCCCACGTATTTTCTCCTACAAATAAACAAGAGAAGAGGGGGGGTTGCTCCCACAGGGAGTTAAATAAAATTAAGTAAACATTTCCATAAAAATTACTGTCCTCCCACCTCTGTCTGTACCCTTAATTCACACCAAATCGACAATTTCAGAGAAGCTAAACAAAGAATTATATAAACCTGTTCTTACTCTTGTAAACAGGACAAACAACAGGACTGGAACTGATTCTCTAATTACTAGTACGTGCTGGACTTCATGAGCCCTTGACAAATTTAACCTACCAAAACAACATCTTAAATTATCAAAGAGGTTAGAACGGGCCTCATGGAAAATTTCCTGGCCGGAGTTCACAAGCTCAAAGATATGTCAACAATGCAGCAAGAGAAGTCCTTCATGTCTGCAGTTATGAGCTTCATTTAAACACACTTTTGTTTTAAACATTTGTTAGCCTTTGCAATGCATAAAATACAAAACAATACTTACCATCAATGGCCAACTGAGTAAAGAAACTTTGGCAAATTACAGAATAGTGGCTGTTTGTACAAGAAGTTTATTCAATGTACACTGGGAAGAGACCTAGATTTCTTGCTGCAATTCTGCCTCTGCAGTATATGTTCTGAGAAAGTCTCCAGGTTCTGAAGAAACCTCTGCCCACCACCCTCCTCCAGGATCAACAGGATTCTACCTTACATAACCACTCTAAGTTTGGCAGCAAGTATTCTTTCATGGCAGCATTTTGCAGATTCTGAGCACACAGAAGCAGTAAGTTTCCTCCTTAGCAATATGAAATGGTTGTACAGAACTGAGCATACCACTGGGTCATTTGAATCTTAACTTTGAGAACTTCATCACCATCAGCAGCACGAAAAGTAACAGCCTCTAGAAGCAAATACCTACGCATGTATACCATGCTCTCAACACAACTCTTTCAGACAACTCCTGGAAGCTACATTGTCTAAATAAATTTTTTTTGTTATACACCTCAAATGCACATGAGTTTTTGTGCTAATTTGATAAAAATATAAGGAACTCTTGCCTATCAAAAGATGCTTTATTGGCTACCTCAATCTGTGAAAGGTCAAATAACAGGTAGCACCACAATGGGTGTCTCCCCTAAGCACTTAAATGGGTGTCTCTGTTTGAAAAACTAAGAGATTAAACAATCTCCCAAACAAAGTTAATTTTCACATTTCTGACTAGGAATACTGAAAGTTGAAAATTAATTGGCTTTAAACTCAAAACTCTGAAGCAGCAGATTATCTACCATGTTTGCTAGCCCAGGAACTGGAATTTTGGACTCCTTAGATCCTAAACTTTATCCTTTGACACAGAATCAGAAGAAATTAGAAGGAAAGCAATACAAGAAAAGTGTAATTTACTGCAGTCAACTAACTTGTCTATTGAAAAATATATTTGTAACTTCATTTTGTTTCCTCAAATGGCAAAATCTAAATTTTACTTATTATTAAATCTTTTAAAGGTTTAAGAACCCTAACTCCACGTACATGAATTTCCAACAATCATACTATTTGTCAAAGAAGTACACAATCATAAGCAATGTGTGTTTACTGATAAACTATTCTTTTCCTCCTCATTATTTCAAAACCAGGCCCAGTGTCATTACATTAGTGTAAGATAATGTTGCAGACCAATACAATGAGTCAGCAATCAAAACAACATGTTCTGCAATCCCACAGAGCTTGTTCTTTTGGTTTGTCATGGAATTGCTGGGACATCTCCTCTCTCCCATCCTCCCCTTGCTTGCATGCCACTACACTGCTTTAAGATTTACTTACCAGTTGTCAGCCCAGCTTGTTTCAGAAAGAAGAGGGAATTCATGTGTAAAGTACCCTGGGTCTCAGAAACACAGAAACATGTGCTGGAGAAGGTTAGTGCCTGGTTGGCTGACTTCAGCAACAAGGAAAGGAAGATGCTCAATTAACTGGAACTAAGCGAAAAAGAAATTTCGGTTTTCTATATCTTTCACTTATTCTTAAAAGAACGTTTAGACAATTCAGCACATAAGAATGTCATTGTACCCATATTCCTACGGAGAGACTTTACCTACAATACACTACTAGACCTGTGCAGGCCTTCCCTTCATATTTCAGATATTTGAGTAGTGGATTGAGCTCATATAACCAACCAAATAGTACAAAGAAAGCAGTTTCCACATTAGGTGAGATTGAAGGCATATGGGGCATTACACTATGAAATGCAATTGAAATTGAAGGACCACTAAGATGAAACACTTGACATTCTTTTAACAGTTTAACTACTGGGGTTTTTCCTTAAAAAAACGACAACAAAAAAACAAACCAAAAGAACAAACAAACAAACAAACAAAACCAACACCAAACCACACAGTCCAACTGGTGCTAAAGCCTGTTCCCACATAAAACCTGCCAGCACTGAGTATTCCTTTCCATTCTTACCATAAAAATAACAATGGTGTTAGAAACCAAAACTGATCCTGTGATAACATGTTATATACAATGTCATGTACACAATGTACAAGCAAAGTCAAAAAATTGCAAATGTGACAGTTTCAGAATTGAATTTCAGGAAAAGTTCTAAGTAAAATCCAATAAACTAACAAAACCAGGGGAGCAGGGGGAGAGAAGCACAAAGTTTCCTATTCAGTGAATCTGTTACAATGCCAAAAACCACCATTTGCTTTAGTCTGCAATATATAGGGAGATAATACTACATGCAAAACCAGAGATAGATGATTAATAACATCTGGACATCATGAAGAGAGTGGTAACATAGTTTTCCAGCATACAAGTGACTGCCCTCCTACTTGGTTTAGGGCATCACTTCTAAAATTATATTTCACGCATCAGAATACATAGAAATAGTAGTGGAGCAAATGTGTTGTCTTTTTCACCAGAACATGAAAGTTTCATCTCCAGGCAGAACATTTCTCCCATGCTTTCATCCAGTCAACATCTCTGCTTTGATGGTCTCGTTCCATACTTCAATTCTAAAATCAGGATAAGACTTTAAAAATCACGAGTTGTCATTTCTTCACACACGCCCACTTTTTTTTTTTTTAGCCCTCATTACATGCAGATTGTTCCCCATAGTTAAAAGAGAGCATAGCTCATTGCCTGATGAAAGAGATTCCTGTGCTACATGCAATGGGGGCTTGAGGAAAGTACAGTGAGGGAAAACTACGGCAAACTGCATCCTGCCCAGAAAGGTTTGCTTGTCATAATCATAATCCAGTAAATGCACATGCAACACAGAAACATCACTTCCAGAAAATGAGGAGAAACACACCTATAACCAGTTCTCCTTTCTTCCTTAATCTATCTTTAAAGCTATTATGCAAAACCAGTGGGAAATAGAGGGACTGACTGACAGGATGCAATAACATAAAGTGATTTGATTACTCTGAAGCAGAGCCTTTTCATTAAGTTTTAAGCTTTACAGCACAGGATCTATTACAAGAAGGGTCATTATACTTCTTTGTACCAAATGGATCATCCTATTTGATGTGTCCTTGTATTTATAAATCTGACGTAATTCCCCATTTCTTTACATACATTACATATGTATACTTACACATAGAAGCCCCTCAGCATCTGGTTATTCAGTAGAACTGTATTTTGATCCACATCTTTTTACACTAAATATCCTGCTATGCCATATTTAAAAGAGATACCATATCCTTCAATATTAGTCATTCATATTCATGTAATTGAGAAGGCGGGAGTACCTAGTAACTCCATTTGGAGAATGAAGCACCTTTGAAATGTATTTACAGATGGTTTTCTTAGCTCATTGGGAATGCTAAGTACTATCAGTGCAGCAATAAAAAAACAAAAACAAAACAAACCACAAGAGCTCTGATTCTATTGAAATACAATGGTATTTTATTTCTATTATTTAATGGAAAAATGAGAAAGGCTACAACAGTCATACTGGTCCTGCAGAAACTGCATTGGTGGAAAGGGGTGCGGGTGGGAGGATAAGTGCCAGGTTTAAACACCGAGTAGCACCAGAGCAATATGACTGATAGATCTCCAGAAAATCTGGAGTGCCATGAGCAATGCTAGATAAGTAATTTACTTTGGTCACCTGAGTGCTTAGAAGCACCTCCATCCCAAAAATTAATGGCCTACAAGAACTCATTTGAGATTGGCACTTTGTTCTGTATGAGTTACTGTTTGGTTCTACATATTTCATAAATTCTGCAGTCAAAAAAAAGGAAAAGGAAGAAGCATTCAAAAGGATAATGAGAAGCAAACAGATGAACTTCACATAAGTCATGCACAAATCCTAAAATTTCTGTTCTGCTACCTCCTACTTCGGCTAACAGCAGCAGAAGCAGCTTTTTGCTTACATATTCATCATTCCAGAGCTGACTGAAATGCAAAGAAAAAAACTAGACAAGATTTATGAAAATATGGAGGCTTCTACTGAAGATATTGTATGAGCTATATTTCTTGTCCATTCTAAATACTTTCCAAATATTTTAGCTTGTTCAATACAAAGATGTCTCTTCCTAGAAATTGTAATACCTTTGAAATGAAAGGAGTTTTCTAGTGCTACTTAATTAACATTTTCCAGCAGCCTTATAGATCATTATTTTGCGAGCATTTTTACTGTGGAAATGGCAAGGGGAGAAGGCAGGGTGTGGGGGGGGGAGGAACAGAAAAGGATATAAAACGGAGATACAAATTACAAGAAGACTTTACAAACACCACACTCCTATGCACCTTGTACTAATGTTTTTGCCTTTTCCCCCCACTTCAAGCAAACAAGCAGGAAACAAACAAGGAAACAGAAGGGGTAGACAACCCTCTGGACTTACCTTTTATACAGTCCCTCTGTAAACTTCTCACAAAGAAATTTAAATTCCTCTATCTGGATTTGATTCTTTCAGCTTTTTTCGAGTCACATAGAAGCAAAACAATTAGTTTTCAGAGGTTCCATTTACTGCTCTTCCATCCCCAGTAAAATGCGTCCAGGAGACGATGCCAAAAGTAAGCCCAGAACTCAAAGGCAATTGGAAAACGGAGCGTAGGGGGTTGCTGAAAGACCAGATTGTGAAATTCAGTAGCTTCAGCACAGAAATATCCTACTGTACAATGTACCTGGCTTCTTGCTCACCAAAAAACTGTAGTGCAAACTGTCAGTAGTAGCCTCCAATAGCTGCTCTGTGTGCTGCAGATGGTATGTCTCACTGTTACCTTCCCAGATGGGTAGAGGATTCAGAGATCAGCAAATCCAGGGGGTCGCCTCCAAACCAGGTGGATTGCCAGCCACTCATTCACTCAGTCCAATTAATCAAGACAAGAACAGCTCAGTCACCGGAGGTATCTCCTTCCAGGGTGCACAGGATTATGGCAAGGTTATTAATCTTGCTTTGCTGCATCCCCCCCCACCCCCCTACATTCAGCAGCCTGCACTGAGATGATTGCCAGCTCTGTCTCTGTCCCTGTTCTACTGCATTTTGCTCAGCCCTCTGTTGCTGCAAGTGAAACACAGAGGAGGGAGGAATACTAATAAGGTGGTTAGCTACAGTTTCTTTAAGGCATTCTACATACTGTGTGTGCGTGTATGTGTACGTGCATGTGTGTGTGCATTTTCCATGGGGTGATCTGGATTTCTTGGCAGCTGAAATAGGACTTGTTTCTACATCAAAGTCTGAATTAATCTGGATTATCACTTAATGAATATCAGAGCCAGCAATTGTATTTTACTTAGGATAAGAGGAGGGCACAAAATGGTCTAGAAGATTAGGACAGCAGTAGTGGTTAAGGGAAGGGGGGCAGGGGGAAGGAGCAGGGGTTGGTGGTATAGAAACCACAGTATACCCAGAGGAGCATATTCAGTTTGAAAATTTGTTTCAAAGCAACTCGTTTTAGCCATGTTTTAAAAGGTCATTCTTATGTCCTATACCAGTAAGGATTTTCAAATCAGCACTATATTATCCATCTCTAGATTAGACAGCAGTATGCAGAGTCAAGTAAATATTTTTAGAAAAGAAAGGATTTCTGGCAGGAAAAGAAAAATTTAGAACATCAGTGAAGGCAGACATCCAGCACTGCATTTATGAAGGTGCTTAAAATTCCCTCCTTTGCTGAGAATCGCCCTGCTGAAACCTTTCACTTGTGAAATGAGTTTAGAATTCTCAGTCCAACAACCAAACCAGATTTTCCATGCAACGTCCAAGTAACAGACCTGCACTGGTGCATGAACCTAGGTATTCTGCTGTAGCAAGTATAAGTCCTAACTGTAATTCACTCATGAAATTTGAAAGCAGTCATACTGCCTTTGCTTTCCCACAGGTAATTCAGACCCTCTCCATCAGGTTCAGGATGCAAACACTGCTTCCCCACTTGTCATTCATAATTTCAACTTTTTGCAGCAGATGACACTTCAGACTCCTTCAGGAGACTGGAGATTGAGACTCCTTTAGGAACTCGAAAGCAAAAATAAACTATTCCTCAGAAACAGTTCCAGGATTTCTACATTAAACTATATGTGACTGTTAAGGAACCAGTTCATAGGTCAGAGCAACCAAATACACTTGACAGAGCTGCCAAAAGAAATAACTACATGACACGAGTTTGATGCTTTATGTAACAGAAAGAGCTACCACCACAAGTTCTAGCAACCAAAGTGTGATTAACAAGGCGGAAATGCTTGTGGAGTTTTAGATACTCCAGCGATAGGATAGTGCATCCAGGCTTCCTGGTCAGCTGACCGTGACAGTGTTACTGTAGCACAGAGGACTGTAATGTAACGCAGCACTGTCCATAAGCACTGTGGCCACAACACTGACATTGAGTAAAACTCTTCTACTTTCAAGAAAATCCTGCAGTTTCAACAGCCAGTGAACCTGCAAAACCACACAGCATGAGAAGGTTGTGGTATCTGTAAAGAGAAATGTAGGGCACTGTAGGAAACTGTTTCAAAAGATGGAAAACCTGCACTGTTTCACAAATCACACACAGTCACTTGGGCTTTTGTTCACTTTTTCAGCTTAAACTGCATTATAATTTAAACCTAAAATTATTTATTTATAAGAAAGTCCACTGAACTAACAGAAGACATTGTAAATGGTAACTCTGTTTTTCTCTGCTGAAATTATTTTGCTTCTCCCCAACCCTATTCCCAACACTGCATGAGACTTTGCATTTCTGTTTTCTTGACTTATGGACCTTAAGTAGAATTCTTGTTCATCCGCAAACATAACCATGCCTATCCACATAGGAATGTGAGCAGATACAGTAGCTTGGAATGAAGATCCATCTAGCCAGAATTTTGACTGTGTTGGTCACCATCAGATCAAGGGAAGCAAATGGTGGTATTTCCCAAGTACACTGTGCCAACCTTTAATTATCTACCACAAGGAGTTGCAAAGTCAGCGACAGGAACACTCTGTGCACTTTAGTATGCCACTCACAGATTCAAAGTCTTCTATTATAAGCAGCCTGGACTCCTTTCTTCATGCTGACAAGCCTTGATGTATTTAACTGCCCTTCATATTGACTTTGCGCTATTCGCTTGAACACTTGTCACTAACCTTTTTCACCTTCTACAGTGACCAAAATGCCACAGGCATGCCACAAGCTTATAGCACTTCATTGATACTTTCTACTTTGAGAACATGTCATCCCAGAGTACGTACTAACGAAGCTAGTGGTACGTTCTGCTTTCTAAGATTGTGGCATGAGTAATTTGGCTACTCTCAGAATATTAATTTCATCAGTGGCATAACATTTATAGTTCTAACTAGTCAGTTAAGGTTTTGTAAGGAAGACCTCATGTCTGGAATAAAGTCCACTGTGGACAGCTTTTTCCACCACCTTTTTCTAGGTGCAGTCAGAATTTCTTGAGTACATAAAAAAGGTTACTCCAAAGGTAATTAAATCTATTCATACACCTAATATTTATAATCTACGGAACTGGAACAACAGGAAAATAAATAAACTGACTTGCATTCTAGTTTTCATTTCCATGACACAGAATACATGTTAAAGAAGAGGAAAAATATTAAGTGTTGTGCAAGAATAATTTATTGTTAATGGTATCTTCCAAATATGGCTCATCATAATCCCAAAGGTACATGCAAGGACATTTTTCATCTGTTATCTGTCCTTACATAATTTTTTTAAAATCATACTACCTGCTAATTACTTTCACATTAATCAAAAGGAAAACACATCCTTTGCACTTCCAGGAGTTTGCTGCTTTTTGATTTTGTTTTTTCCCCCAGGGGGCAGCACGTGCTGCACTTCAGACCAAACATCTCATCACTCCCCTGACTACTACGGTCTTGCAAGCATCTTTGTTCATGTTCCCACATTATGCTTAAAACAAAGGCAGATTACAACAATATAAACTAGGCAGATATACCACTCCCTTCCCACAACTCCCCCTGCTCCCCCCCCTCAAAAAAAACCTCAAACCAAAACCACAAAAACAAACCCAACAAACAAAAAAGTAAAAATAGAACTTGAAAGTCCCTCTCACTCTGGTCCTCACCTCATTCAGCTGAACTTGATGACCTGTCAGTTAATATCAATATCACACCTCTAAAAACTTAAATTCAGCACAAGTGAAGCCCACAAGCTTATTTCTCAGCAAAGCCCTCAGTAGAGAAAGTACTGACCCAACACAAAAAGCCTCCAAAGTCCATCAAATATTTCTGCAGTGTTTCACTTTTATGTCAACATCATTTGATTTAGTGAACCCCAAATCCATATGCTATTTGCAACAATTTCCCTTTCTTCCTCTTAATTTTCAGTTTCTTTATGAAGTAATAGTCATATTTAAGGCTATAATTTCCACACTGAGAAAACTACTGGCAAGACTATAGCAGGGATGACAGGAGACCTAAAAGGCTTATATAGACAGGTTAAGGTTGTGACCCAGTATGACCAGGCACCTCTGGCTGATGAAGTTTGAGGAGTTACTACTCCCAGAATGTACTACTAGCAGGGCGTACACTACCTTGATGAGCAACCTAGTAATCATCAGAAGCAAATACACGCCAGTTTCTCAGCCATGACTCTCTTTGGTCCAGTCCTGACTTCAAGCCAGGATCAATGGGTGGTGTAAATTTATACACTGGCCTCAAAACTACAGGGACTGTGAAGCAGCACATGTGCCTTCTGCTGCCTCTGTTAGAGGGCAGTGGTAGCTGTTCCTGAGGAAACACAGCACCCACTGCCAGTGTTTGATTTGAGACACCCTCAGAGCTGAACTGTACAATACAAAGGTTCTTTGCCAAGTGATCACAATATTCTTCCTCCAAGGAGCTGTGAAGCCTATTGTTAACCGCAAAGATTTTCAGGAGACAAACAGCGAAAGAAAGTAGAAAAGCAAGCAAACAAGAGAACATATCATCTGAAAGAAAAATTAATTGCTGGCTAACTCATGAAATATTTGCAAAGTTTATATTCAAGACCGGGGTAAACAGATCTCTACTGTTCTGAGCATTGTGTACTGTTGCAACAGACATATGAATAATAGTAACAATTCTTTCATGCTAAACCTCTCCTCCAGGGAAAAAACACAACCACATAACTGCAGCAAAGAGATTTTTCATGTTCTTTATATCTTAAAACTCAGAGTTTGAGAAACACACTATTATATTTTGGTATTATATTTATTGCCCTAAAATAATGATAGGCATTTCATATAGTGGTAGTCTGTTTTTTGAACCAACTACTTTGGAAAATTGAGCAGTTTACATTGTAGGTATTTTTAGTTCCAATAGAGACCTACCACCAGATTCCAACCTTCTGCCTAAAAAATTTATTCTAATTTTTTTGCCTCAAGGCTCTGATTTCAAATTAATCCTGCAATGCTGAAATACAAGTCAAAATCACCTTGATTTCTGCTATTTGGATGCTATTATGTGAAGGCAGATTTTCCAAACCTTATACCTGATTTAGCCAGAAAACACAATTTGATAAAAATCAGTAAAAAATAAGTACATGTTTTCTTACGAGAAACAAGCTTAAAGGCTTGTTTGAAAGCATTAAAAAGGTTATTTTAGAAGTTCAACTCATCATCATAAAAACTAAAAAAAAAATAAAAAAAATAAAAAAATTAAAATAATAATAATAATTAAAAAAAAAATATGCCCACAGACTGCAACCCATAAAATCCTACACAGGTGTTATATTCTGATATATACTTGTTCCCGCACCACACCCCCCCTCAAAAGGAAATGACAGTTCTTGCCTCTCTGGTCAAAAGAGCAGAGGAAGTACTTTCTTCTTTCAGCTTTCAGTAGCCACTGCTGCAAGCAGGATACTCCAATACACAGAACCTCAGCTTTAGCTAACATGAGCATGCTTTTTACATTTGCTTGCATTTATCTGTGACAGTCATTATCTCTCTTCCTCTCTCTAGAGAGATGAGTTGCAAGAATTAAAGGGTACAGTATGCCTTTTACCAAAAAGATTTGAAAAATTGTCTGTATTCTATTCTCACATCATTAAGCACTTACTAAAAACATCTGGATTGTTGGAGTATACAGGTAGCCTTAAATACTGCATCACTGTTAAAGAAACAAGATGAAAGTTACTAAACTAAAACTAAACACCTTGGATTTATCTATCTGATACCAAAGAAACACTGATAACAAAATGATCAGGGTATTACACTGTTACATTTCCATTCCCTAGAAGATCTTGCTACTTAGAAAAAAGATTTTAATTTGATTTTTTTAGTTGGTCATAAATCTTTTTGTGACCTTTAACATACATTCAGGTAAAAAAAATTAAAACAGAAAGAAAAATTAGAAGCTGTGATTACCACATATATCTTGAATCAGTATTTCAATTCTCAAATGCTTTAGTTCTCCAGGAGCTTTGACTAACCTCTCTGTAGCCCTTATGCCCATCAGCAGTTTATTATTTACACTGACTCAAGTTTTACTGACTACAATTAAGAATGCTTAAGGTATGGTTTTGTCAATATTCTTTCTCTCAAGAGACTGCCATTTTCCCTCTAGCCCCAGCTCCAGGTTTCCTTTCAAGTCTCGCTTGTCAGCACAGGAATTCAGCAAACCAGCTTGAGCAATAGTGGGACAGGCATTGCTAAACAAGGCAAAATATCAGGATGAGTGTAAAATTAGTTTTCTTTCATTCAAAAGGTGTATGTGTTTATCTGAACATTGTAGACTGACTCTAGTTGACTACCAAGATTATCAGGAGAGTTCATAAAGCCTTTTTCTATGTTTATGACTGTGCAGTATTTTGGAAAGTTGGTTTAGAATACTTAAAAAGTTTTGAGCTGACACATCAGTCATTAAAATTTGTTTGCATGCAGAAACAACCTAAATCAAAACAAGAGAAAATTAAAAACCCAAAACAACTTCAGGATTCACAAGAAGGACTAAAAGATCTGAGCTCTGAGGTTTACCTATATTCAGAAGCATTCTGTGACAACAAGCCTGCTCCTTCATATATCAAAGTAATTTTGAAATACAGTATTTTAGTCCTTTCTAGCTTAACCAAACTAGGCCTGAAATAAGACATTTCACTTCACAATGGAGACAAAAGCTTGTAAGTGCTTAAGAGGTCACGGCTACTGCAAAATTTGCAAAATAAAAACTACTTTAGCTTCAAAACAGAGCAGCTAAAACTACTGGTATAGAAATAAATAAAAACCTGTACACAACTGTACTTTTAAGACTTTAAGGGCTAGAGTAGTGTGCTCCATGACAAACAAAGCTGGTCCATTAATGTGGAAAACCTAAAGAAGTTACATGTTTAGCCTGACCAAAGAATTCAGTTTATTATGTCCATCTCTTTCAACTAAGTTAATCTCTGAGTTACTGCTCTCTAACATACATTCACCACCTTGCAGTCTCATTTTAAAGTTTGAACCATAGGGTTTCTATCACTTTCCATGGGAGACTGTTCCAGAGCCTAATAGGTCTCAAAGTTAATGCTGTAAAGAGCCGCTGCATGAGCACCGAGTTCTATTACCTCAGAAATGCATACGCTGATAGAGGCTGTTACAGGCTTAGATGACTCATTTTCCTATTAAACAATTTCTGTCAGCCATTACAGCCATGCTCTACACGTGCAGTGAAACATTTTTTTCCACAAGATTTTCCTTTATTCTTCTTACTAGCACCTACGTATCACCCTGGGCAACAGACAGCAAAAGATAGCTTTTCTTGTGCTAAATTTTAAGCTTACAGATGACAGATAAGAGTAGATCATTTTGGACTTAAGGTTATGTTTTTGTGGTTTTTTCCTCCTCACTCAAGTCAGTGCAGCATTTCTAAGTATATGCTTTAGCAATAATAATTTTAATAATATTATGATACATGCAGACGCATCTCTCTTATTGATCACAGCAAAAATAGCATCTACCTATTCTTAAAACAGTAGTCCTTTTACTTATGATTTTACATCTCTATGCAAGTTTGTTCTTTCAGACTCCCTTTATAGTCACTGCTAGCAACAGTTCATACCTCAAGGCACTATAATTTAGTTCATTTTGGGCATCTACATTTGGGAGTAGGAGACCAAACCCTCCAAGGCCCAGAAGTGCTTGAGTGAGCAGCTCAGACAGATAACTTTCATGCAGGTGCTCTTTTTTTCTGTTAGCAGATTGTTACCAAGGATTAATCTGCAATCACATTACAGAAAACATCCGTAGTCCTAGAGCAAGAACATGTCATCTTCTGCTTGAAAATTTTTATTCTATACCTACTTGGCCTGGATGATCCAGAGACAAAGGCTTCTCTGTACTGCAGTCAATACGCAGGCTGACATTCTATTTCTGCCTCGATCACCTGCATGCCCTAGAGTGTGCTACAATTACTAAAAAACAGTTAAGAGAGCCTGAAAAGCTCCATCAAATACGTTTTGGAGATGTAATGAAAACTGATGGAATCAGGTATGAGCTACCTCTATTAGTTGCCATTGTGGTGAACCTGTTCCTTCTGCCATGAGTGGGAGAAAGAATGAAGAGAGCAAGGGATGGGAAGAAAGTACCAATTAAGAAAAGCTTCTCCACAAATCATTTGAAATAAGAGTAATGATATCTTTAAATGAACAGTGTGTCAAGGAGACATAGGGCAAGCTTGAAAAATTGAGACTAAGAAGAAAACCTCAAGAAAAAAAACAACTCCAGGTTTTGCATGAACAGAAAGCTGAAGGATTAAGCAGGAGACAGTACAATTGAAGAGTTTTAAGCTACAATACAGGAAAGGAAGTAAACATCTTCCAGAAAACTTCCAGAAGCACACCCTTGTTTAGAATAACCCTAAACAATCCAACAAAAACTCACCCCCTTCAGTAGCACACTACTCCATATAATAACATTCATCAAAAATAAGTTATGTGCATTCTAAGACTCACTGGGATCCACTGGTTGCCAGTTGCTATCACTGATAGTTTGTTATAAGACTTTGGCTCAAGAACTAATAAATACAAGCTACTCACAAGTTAACTCCAACTGTAAATAATTTGTGGAGGAAAAAGAACACTTGCTAGGTTGCCTGGACTAATTCAGGAGTAAGAGAAAACGTTCTTAAATTTTAAATTGACTTAGGTCCATTAGATGGAAACAAAAGACTGGCAGAAAACGTAGCTCTTGGAGACCTATGTAAACATATGGAAACAAAACAGACTAACTTTTATTCAGGAGCTGAAAGTTATTTTACATAATAAAGAAGTTCTCACTAAGAATTGTCAGATGAAATTAAGGTAAATAAATATTTAGATTGTAAAGCAGAAAACCATGCCTGATAATCAGATCATTTTCAGCTTCGGAAATGTCATTCAGAGGAAAGAGCATAAGTCCTAGCATAGCTCTCACTTTAAATAAGATTAGACAAAGTAAGTGTACAACAGAGAAGAATCTTACACTGAGGGTGAGGGGCATTAGGTCACCTGATGAAGGAAGTCTTTTCCATTGCTAACTTCCAACAAAGAAAACCCAAACAGCTGACTGGGTTCTTCATAAAGCCATGAATAGAGAAGAAAAACAAGGGGTTTGTTTACATGTGAAGTATTAGAAAGACTCCAACAAGAAAATGTTCATTTTTATTTGCCTTTTCCAAAGGACTGTGCACCAAACTATTAAAAAGCTGTTGATTTTATCACGCATAATCAAGGTTACTTGATTATGCCAGCCACTCTAAGCAAAATTAAAAAAAACTTAGAAATACTTTCTCATTGACAGTTTGGAATTTTGCAGAACTGTAGCACTTGTAGATTATACATCCTGTCAAGTAGCTCCTTCAGGCTAAATGTTTAAGAAAAATTAATTCCAAAACTTCAGAAAGCAAAAATTACAGTAAAAAATACTTTGATTTACTAAGCACAGTGTAATAGCTAATCCACTGAATTTTTCTAGCATACTTGGACTTTGGAATCAGACTTTTAATTTCACAGGCAGCTCTCACCAGCATCATAAAATTTCTGTTATCCATATTTTGAAAGTATTTTGAACTTGTAAGACAAGCATGCAAAACCTAAATACACCCAGTTAACACCCATGCAACAGAGAGTTACTTCAGCCTGGCTGAAGATACAGAGAGGCAAAAAGAACCAAAAACTGCAGGAATATAGAGCTTAATTTGCACTAAGTGCTGAAAGGAAAGAAGCAGCAAACATCACAGAAGTCCAAGAGACCAGGCTATTCCACAAGAACTAGAAGCAGACAAGAACTTACAGAAAGAAAGAAGCCAGGGTCCCCATTATGCAAATGTTTAACCCAAACAATGTCCTTCCACAGAAAGAGCACAAACATTTTCTCACATGGTATTTCCACACAGTTATTTTTGTACATTATAGCAAATACAATAAAGTTTTGCACATTCTCTGAACATTGGATACTTACCTTCAGAAGAGGGCTCCAAACAATATAAAGGTTCCCTGAGTTTAGAAGCCTAGGACTCCTAAAGAAATGGAAGAATTTTATACACTCGTCTTTTTTCATTTCTTTACGTTATCCCATAATCAGTATTTCCCATCAGCTAGCTAAAGGCAAGTTAAACATAACATCACATATGCATTCCTCACTTGTCCTGCATTCAGATTCCTCAGGCACTTCTCAGCAGTTTTCCCTTACTCAGAATCAGGAGTCTTTCCCCATAACTCTACTAGCAGTCCTGAACAAGACAGAGCTCCACAGAACAGAAAAAATAACAAACATTCTCTGTTATCTCAAACCCCTTTTACTACCACCTCCTAACGCTCCTCCCAGATTGCAACTGAAAAGCTCCACCTGCCCCACCCAGCTGGGCACTGATTGCCACAAGTACCCCCAAAGAGCTGTGCTCCACCAGCCTGGCACCGACCCCTCACAGCTGCTGGCAGTCAGGGTGTGCCAAACAGCATGAAATCCAAAATCCTGGTCTCCTTATAATGTGGCTCTCATTTTTTAATCTGAAACGTTCTGAACTTCTCTTCCATATGTAAAATGGGGATTATATTACCTCCTTATTAAAGAAGAACAGAAGAAAAAAACAGTAGAATATTAATATTCATTAAACTCTCAGATGGTTTAAGGATAAACCCCATGGAAAAGCCTATTGCTTAATAATTCTGTTCCCATGAAAGCACTTGAAACACTTGCAGCAAATAAGGCACAAGGTCACCCACAGCAAAACCACAAGTTTAACAGCATACAGAGTAAGAATGAGTGATGCAGTCACTGGCATAAAAACATGCAAAGGTGATTCCTACAGCTCCAAGACACAAGGAAACCTCTGAAGGCCTGGGGCATTAGAGCTACTCATCACTTGTGGCCTAACAGGCAAGTTTTCTGCACCTGCTGCTTCCACCCATTAGGAAAGTCATCAAAACTTTTATGTGCTTCAGTTATGCATTATGTGTTACCTGGTTCTAATGAGGCATTCTTAGGACTTACTCGCATTTCTGTTCTTTTAGGAAATCAGTGTTTGAATTATCTTCTCACCACTGACCTTAAGGGATTTCACAGTGAAACTTGTGTGTTTGTGCTGTCTGCGCACACACAAACTCGCAGTGGTTCCCTGTATACGGCACATACTGCTGCAAGAAAGCCATACTGATAAGGTGCTATAAGCTTTTCTTTTGACATAAAATTATATTTATCAGCTATTTCTGTGAACCTACATATAAGCACCTTCATTCCCACGTAGCAGGAGCCACATAAGACTAAGCCTGTGACTTCATTGGCTTGATTGTTATCCTGTAAATACAAGCGCCTGGACTGAGGTGCTCAGAGCAAGATGTCACAGAGGCTTTAGACTTGTGAAGCTTTTACAACATTTTAATGAGTTACTGAGTGCAGCTGAGAAGAAATATTTTAACCCTTTGCAAATGAAAGATAAAATACCTCAGCCTAAATATCTTCTACTGATTTATACAAAGAGAATTTATTTTGCATCCATGGTCATCTGCTAAGCCACAATACAACTGTGTATCTCAGCTGCCTGTACAGCACTGAGAGCAAATTGTCTTTGAAAAGACGTCGTCTTAGTTCAAGAGTTCTCTTCAGAAAAGGTTTCATAATCAAAATATCACTGTAGAAATCAGTGTAATCTATAAAAACTTAGGACTGTTGGAGGGGTTTACACAGATAGTAAGGGAAAGAGCATATTTAGTTAAACAAAAAAAAGGATTTTATGGAACAATATTCCTGAATGCATAAGTATTAGTGTAACTTTTGATAGTTAGCCAAAGAAGGGTATTTATTCATTGCCACATGTTGCAAAATGAAAAGAAAATCTTTGCATAACTGTCTAAAAGAAGGATAGCAACTGGGGGGTGGGGAGAAAACCCTACATATCCAGTTGATAAAATTCAAATTCAGAAAGATTGTGTTTCTCATTAACTGGAGAAATATGCTTATCATTTCACAGAAGAATAATACTGGTTATATGTATTTCACCTCAGGCTTTTAAAATAACCATTTCTGCAAGCTGTTGTCACACACATACTGACCTTGATCCTGATTCTAGCATCTCCAAGCTCTTTATGACTAATCAACAGGCTGAACTTTAAATGAGAGTTAGGGTGACAGATTATTTTTCTTAGTATAAAGAAAAAGCAGCCCTCAAAAGAGAGAAAAGCTGCTATTGTTTAAGCAGACACAATAATAACTATGTTTAAAGTGGAAAAAAAAGTCTGTCATATATTGACAGATGCAGTGAACTTTTTGGAATTGTACCTGGTGCAGACTTTACTTGAAAGTTGACTAGTAAAAATCATGTTCATCCCCACATAGCCTTTCATCTACCTAAACTGACTACAGTGATATATATACTCTGTTGATAGAAGAAATAGAAACTTTACTCACAGTATCCCAGAATCTCCAAATAAGGAACAATATAATCTTAGAGAAGTCCTAGAGAGTTAGATAAGGATGTACTCAAACAAAGAGGGTGTAAACTAAGCTCTGTGTACCCAAATAAGATAAATAAAGAACAAACCTAACAGCTTTTGGTGGAACACAATGTTGCTGCGCCTACTCAAGAACTGACGTCAAGACGACAAAGACACAGAAAGACCAAAAAAGGACTTCCAATAATGGTGTGACTATGTAAACAAACTAATGAATATGTATTAAATAAATTATACTATCTAATGAATATGTAAACATATGTGTAATAAAATGCCCTGTCCATCTGTCATTTGGCATGTTTGAATAAAGGAGCTATCCTGCAAACATCCAGCAGACTGAATAAAGAAGAATGCCCTTTTTAATGTCTCTCAATTGGTGTTAAGAAGTTTGTTTCTGCCACTTTTTGGTATCACTGTATCACTTTGTCTTCATTAGGATTTCAATTTTATGTCCAAATTTACTTTAGCTATGGACAGTGCAGCCCAAGTAGCAGTTTTGAAAAAGAACTGAGGAAGAACTAACCAAAACCAAATATTCAGAGTAAACACTGCCACCTGATCTGCAGCTATCACTTCTACCATTCTCAGTCTCAAAAAAAAAAAAAAAGGAACGAGATCTCTAACAGCATATTTTCTGTCATGACCTATATCCACCCAAGAGGCCTTTCGATGCACTTTAGAAAGTGACAGAAACTTCTTGCTGCTGTATTCACATGTTGTGTGAAGAGCTCTCATACCAGCTCAGAGCCACTGACCCTCCTATCTCACGTATGGCAGAGTCATCTTTTAAGACGCTACATTATCCCTTCTTAATGTAGCTGTTGTTTGGCTACCATATGTAGCAAGGATTTAATTTCCTAATTTTCTGAAATTCTGCCAGATGGCTGGGAAAAAACCCAAACAAACAAACAAACAAACAAACAAAAAACAAAACAAAAACAAAAACAAAAAACCTCTGAAGAAGTTGTCAGTTCCTGTTAAAGTTTAGAAGAGTGTATTCGGCCTGAACAAGTTTTAGTAGGAGCTGCAGTGCCCAGAGGAGGACATGAATTGGGGCAGTGGCACCCCCAAATGGCTGCAGACATGGGTGACCTGAGAAGAAGCAGATATAAATGGTTCTGCACTAACTCTGGCCCCCTGTGCTACCCATCACCTCTGCAAAGGAACTGGGAAGGACTGGGTGCTACAGGCAAGGAAAAGTGAGGGAAGTTGAGCCTAGGAAGTGGGGTGGAGAGGTATTGGACTTAAACTGTATCTGGGAGAACAGGGGACAAGTCTTTTCCTTAGGATTTGTTTTGTTGTGCACATTTTCCTTCTCTCTGAATACTCAAATCAGCAACTAGAAGCTAGTTTTAGTTGGCAAAAGATACAGTAAAAATTCTTTAAGTAGATTGTGTTTTGCCCTTGAGAGAATCCATACACTGTATGTACCTCACTATCAATTCACACTAACCCACCGGCACCTTCCTGTTAGTCGGCCACTGGGATCATAGCTCACACTGTGTAGTATCAACTGCATAGATAGTACAGACAATATATTCTTTGAAAAAGAAACATTGAGGCAGTTCTTCCTGAGAAAGCTCATGATTTACATTTTTTAAAGCTGCATTTACTGGATTTTTACTGAATTTACTAAAATTAAGCAATTACTGGCATTTCTGAAATTAGTGAACACCTACAATTCAATGGCTTCATTGAGTTAGTCCAGGTTTAGAAGACAGAGCTCATTTTTCATCTGTCACTCATCATCACCATTACATTCTGTTTGAGCACTTCATTGATTCCACATCTGGAATTTTGCATACTAAGTAAATTTTATTATACAATCAGGTTCTGCTCCCCAGTGTAACTGTGAGAAAATAGCACATAAGAAGGAAGGAGACCATTTTAGCTGTAGACTCACTTCAATAATAAAATTCAAAGTCTCACAGACTTCCTGGGGGATTACTGTTTAGATCAAGTATTTTTTGGCTGACCTATATATTTAAACACCCCAAAATAACCAAAATCTCCCTTAAAATACACTTCTTGCTATCTGGAGCCAGAAATAAGACACAAAACAAAATTATGAAGAGATTCATTTTCAGTCTGGACTTGTGGAATACCATAACACAGTGTAGAGGAGATCTATATTACTGAGACAAAGACATTTAGATAGTCATGAAAACAGAACTTTACTGTACGTTATCCCAAGAAAGTGTTTTGTTTCCCTACCTAGCCAAGAAGAATATATAGGTAGACTGTACAGAAATCTATTTTTCACCTTTCAAATAATTTTTAATTGTCTGGTGCTGTATTCCCATAAATGTCTTGAAAATATTGCCCTAATTGTGTCTTGGAAAAAGAAAGATCTTGGTGACTGAAAGTGGCTACAGAAGAACTAGGATCTGCTGAGCTTGAATAACTTTTTCTAAGCTGCAGAGCACTTTGTAGGTCATTCAGAAAAAGAGTCTTGGATTTTCTAAGGTCCAGTTCCTTGCTTATGTACAAAACCATCCACATTGTAGCTTTACACTGTTGCAATACTATCAGCAGCATAGCATCTGTTTGCAGAGACAAAGGCCTACCTTATCAAAGATTTTCAGGCATGTGCCTTCTAATTAGTTACCTAACTCTCAATGAAATTAATAAGATATAAACACCTAAAGAGTATAAGGTACTTCATCTACAGCCCACTCTCTAAAGAATGCAAGTACAAAGAGCAGTCATTATAATTATCAGTCAAACAATGAATGCCCAGGTAAGAAATAGCGGGTAAATGAAGTCACTTAAGTACACTTTATGTGAGTGAAGAAAATGCACATACGTTGCCGTAAAGACATATGTTGCCTAAAGCCGGGTTACATTTATAAAAACTTTTTAATCTCTGATTGAAAGTAACCTGATTTAACGCCATAATAGCAACCGATTATCTCTAGGCTCTCCTATGCCTGCCAGCAACCCTGTCCCTATCTCCATTCATCAGAGGCACAATACTGGATTAGAAGGATCCTTTAGTCTGACCAAGCACAGCTATTCTCGGGTTCTGTGTTTTTTTCAGTATTTGACACTCCAATCTACATGAGCACTCCTATGCACTTTCACTAGAGTGAAAGAATATAGAGTCCAAAGGAGAGTTTGCTTAATGCAGATTTCAGCAGTGACAGGCATCTAGGGCATGAGGTTTCCAGAAGCTGACTGAAAGACTCTAAGGTACATTGCCTTGTTTATTGTTATTACAGCTAACACTGAACTGTTGTAGTTAACTTCAATTAAGTTCCAAGTCATCTTAAAAAAGATCACAGCATTCAGCCTTACACTGCATTTTTTTGTCAGTTTTCCATGAATCTCTGTAACATCCACCTTTGCAGATAGTATTTTTGTCTCTATATTTCTCCCACGTCAAAAGCTTCTCATTTACAAATGGCAAACTCTCAACAAGGCAGCAGGCTCAAACTTGGCAAATTATCATCCTTCAGGTTATCCTCCACTGTCTGACACTAAGTTCCTACCTTCATCAGAGAGCTTTCAATTCTCTCCTTACTTACTGGAGATAAAAGCCCTTATATTCCTCCCAACAACAGGTTTTCATCTTCTTTATGTTCACAGTAGATTTCAGCTTTCTTCCCTCTAGTCCTGCCAATTTCCCTAATTATCTGTCAGTGGTGCCAAGAGCTCCCACATCAATCACTCCAAAGTATAACTCCATAGTCACTGTCATAGTTCAGCATCACTGCATCAGCTATCTACGTCCCAGTTTACAGCACTGACATGGGGAACCACCTCTTACAGTCAAGTGCTTTACTAAATAACCCCTTTTCTTCTCTTTCTAAGCAACTCCTGCATGTCACTCCCAGCTGTCCTCCTCGCTCTTCATAGTCCTGGTACTACACAATTGATTTCCGCATCTCTCATACTGTTGGTGTGAAATATCATGCACACAGTTTAACAAATCATAACTTCCAGACATGTTTCTCCATGCTTTTTCTTCGGTACAGACTTCTACTTGCTTCACAAATTCTGTTGCATCCTGTGACCATTATCATGGGTGTAATTTTAAGAAGTCACAGTACCTTGATGAAAATTACAGGTGAATTTGAAACACCCTGTCACTCCTAACCTGTTAATTTGATGCAGTATTCAGACAAGCATTTACCTGTGTGCCTTTAATGTGCACGCTTTGTGAATGATTAAGGAGGGAGGTGTAAACAGTCCCTGCAAATCCCTGGAATAACTCATGGACATAAAGTTACTCATGGATGTAATGATTTGTTTAAAGAAGACCATATTTTATAGATTTGGACTGTTTCAGAGAATGCCTGGAACTGCTTTGAACCACAGAATGTTAAACTGTGTCAATATGCTTTTTTTTTTTTTTTTTAAGAGTGAAAAGAGAAGAAAATTACTGTAAATTAAATAAAATGTTTCTGAAGGCCATTATTTTAAACTCATTTGACCACTAAATCAGATAATTCTGACAGGATGTTGAGTAGAAAGCTTTCTTTTTCAGGCTGTCCGTAATGTTTCACAGATATTTCCAAGTAAATTGTTTTAAATTACCAAATGTACTTTCCCCAAGAGGAACTGTGATTTTTCTTCTACAAGATGATAAATAAAAAGTTATAAGTTTCATTTAGGGGAAGAGGTGGAGTCTTTGCTATTTCTCTTATACTCTTGTGCAAACAGAAGTCCAACAGGTTAACTTTGCTCTGTCCTGCTGCATTTAGTATTCTCATTACTCTTACAATACTAGAAGTATGTATTTCTGCATAGAACCTATAAGTCTTAAAATGATTGCAATTGATGACTAGCAATGTGTCTGAGGTACATGACATAAGACTGAAAATAATTTTCAGTTCTATTCAGCATGTATAACTTAAGTATCTCTTCTACCTTTGAGTTTCCCCAAGCATATTTTGCTTCACTGGGTTGCTAATACGGTTAATTCTTTAAGCCTTGATCCAAAGCACAGGGAAGTCTGTGAAAAGCGTCCAGTGTGTATTCAGTAGACATAATACTTTTAAAAAAGTGTGTTGTGATCCTCTAGTTGACAGGTGATAGTTAAACAAAAAGTGTTTTAATTTATTTGTTTTCTCTTTGTTATTGATGTTTCATGCTATATATCAGAGAATGAACTTGCACAACAAAGGAAAATAAATTTTAAAAAACCCACAAGCACCAGACTAGAATCTATTGCTTTCTCTATATATGTCAGCATTAAATCACAGAAGAAATATAGCAATTATGCTAGCAAAGGACAGATCCTGGTTTTTTACACACCAAATATCTTGATTATTTGATAGCTATCTTTGCATTGTCCATGACCTACGCTAATATTTACTTGAATATTAAGTAAATATTTAGCTAAGTCAGAATAATATTTGTTATATCATAATTAGACAACACTGGGAAAATATTTTGGGAAAAGCATTCTATTTTGTATGGTAAGATATAGTCTGAAATGAATAATTCCCAAAACAATCATTCTTCTTGGGACTTTCATAATGCAGCATTTGCAGTGGTGAAACTAACACATGGATCAATATAACTAGGAATAATTTATATATATGAGTTCTTTAAAACCAATATTTTCGTAATATCATCAAACATAGCCTAGCGTCAGAGGCCTCCCTCAGACAGGAGGCCAGGTCATAGGATGCTCGTTTGAAGGACACTGAGTTGAATTCCCACCCGCAGCATTACACACTCAGCATGGGGAGTAAATAGGAAGAATTAGAGATCTGTGGTTACAGGGCCATGATCTCGTTGCAACTACAGGGACATGGTGAGATAGCTCACACGACTGGAGTGCTGTCATGGATGGCTATGTACATTTTAGGAGAGACAAGCCAGCAAGGCAAAGTGGTGGAACTGCTCTTTATGTGAGAGAGCAATTGGGATGTATTGAGCCAGCATGGCTTCAGGAAAGGAAAGTCCTGCTTATTCAATCTGATTTTCTTTTTTGAGAAGGTAACCCACCTAGTCAAGTAACATTCCCTAGTCAAGGGAAGCCAGTTGATGTAATCTTTTTGGATTTCAATAAAGCTTTGTACACTGTCTCTCACAGGATCCTTCTGGACAAAATGCCCAACACACAGCTGGGTAAACATTGCCTCCATTTTTAAGATCAGTTTTAAATAACTACAGGTACAGGTAATATTACAGAGTGCTACAGAGATAGGCAAAGGCAGCCAGAAATATTTTTGAGATTTAACAGTAGTCTGAAATTTTTTGTCAAAGGGATGTTGTAAGTTTAGAACATTGAAAAGACACTTTAATAGCAGAAAAAGTATTAAGTTTGAATTTGAGGGGGTGGGTCGTTTGTTTTTCATAAGTCTGTCTCTGTCACTGAGTTTCAGAAGTCTACAATGTAAGTGGGGCATCTCATGGAGCATTATTCACTGTCAAGACTCTGGATTAGAGCTCTGGTCTAATTTTCAGGAAAAAAAAGGAGGAAATTAAATTATAACATTAGCTTCACATGACATTAAAATGTTTATTTCTAGACACAGAGAAGATAACATACTTTAAAAATTCAAGGATAAAGTAGACATTAATTTCAGCATAACCTCTACATAATACAGTAATTGCAAACTCGCTTTCCATGTAAATGTTTCTCTTGTATTGCATATCATTTTTGACTATTAAGGAATATGGGTCCTGTAAAAGAAAAAAAAAAAAAAAACCACAAAAGAAACCCAAGAGCTATTATTGTAGTATTAATTTATATAATATCCTGCTGAACAAGTGTTTCTGATGTCTACTTCCTAATTCTTTAAAATCTTGATTGTCACGAAATAAAAGCAGAACTTTATCTGCTCTTTTCTGGAACATCTTTTATTATTTGCAAACATTACCCTAATTGTACCTCCTTGTGAAAACTTACAAAAGGAAAAAGAATTTGCTGTATTTTTTAAACAGATCCATATGTGCACTTACTACAGCCAAATACATAAATTTCTACCAGTCTTTTTATGGTAAAGGTCAGGGATATCATCTTATACATTGAGATGGTAAAGGGGACTCCTATTAAAACAGGATTAAACCTAGGAGTACTCATTCTTGCATGTTACTAGGACTCATGAAACCATAAGATATCTAGTTCATATCTGTTGGAAGTACTTAAAACCATCTGAAGCAGCTACTATAACTCGTGTTCCTTATTATTGCAAAGATACTACTTTTTTTGACCTCCTTTCTTGTTTTCTTGAGATTGACAGGTACCTGAGTGTTACAGAACAGCCACAAGATTGAGAAGGAGCTCCCCGTGTGGTTCAATGCAAGACTTTGAGGCTCAACAAAAGGATCTGGGACATGTGAGAATTTTAAGAGCCTCATCTGAAGTTCATCTTCCTCAGTTATTGCTAGGGCAGTTGTTGGAAGCCAGTGTATAACCTGCCCTGGAAGTCGAGGGTAACCCAGGTTCTTGTTAATAGATCAGAGTGAAACGACATGGAATGATTGGTGTTGGTAAATATGTATATGCAGTGTTTATTTTGGAACAGTTTGGCTGCAATGGAAAGCAGGCATGTAGCCGTTTTGGTTATTATCTATAATAATATGGCAATATGAAAGCATAAAAGTCTTGATCCACAGGGGGTGGGAGAGAAAACCCACTCTGTGAACACAAAGTCCAGTGGGTTAATACGCTCAGGCCACATAGGAACACACAGACACCTCCCCTGGGGAGGTGAGCTTTCAGTCCTCTGATGGAAGGCCTGGGAGTCTGGGAGGGCTTTGGGAGTCTTTGATGGCTAATGATACCTTGTAAGACATGACAGCTGCCTCTCATGTCAGTGTAGTTGAGTCAATTGTGCCCCATCAGACCTTCCCTGGAGGAAGGGGTGAAGTTTTACAACTGAACAAGCCGTTTTAGGGAGAGAGATTAGCATAATAAAAAACACCATCCTACCTTGCAGGATCTGCTTATTCTCAGCCTCAAAACCCAGCTGGTAACCTTCCCCTCCTTGAGGGCTACAAACCTGGCCTCAGCAAAGCACACTGGTGTCTCCACAACTGTTTTGAGCCATTAACCATTAACAGTCTGGTCTCTCACAACCAGTTAATTTAGTAAGTGATTGTTGCTTAACCTCAGGACAGTTATCTTCACTTTATCTTAAGATGGAGTGAATACACTATGCACTGTTTTCAGAAGGAAATTGATGATGAAAGAAGCAGATAGGAAGGCAGCTTGCCCTTACCACCTGCCTGCTACCATGTTCTGGGCTTGACCTTGCTGTTGACTTGGTTTCTTACAGTGAAAATTTCACTAACACTGTCCACTGAATTTAAGAATTAGAAAAGAAAGAGTTCTTTACTACTTTATATAGGTCATTGGAATAACAACATAAGAATACAAGCATTCTATCCTTGTTGCACACCATAGACCTTTTTTTAATTTGTTGTCACTAGCTTGCAAAGCAACTTTATAACACTGGGAATAAAGAAAAAGCATAACTAACACAAAACAAAATGCATGAGGCAAGAGCTCAGAAAAGAAACAAAAAGGTGTGTTTCCAGGGCAATTGAGCTGACCAGTATGTGCTACAAAACACTTTTGTAGCATCTGCAGTTCTACCCATTCCCACTGGGGGGGGGACTGAAGCTGCACCGGTTCAATACATTTGCATATAAAATCTAGTGTGATGTGCTGTGAAGGGGGAGAAAAGAGTTGGTTAGAATAAAAATTCAGACCAGGGGCATAAAATTCTTACATTTGCATTTTTACATATATAATTGGTCTTAGCTGAAAGGAAAATATTATAACTTTGGTCAAGTATGCACAGAACTGAGAAATAGGCATATATGTCTATGAATATGAAAGAAGCATTTTAAAGCTACTAGGAGAAATTAATTGCTTGTGAATACTGAACAATTACCCAGTTCTACTGAGCTATGCACAAATACTTTATCCATGTATGTATTTTTGCCTGACAGTGTGCTTCCGAATTTTTTGTTTGTCTCATTTCAAATTAAAATTCTCTTACATAATGTATATGAAGTCCTTAGTCTTAGTCTACAGTCTTTCTGCACCCTAGTCAAATCAAAATATCCATTGCTTTTGTATTTTCTTCATTTCAAATCCATTAGTCCTTCAATAGCCCTCCCTTACTTCCCAGGCCCAGTAAACCTCAAGATATTAATCACAGAATCACAGAATGGGTCAGGTTGGAAGTGATCACAGTGGGTCATCTGGTCCACCTTCCTTGCTCAAGCAGAGTCATCCTAGAGCACATGGCACAGGATCGCATCCAGATGGTTCTTGAATGTATCCAGTGAGGGAGACTCCACAACCTCTCTGGGCAATCTGTCCCAGTGCACAGTCACTGCACAGTAAAGAAATTCTTCATTATGTTCAAGTGGAGCTTGCTGTGCATCAGTTTCTGCCTGTTGCCTCTTGTCCTGTTGCTTGCCACCACCGATAAGAGCCCGATTCGTCTTCTTAGCACCCTCTCTTCAGATACTTATAGACATATATGGGGTCCCCTCTCAGTTGTCTCTTCTCCAGGCTGAATAAACTCAAATCCTTCAGCCTTCCCTTGTAAGAGAGATGGTCCAGTCCCTTAATCAGCTTTGTCATCCTCCACTGGACTTGCTCCAGGAACCTCATGTCTTTCTTGTACTGAGGAGCCCACAAATGGACAAAGCACTCAAGGTGAGGCCTCACCAGGGCTGAGTAGGGGGGTAGGACCACCTCCCTCAGCCTGCTGGCAGTGCTTTTCCTAATGTAGCCCAGGATACCATTGGCCTTCTTGGCCACAAGGGTACACTACTGGCTCATGGACAGCTTGTTGTCCACCAGGACCCCCAGGTCTTTCTACACAGAGCTGCTTTCCAACATATTGGCCCCCAGTCTGTGCTGGTGCCTGGTGTTATTCTTCCTAAGGTGCAGGACCCTGCATTTGCCTTTGTTGAATTTCAGAAGGTCTCTCTCTGCCCATCTCTCCAATCTGTT
This sequence comes from Corapipo altera, assembly GCF_003945725.1. Classification (NCBI taxonomy): domain Eukaryota; kingdom Metazoa; phylum Chordata; class Aves; order Passeriformes; family Pipridae; genus Corapipo; species Corapipo altera. Next base: position 12,265,560 of record NW_020884885.1, on the reverse strand, counting down.
GAGGTCCTTCTGAAGGGCTGCACCGCTCTCTGCATGTTGGCCACTCCCCCCCGCTTGGTGTCACCAGTGACATTCATTCCAAGTGATGCTGACCCTGCTTTCATCTTCTGTGTATTTCCTGATTATGCTTGAGTAATGACAAGAGTTCCTTTTTCACCCACACAGGTCTCTTTCTCCCTTTGCCCGTATCTTGCTCATCAAGATGCATCGTTCTTCAACTTGGAGGAAGTAATCCTCCAATGTCAGTCAGCTCTCTTGGACCCCTCTTCCTTGTACAACCAGTTCCCATAGGATTTTCCAAAGAAGATCCCTGAAGAGGCTAAAGTTAGCTCTTGTGAATTCCATGATTGCAGTCTTACTTGCTGCCCTGCTTCCTCTTCACCCGATACTGAATGCCACAATCTCATTGTCACTGCAGCCAAGGCTGCCCCCAACCTTCACATCTCCTAAAAAGCCTTCCTTGTTTGTTAGTATAAGGTTGAGCAGCACACCATTCCTTATGGGATCCTCCACTGCCTGTGTCAGGAAGTTGTTATCGATGCTTTCCAGGAACCTCTAGATTGTTTGTGGTTTACCATGTTGCTTCTCCAGTAGATGTGAGCATAGTTAAGGTCTCTCCCAAGAACCAGGGCCTGTGACCATGAGGTTGATTTTAGCTGCCTGTAGAAGGCCTCATCCATTTCTTCCTCCTGATAGGGCAACCTGTGGCAAAACCCACAACAGTGTCACCCTTACTATTCTATCCTTTTATCCTAACCCATAAGCTCTCAACACACTCGTCATCCACCCTGAGACAGAGCTTGATACATTCCAAGTGTTGCCTCACAGAGAGTGCAACTCCACCACTGCACCTTCCTAAACACTGTAACCTTCATGACAACCTTCCAGTCATGCAAACTATTCCATCACATTTCCGTAATCACAAGGACATCAAAGCCTTGTGGCTGCACAGAGATCTCTAGTTCCTCCTGCTTGTTCCCCATACTGTATGCATGGGTGTACAGGCCCTTTATAGAGGTATATGAGTATGCCAACATCCCAGTAGGGGTGCAAAGTGATGCCCCATGGTCCTGTCTTGTGGTTACATCTTTGGCTGCTCATACTTGCTGAAGGTATCCCCTCTTAAGCTTCCTTTTGCTACTTGGGAGGTCACTGTAGCTCTCCCCTTACTCCACCTTTCCTAGTTTAAAGCTTACTTTACCAGATTATCCATTGTATTGGCAAAAATAAGTGTGCTCCATTTTGTGAGGTGGATCCTATCTCTTCCTACTCAACTTTCAGTAAACAGGGTCCCATGGTTATAGAGACCAAGCCCCTGATGTCAACACCAGAGACATCATTAATATGGTAGATCAGTTCAGTTTTTCTCTCAACATTTACCCTAACTGGCAGTTAGGAGTAGTTTTCAATGAGAAAACTACCTCAGCACCCTTGACCAGTGTCCCCAGAGTATGATGGTTTCAAATTTACCCTTGTTATTATTCATGCCCACATGAAAGACCAACAGGGAGTAATAGCCAGATGTATTGACAAGCCTTGACAGTCTTTCCATGACCCCTCTGCTTTGAGCCCCTGGCAGGCAACAAAACTTCTCTGGACAACAGGTCAGGTGAGCAGATGAATGCCCCTGTCCTGGCAGTAGGAAGTCACCCACTGCTGTCGCTTGCTACTTCTTCTGGATGATCCTGTGTGGCTCAGTTGCTTCACTTGAAGCCTTACTCACCTCCTCCTTGGCTTGGAGGGTTCTGAACCTGTTTGTTAATTTCAAGTCTTCAAGAGAAACAGGAGGATACCTCCCTGTATGGAGAGTGACCAGTTTCCAGTCTACCTTTTATTGACTTCCGACTTCTGGTGAGATGAGGTGCAGAGCCCACCTGCATCTCTTACACAGAGGGAGATTGAGTCTCCTGTGTCTGTAAGATCTCCAAGAATATCCTATTTCTTTCTCGTCCTCATGAACGTTACGCAACCTGCTTACTTCCTTGCGTAACTCCTTGACCTGGTGACATAAGTCCTCAACAAGGACACACCTTCTGTGGAGAAGATGACTCTCAGCTTCAGCTTTCTGGACAAGCAGCTGGCATTCTACAACCAGCAGCCTGCAGAGCTACATCTACTGTCACGAGGTCTGTTCGGGTGGAAGCCTCTGACTTCGTTGGTGCAGTACCTTCAACAGCTACTGGGGAACAAGCTCTGTGTCACATCACAGCCATTAACATTGGGAATTCAGACTACTGAGACTGGGGATAAGGGGCTTCCAAATTTCTCTCAGCATTAACTGCTGCTCCTGTCAGCTCCTCTCTGGTTCTGCTACTTTGTTGGCTCTCCAACAAAGAGTAGCCCTTCCTGTGCCCTCCCTCTGCAGCCTTCCTTGGAAATTGCTGTGCAAGCTGCCTCACCACCTGTTTACACACCCTGTTAGCCACACTCCCTGAAGCCATTTAAATCTGCTACAGTTGCCCCTGGCAATGATTATCACCACATCAGCCTCGCTCAGATGGCTGCCAGTTCCTGGCAGGTTCCTGGCGGGTTCCTGGCAGGTCTCTCAGCTGTTGCTTGGGCTTCTCTGCCTCTACGACCCCCTGTCCAGCTCGTTCTAATGCTCAGCCCCCAGAACTTACATAGCCGCAGCTGCTGTTGCTGCTGTCACTGCTGTCACTTCTGTCACTGCTGTCACCACTCACCTCACCGACTGACTCTAATTCTTCTAATCCCTTTACCAAGCATTGTTATTTGGGTTTTAAATTCCCAAAGTCTATTCTCAGCACATAGTGGGGCCTCTGCAAATGCTTCCAGAAGAATTATTCAGGGAGTTTTCCTTAACTATTTATCAGTTCTGAATAGTAGAGGAAAAGTGCGTCCCTGATTCCAGGTCTGTAATAACTGCATTTGTTTAATATTCAAGATAAATAAAGTGCCCTTAAATTTTTAATTAATATTTTCATTTTTTTCTTTTTACTCAATCACAATTATATTCTGTTTTCTCTGTGCTGTGATTTAACTCTGAATATTGTGACAAAATTTCCACTGTTCCATTTCCACTCTCTGAAAAAGCACAAAACGTTATTCCAAATACAATACATGATGCAACATTTGTGCTTCAGGAACCAGAGCCTGATAAGACTGTATTTAGAGAACCATGGACCATATGCTTTCAATAAGCTCTCCTAAACACACCTGTGTTAATGCATTGAAATCCTGACCTGTGACAAGGTCAATGCATTAAAATCCTAACCTGTGACAAGATTAAAAATATCATATTCACATTCAGTTTGAAGACTTAAAGTCAGGTGATTGAAAATGTACCATCATTTTTAATGTTTCTTAGGTATTGAGACATTCTGTATCATCCAAACTAAAGAAAATGTTTCACTGCTGATAACCAAGTAATACCTGTCTGAACACATAAAGAAATTCTAGTATCTGGTCTCCTGGTAAACTTTAAATGCATACATGCACATGACACCTCACAGCCTGAAAAGTCAGCCACTCTTAATGTTTTCAGCAGAGTTCACTCCAGGAATCCTGAAAGGTAAATTGGCTCCCCAGAACTCCTACTATTCTTGAAGTAAGTTCAGGACCTCATACTGACAAAAGGCAGTTGTCACATATGGTAACACCTATTATCTTCCCAACATTCATATGAGTATACACACTTTTTACATGATGAAGTTAGTGTCTAAAACAGAATGAGAGGGAGAGAGAAAAACATATGTTCTCTTCTAAGTTAAAGAAAAATGAAAATGTACAGGACAGAAACAGTTTATTCTTAAAAATACTGATCAGCTAAGCTGGCAACAGTTTTGTCTTTCTCCTAGTCTAACAAAACCTCATCTAATTTTTTGATGGAGTCTGTTTCTTCAATTACTAATTAGCACTTGTATCTGGAGGTTTAATCACAAGATTCTTCCTTTCTAATTGAGTCGTTGGGGTAGAGTCCTGTGATACCAGTTCATATCAAGCTCAGTAGGTCTGATTCTATTTGTGCCCTGCAAACCTGTTCCCTTCAGGACCATGCAATCACAATGGCTAAATTGTCTCTGCCCTAAATAAAATATTTTTTGCTTAGAACAAAAGTATTTCTGGGGATAAAAGACAAAACTCACTACAATAGACTGTCTAGACTGTGAAAAGTACCATCCTTGGGATACAAGTAGTCTGAAATTCTTCAGACTTTCTCTACAAAATTTGTTTTGGTCAGCATGTTTTTCAGACAATATATAATAACTCACCTCATTTCAAAAGGCTTGTGGCTCTTTAGCATTCCACAGAGAGCTAGTCTCAGACTTGGAAAGCGTTGGAAAGCAATGGCGTTTTCACCGGAGGTTGGAGGGTACAATTGTGACCATTCTGACTTCTCATAGCCTCTCAAAGGGAGAGCTAAATAAACAGTCATAGAATATACAATATACAGTAACTTCCTTCACTGATGCAGTCACACAAAGCCATCAGTGCTCATAAACATTACTGCGTCTCAGTATTCTCAATGTTATTACATATATCTCTGTTTCTGTCATACAGGGTCTACCTCTAAGAGGAATGGAGATAACCACAGCACATGGAATTCTGTTAATGAGATAGGAGATCTTATCCAGAGTGCTTGATAAAAACACAAATATACAAAAAAAAAGTAAATGTGTATATTCCATTGCCTTTAGGCAGAGCCTTTGGTGTGCATCAGGTGGCTCCTTTAGCTTCAGATAGCTTGGATCACTCAGTAGAACAGAGATGATAAGGAACAAATATGTATCTTCTAGTAATATGTAAAACAAACAAACAAACAAATAGAAAAGCTTCTGGTTTGTTCAGTCTGCTTGCATACAAATGGTAAGTTATCCTGTCACTGTCCTTTCTAAGTACCTCATTTTACCATTCATTTTCACGGTATGGATATAACAGGATAAGCCTAGCATCCCACACTATCATGCTCGAAGTCTCTCTAGGTTTACATCCCTCTACACTTTGTCATATCCTTAAGTGTTAGGATATCTTATGCCAATCTGCTCACTGAACATTTGGCATATGAAATCATCCCAACTTTTTCCTGAATAATTTCTCTGTCATCAGGCTGGGTTACTTGAAAAAAGAGTAATCTAAGTCCTTAGTTGAGAGAATATAGAGCAGGTCTGAATGCACAATTTATCACAGATAAATGGAGAAAGGTAAACACTTCTTAAAGCCTATTTCTGCTATGAGATATACCAGGTATACAGAGTCAATATGATCGCATCAGCGGCTTTTGTCTCTGTCTTAGAAAAACTACACACTAGCAGTTCTGTTCACCTTCAAGTGGGTCTTAGAATAATTTTTATAGTCAGGAGATATAACAACTCCCCTCCTTAAGGCTACACCTTTCCACCTCCTAGTATCTGTGGCTTCACCACAGAAAGCCACGAAGGGTCTCCCTGATTGCAGTGCAGATATTGTGCAGCCTAATAGCAGGAACATCACCAAGCAACATCGTATAAATACTACCGTGGATGCTCAGTTAGATATTTCTTCATGTAATGTTGAAGGGTCTTGTGAGACTGGTGAGGTAGGGCACTGTGTTTGTGCTAAAACACTCCTTGTAATGGGGTCCAAAAAGCAAGTCAAAATTTGTTTCTCTTCAGGTGCAGTGCAGACATGTTAAAGGCAAACTAAAAGCTATGGTGTAGACACACCTTACACGTGACACTTTGTAAATTGAATTTGGAAAGAATTAACTTAAACCTCCCATGTCTGAATATACTCAACATTATTATACTTTTGTAATACTTCAATGCAACTAGAACTGGAGAAAGACAGTCAGAATCTAACCCAGTGGATGTACTGGACAGATTTGATAGAGATAACAACCCGACTTGGCCTATGAAGGTTAAAAAATTGAAATGGCTTTCATTTTCATTGGCATCTGGCCTGTCTGATTCCTACTGGGAAGAGGTGATGAATTAATATGGATAAGATATAGTTTCTTCCCTCTCAGTACTTCTAACTTAAACCATGCATATAGAATTGCATTAAAACTCATTATTTGTCACATAATCTTTAAAGAAATAGGATATTTCATAGTTTTTAAAGGCATGAAAGTTGAGATTTTGAAATGTGTTTCTGTTTATTACAGTTGTTATGTTATTTAAAATCTTAAAAATAAACAAATCCCCCCCAAAAAACACAAAAACAAACAAAACCCCCAAAACAAAAAAACCCAACCAAACAAAACCCCACCCATCCCATACTGCATACATTGCAGAAATAAAGGTATTGTTCCCAGAAGATCACTGCCCCTTGCTTTCAAGGTCAAGAATGTCTTTCACCTTTTAAAACAGGGCAACACCATGCTGCATGGAGGTCAAGCATGATTTTATTAACTCAACATGGCTCTCTAGGAATCCAAAGTCTGTCAGTATGGAGGAGAACTGATATCCAACAAAAGCAAGTGATTTCTAATGTCTTCAGAGATTTTCAACTCAGTCCTCAGAAAAACCTGAAATTCAGTTTAACTGAAACATAATAAGATGGACTGGCACAGTCTGGAATGTAAGCAATCTTTGCAACGGATCGATACTCCCTGTCTTTCAGCACATAATCTCTACTGTAAATGGGACCAACTACCAACCATGAGCAATTAGTGGAATACAGTATGCAAATATTGGTAATACCTATTTCTTGATATAAAGCATCTAGCAAATGTAAAATTTTTCTCTAGCTAAACCCTGCAAGTGAAACAGATGTTATTATGCCAGTATTCATACAACAGTTCCAAATAGTATCAGCTTAGAATTGTAAGAAAACATATTATCCTTCACAATAATCTTTGAAGAAATAAGATTTTTTAAATAAAAGAGTCTAATAAAAGAACATTCAATTTTGAAATGTGTTTTCATTGCTGGAAATAAAAAGAATGTTTTCATCCTTTAAAATTAAGTGCACAAAAAATCTTAATTTTAGCACCACCAACTGTGATCATGCTAACAGCTATGGAAATAATGAAATAAGATGCATAATTTTAATTCATGAGCCTACCTTTTGTTCTTCAATTTTCCCATTCACTGTTAAGTGGGTAAAACTTTTTACAGATACTGCCATGACATTTGTTTCATGGATAACCAGCATTAAAGTGTCCTTTTATGACACTTTTAGGACAACAGTGCTGGAAAAAAAAACCCTGCAGAGATTTAATAAAATATGCAGCATAACTAGCTACTGGGGAGAATTTCAGACTGTATTTTTGTGCATTTTCAGTACTGTTTATTAGGTTTGTATACATATAGAAAGACCAATTAACTTAGACACTACGAGACCATGAGAATATTCTATGTAAATATAGTGAATGAATTCTGTAAGCAAATGCCTCTGTGAAATAAATTATTCAACTGTTTTGGCAGACAGCTTGTCCTTTATCCAATGCTTCACTGGAAAGCAGACGAAAATGCAACTGGAATAGCCTTGTAACATAACATATGTAAATCTTTTCTGAGCTATTTGGTGGCAATTTAAATGCCCTTAAGCATGCAGGCTGATGGTCTTGGTAATTGTTTTCCCAGTCATTTGGGAATCTTCTAATCATTCCTTAAATTTTGCATCAGTAACACCTGTACTATTCCATCAGCTCACACTTCTGTGCTGCTTTTGGGACTGTGGGCAGAACTAGCTGATGATGTAACTCCAAATTTCACTGCAAAGAACATGCAGAGACAGCACTTGATTCAGTGGAGATATCTACGTGTGAACAATGAATATTAACAAATCTCTTCCTGCCATGCAGATTTAGGTCGGATTGCTTTGTACTGCTAAAGGAATGCCAGTATTTTCTGTATGCATTTATATATCCGTCGAATAAATCTGAATGGTGCTTAGGGAATACACATTTGGATGAAAGGAGCTATAGAAATTGAGCTTATGCAGTAAATCTAAGTACAAATTAATTCATTTATCACAATACAGATATCTGAACAGGTGAGTATTTTCCTATATCCTACTCAGCCTCCTTTCACATATTGCTATTGTTATGAAACAAAAATAAATCCCAGAAACTTTATAACTTAGCAAACTTTCTTTTCTCTTCATGTGAGTGACAAAGAAAATAAAAATGTTTGATAATCAATTGTTCTTTGTAAAGCTCTTTTGAACAGTCCATAGCCTTCTAGGTGTTTTAGTCAGGCATATGAGGATCAACCAACTATGGCCCTTTTTTGTTAACCAAATTTAATTAATTTTCAGTCAGTCTTCATTTATACAGGCAATATTGTAGAAATTAACACCACTACACACTCACCCCTTTCCTCATAGATTAGCCACATTCATACAAGTGTCTTCATCCCTGTCAGACCTGGAATCACCTTAGATGAAAAGTCCTTATTGGTTCACTGACTTCAGCAAAGCTGTCGTCGCTAAAAAAACCCACAGATCTAACCTTCCACTAGGGAAGTTTTATTGGCTTTTCTCTGTAGCATCTGTTCAAAATGTTGTAGTCCTCACACTTTGGATAAGTGACTGTAGCAGATCAGCATAAAAGTTCATCTAGCCTGGCATCCTGCTATGAGAGATGGCCATATGTGAGTACCTATCTAGAGGTCACATAGTGATGACTCTGATATACTTTTCCAGCTCCAGGGTTTGAGGCTTAGAGATTTCCTGAACCAAAAACATTATCCCTGTAGTTAATAACACCCTCATGGATCTATTTTCCATTCTAATTTGTCTAATTGCTTTTTGACACTATGTAAATGTTTAAGCATCCACAGCGCCCTGTTGCAAGCAGTGCTTCAGCTTAATTATGCATTGTGGGACCACAGAAAGTCTGGTCTGCAAAGGGCAGACTTAGCTCCTAAGAGATTTCACAGATAGCCTGGCCTTTGGAAAGGATTTAGGATGAATTTACTGTAATGGGCTCTTAATGATTATAAATGCCATTCGTATGTTATCTGGGGCTAGATATCTGCAAAGTTCCTGAAATGAGAGCTGTGGAATGTAAATATACTCCTGCATTGGATTTAGGTGCTTCCTTAACAGATAGTCTTGGTGAAGGAAAGAACCACCAAAAGGGAATGCCTGGAGCTGAACAGAGGGAAAAGCACAGGAAGCAGAACCTGAGCCGGCAGTGTTATGTGTGAAAATCGAAACTGAGTTTGGCCTCACACTGTGGACTAGTATTAATAATCTGTGAGCAGGGTAAAAGCTACCAGTATGAAAACTGTAATGGGAACAAACCTTGTATTTGCTGATATCCATGGAAGTTTGCCACCTTTTTTTCTCTTTTTTTTTTTTCACTGAAAAGACTAGGTAATGAGTCTCTGTCTCACAAAAGAGCTAGAAATAATGATCTCATACAAATGGATTAATATAATGTATTTAAAAATGAAAAGGATTAAGCTCTTGCTAAATTATTTAGATCTGCTTATGAATATACAAGCAAGTATAGACGGAGCTTCTCCTTTTATTTTTTACTTGAAGATTGGTTGTCTTCTAAGAAAAAGAAGGAAAAAAAGCCCATATCAAACAAGCATGAAATTGAAATCCTTCTCCTTTATTTAACTGAACCTTCATTCTGTAAATAAATGTGACCCCTATTTTGCGTTGGTGGCATTAAAGATGTTGATTTCTGCATTCAGCCCCAGCCAGTTGTTCACCTGAGTTGCAGGAAATGAGATGGGAAGCTGTCCTCAGATAAAAATCTGAGGAGATTCAAACTGCGGTTCAAACACACTGTAAAGATGAGTGGATTTGCGCACAGACAAAGCTGTGAGCCACCATTAGATCGCTAATATATCTACAAAGCCTAGTCACACTGAGACAGTGACAGGTACATATATTAACACATCCCAAGATCACAGTTAAAATCTGAATCTGAAGATTTTCAGGCTGAGTGGTGCATAGATACATTACGAGAAAGACAGGAGGGCAGTGACAACCGAAATTATATATGGAAAGGGCTTCTTTCTAACTCCATGCTTCAACCACTCAAACTGCTCAAATACTAACTCTAGTGATTGAAATATTCCTGATTTTAGATATTCAACATGACAGTAGACATATATATGAGCAGGAACTTGTCAGCCATTTCATTTGAATAGGGAAGTCAAAAGAAAATGTGTGCAACTTAGCCATCATAAAAAGATTATTTCAATGATCTTCTGAGCAGTTTAAATGATGAAGCATCAGTTTTCGTGAAGGTGAAATACAGAGAAATAACCTTCACTGAATATACATTCACATCTGTTCTAATTCAAATCCATATAATGTAAAACAAGCCAAAAATTGGTTAACACAGCACTGAATATGCATTCATACATGTTCTAACTCAAATCCATACAACAGAAAACAAGCCAAACATTTTCTTACACAGCACACACACAAAAAATCAATATGGTACAACCTGACATCTTCTAACAAGAATGTTCCACTTTAACCAACATCTTGTATGTTGAATTATGACGCTTTCTGTATCATGAATTGTAACACATCTAGGAAATATTATTTTGGTACCAGATAAAGAAGTCAAGAACAGTGTCCTACACTGGCATTCTTATGTGTTATTTCAGAAATATAACTTACACCTCATACTACATCTGACACAGAGCAAGAGAAATTTTGAGATAATATTTACTTTATACTCCAAGAGACGAGAAGTATTGGGTTCTCTTGCTATAACCAATCAACCTCTGTGCAGTCTTATCTGAAGACAGCTAAGCTACTGAGCTAGACAGATAACAATTTCAGCTTCATTCATTGACAGTGCATGGAAAGCAAGTGGTCCAGAAGGAAGCGGTTCTAATACTGTGTTCGTTTTGACATATAAATGGTGTCAATTTTTTGATCAGACAAGACATGAGAACTACAAATATTTTAATGTAGTGAATTAAAATAAAAAGCAACTATCCTTGTCTAACAAATATTATCTGTAAACTTCAGCAGGTAGAGTTTTAGAAACCCTAAGAAGTCTTGCAAGAAATTTTATAAAGTCTTGAATCCTAAGGATTTTTCAGTTTTTCTAATCTCATTTCCCCTGTTAATTAGTGGAACTGTAAGACTTCAAGTCTCAATGAAAGTGTCAAAGTCTGACCAGTTATTCTAGTTCAGCTTCAATGTGTGGTATTTCTCTTCTAAACCCTGCTCCTCACAAAACTTTATGCTGGGATAATTTGGTTTACCATAGCATCATACTGTGGATATGAGAGAAGGGAAAGATTTAGCACCTCAGCCAGTCAAGTAGAATAGATACACCCCTGTATAACTGCTTAAAAAAAAAAAAAATCACTGTGAAATGAAACCCAAATGTACAAAATATTAAAAAACAATAAACATAAAGCCAGATTAATTCTGCTCTGCACAGGAAGTTTTACTTGAGACCTCAGGAGGTTCCTTCCAACCCAAAGGAGTGCCTGATTCTTGTTTGATGCTCATAATTTTGAAAGTAAAAAAAAAAAAGAAAAGGGAAAAAAAAAGAAAAAAAAGGATTCACTTAACTTTTTGTTTTTAAATACTACAAGAAATATATGCAACAGTAGCTGATTTGAACTCAGAATTGAAATTTTTCTTGTCAATGGATGAAGAAAAGTGTCAAGACTGGCTCTCTTGAGATCAATGGCATAAATTCCTATGATTAATGTCAGAATTAGGATTTGATAAGCTCTCACCATCGAAGTCAAGCTGTAAATATCCAAATATTGAACACCACTATGCATCAAAAGAGTGCTGGAATTAAGCTACCCAGCTTTAAAGGAAATATGTTCTGCTCCATAGCACTGACTGTGGAGATACGGGGAAAACAAAGAGCTCTACTTAGTCACCAAAATTTTAGATCCCTCAATTTGGAAATGTTTGTCCTATGCTGAGATTCAATTTATGAATCTGAGAAGTAACTGTATTATGAAGCTTATTGAAGGAATTATCAGTAAGGGATGTTATGCCACATAAAACTATCATCTTTACAGCATTTCTAGTCTTCACATTATATATGGGATTTTAGAGTGCAATTTCTTGATAAAGATGATGCTAGAAAGAGAAAGAAGTATTGACCTTTTCCTAATCTCTCCAATTAGAGTCCACCATGGACATAAGTCTGTTGTTTGGTTTTTTTTTCTGGAAAACTGAATATTGGAATTCTACTACAAAATGGCCACCTCTTTTAAAATAAAATACATCCAGATATTATTGAGACTGTATGTTAGGAAGTTGTCATCCAAATAGAAACTGACCTGCTAATTTTTCAAGCTGAAAACTAGGAATTTTTCTGCAATTTATTTGTTATTGTCTTAGTATAAATTGTTTGATTGCATTTGAAATTCCTTCACCTATACATTCTGTGTTCTTCAGGTTCTCATGCTTTGCTATTACAAATGTTATGAAAAAGATATTTGAGGCCTGAATAATTATTTTTTGTTAAAAAAAAAGTGAGATTTTCATAAGCTCATTTTAAAAGTAGCAGCTCACATACATTATGCTGGATGTCAGTCTGACTCATTCCAGAAAGAGAAATCATATTTCTTGTATGAATTTTTGAAATAGGTACACTTAAAAAGAGATAAGCTATAATTCATTACCAATTCAGTTTATAATTTTCACTGACATTTTCCTTTATTGTTTATTTATTCAAAATTATCTGGCAAATATTATTTGCAATTATGAGAACATCAATAAGCAAATTATTTTCCAGTATAATAAACTTGTAAAAACTTATTCAGATAAACAAAGTTAGTCATTTCACTATCTCTTAAAACAACCTGTGAAAATAGAGATGGTAACCATTCTTTATTTAGCTATTATATTATTTTTATTGTACATGTGTCGCAAGGAAGATTATAAAAAGAGGCTACAAAAAGTAGTATTCTGTTTGGACAATATTGTTTCATGTAAAAAAAAAATTTCATGAGAGTGAGCACATTCTAGAAATATTATAAAACATTTTCTAAAAAAATCCAATGTTATAATGCAGAATTGAATGCAGTGTTTTTTCATTCTATGCTGACTTCTCATTTGTTTGTATTATTTGTGTTATTTCTACACAATTGAAAAAAAAGTATTTCAATGTTTGATTTTTTTTGTTTTTATAAAGAACCCAAATATATGTCTATGAAATGTTTTGAAATGTCAGTTTTTCCACTTGGTTGAAGATGAAAATTATTTTCAAAATGTGAGAACTTTCAGACAAGTAGAATTTCTGGTTTCCTACCAAAACTAACAATGAAGTCTAATGTTCACAACAGTTTAGGATGCTAATTTTTTATTCTTTTCTGCTCATTCTTCTATGCTCTCATGACCAGGAACAGGTCAGTAATCCCTTCAGCTGACAGTAAATGCCTCCAAATCAGAAGAAACCATCAGAAGCTGGACAAGTTTCCAGACATCATCATCTCCACTGGTCAGAATGGTTAGAATTTCCTTGAAAAATCTTTTTTATCCCTAAGCTTTTTTTTGTCTTTTGTCCCGCAGAATTTCTAGTTTTACCTCACCAAAATCTTGTAAACAGTTTTTTTCCTCTTTTTTTTTTTCCTGGAACTCCTCAGACCTCTAATTCTAAAGACCTCTAAAGACCGTTTCTATTTCTGCCACCAGAAATCAGCTGTCAAGTATCTTTTCTTGAAAATGTTTACACTGTGTCTTATTTGCTCTGCTGGGAATATTATTTAAAAAGAGGAGAAAGTAATAAATTCAGTGAAACGATTCATTTACTGCTTTTTCTATTTGAAAATATCCCCTAACAGAACTTGATTTCTGAAATAACATGCCTTGTTTTAGGGTTTGCTCTCATACCCTATGGATTTTGACATTCCATAATCTTAGACTACTGATTGTCACTATTTGTTTGTAGGCAATTTTTGGTCCCAAGTTATGCACCAAATATAAGAAAGGGACTATGAATAACTTGTTTCTGAAGTCCTGGCAGCCTTGGTACAGAAAGTTAGGGTCTAACAGCTGAAGGTAGTTTCTCAGAATCTATAGGTTTTTCTGGGAGTCCAGTACTTTTCCTGCCACTTTCACATCCAGGCTATGCTAGAGACAAAGCAATGGAGCAAATGGAGACCAGGCTCCATTCCTGGTCAAAATTCTTACTTGGTAAGAAAATGGATTATTTGGTGGAGTTCAGGTCTTTTGCAATACTTAGAAGGCATGTTTGGTTCAGAACAGGAATGAATAATATGGCTTGCAATGCTCAGTACCAGAATTTATTCCTTGTTTGCAAGAATAACACAGTCATAGACATAATCAATGGCGTAATTTGGTTTTCTGTTGTTATTGTTGTTGTTGTTTTCATTTTCTTACTTCACTTTCCTAAATTTCTTCCATTTCTTCTAACTTTTAGGTACCATGACAGTCCAAGCTCATTCTAAATCTAATGCAAATATCATGCCCTTTTTCTCCAGCCCAGGGATTCAATTATATGTCCTCTCCTGCTTCAGCAATGCTGCCTGTCTAATCATGAATGAGTTGTTTGACAGAGACAGACTGGCAGAACACGAATTCTGCAAAGAAAAATCAGGAGTGCTCCATGATGTGAGGCACGGGAGGATGTCACTGCCAGGCCAGCTATTCTAGGAGCATGCTGCTCTGGAAACACCAGACAGATGAATTTTCGAGGTATTTTTGCAAACAGGACTTTTTGATCAGTGACAGAATAAAAGCACATTTTCACCCATCTTTTTAATTCAGTCACTAATACATATGTATATCTTCCACATTTGCAGCCATTTTCACAGCCTTGACAATCACCTCTGCTAATAATCTACAAGGCAGATATAAGAAATTTTTGAGCAATCAAGAAGAGAAATGTTTTCCATTTAGATATTCTTTTACCACTAGACTGTTGATGCTGCTGTTCCTTGGCCTCAGAAAAAGAACTCAGACTGACAGTTTGAGGAAGACAGGGACAGCTTCAATGACAGCCTGGAAAGGGTGAGGAATTAATTACATGGGTAAATCTAATTTGTATTTCTATTTTTAAAATCTTCCATTAGAATTTCTCAGGAAAATGTGTAATTAATAGCAGCACAATGAACAGGATTTGAAATCACTTATAGCAAATGATGAAAAAGACCAATTCCTTATTGCAGCAAGCCGTCATTTCAAAACTGTTCCATCTCAGATCAATTTAAATTTTAACTACACAAGCTTAATAGGCTGCATTCATGCTGATGCTAATAACTGTATGGTTACTCAGCAGTTCTAATATGGAAGCTTTTTTTGAGGCCTTCTTTGAGGTTACTTCGAGTTGCTGATACATAAATGAAAAACTATGATAGAATGAATATTCAATCAAGATTTTTTAGGCAAACATACTTTGTTCTGTACTTCACTATATACTCTGGAACCTGCCTGTAAATCTGATGTGTTTGTTTAGGAGATTTTGTCTAGATTTTGCAAACCCCCTCTATTTTGTATTCAGTTCGAAACACAGTTTTGTGAAGCAGGCAGGCTAAATTATCTGCTGCTTTGCCATTTTTAGTCTGCGTCTATGCAGACTGTATACAATTTTGCCAGAGGTAGAAGAGCTGTATTTTATATCTACTTTTCACTTGCTCTTGCAAATAAGTTTAATTGTTCAAGTTGTAAAGTGGTAGAGAAACAAACTATATGTGGCCTAACTAATAATCCTAGTGGAATTAATTTGTGTAACTCAGTGTTTCCTCCAGTACTCCTTGAAGAGGTCCTTCTGTGGTGAAACCTTGTGTAGATGAACTGTTTCAAAGAATGGAACTGTTGTGACATCCTAGTGTCTGACTTGTCTGCACTTTCATTGCAGCAATTCGGCAATTCTTTCATTGCAACAACATTTTTATTAATTTGCCTGAAACATAGAAAGCACATGAGTGGATTGAATAAGTTTCCCAGGTAGCCAAAAGCTCTGACCCCACGGTGAAGTAGTGCCATGTTTCAGAGTAATCTTCAAGAGACCTTGGACACAGTTACAAAATTTCTGCTCATTTATGTTGACTTATGTCTCAAAGAATTACAAAAATGTAGATCTTGTCAGCAACTCTTTATTCTAAACCTCTGCTTCTGTTATTTTGAAATTTTTCATTTTTTTCAGTATAGGAAGAAAAATGAACATCACACACAAAATTGACTTGATGATCTCAGAGGTCTTTTCCAACCTGATTCTATGATTCTGTGAAAATCAGTGGAGTGCAGCCTTTGAAAAACAAATGCAGAACATGCCTGTTGCATTCTGATTTAATTCAGCAGTCTGCAATCCACAAAGTGTAAGCTTTCAATAAGATCTTTAGTACAAGAGTGGGTACAGATGGATTGTAATAAGAAAGTAGCTCCCAAGCTGGTAGTGAAATTACCTCAGCATAATCTAGCCCATGATGTGATAAGCACCTTTGAGAGGTATTTTAAACAGGAGCTGAGTGAGACCCAACAGTGCCAGGCAGAGATAGTTCATGACTTGAATGAAAGAACTTGCAAGACAGAAATTAGTCTTCTTCACACTGATAGATCAGAGCTTTACTTCTTAAAGAACCAAAATATTTTCAAATAAAAAGGAAAATCCCTCAAGCTACCTGTGATTTGCACCATCCTCCTTTACATCACTTCATCCACCTAACAAGTTCCAACGTGCTTGAAGCAGAAGGGTTGTGCTGAGCACCAGTTAGGGATTTCACTGTTAAAGTCAGCACCTAGTGAAAGAAATACGGCTGTTGGTACTTAGCCAATGCATTCACTGGACATCGGCAGCATTAGCAAAATTATAAAGGGGGTCCATCATATGAAATGGTGTCAGTGGCGATAAGCCAAAAAAAGTGAAGGAAGGCTTCCCTGATATCAAGAGAGACATTTCAACCACAATAATTCTTTTATTAGAAAAATATTAGAGCAGTAAAATAGCAGCTATTCAGATCACTCTTAACAAAAGCTGGAGTTGGAATAAACTCCATTTAAATAAGCAACGAATAGAGAGGCATAAGACAATCCACAACAGCTTAAGATAAGTACCCAAACTTTACCTGAATGTCTCAGCAGCTTCATTAAATTGGCATGAGATTCTCATAACTGCAGGATTTCTCCTAAGAGGTGTGTATTTGTCTTCTCTAGTATTCACAGCAGCCCTTCTGATATAATTTTGGTAGGACTCTTGTACATGTTTTGAACAGTAAAGATACAATTCTTACTTCATACAGTAGAAAATGACAAGTAACCTTCCTGAGTCTGCATGATTTCTGCTGATGTCAAAATTGCAGTAGAACAGATTGGACACCTGTAAAGAAGATTTAATACACAATAAAAAGTATAAGTATCTGGCAACATCAGAATGTCCATTGCTGATCTAGAATCAAATCAGATCTAGTTCTTAAAGTGCTTATGTTGAATAAGGTTTTTTAGTCACGTTTAACATTTAGGAGGCAGATATTCTGTGAACTAATGCCATTTTTCAAAGATTTGTTTTTAAGTGAATGCTTTAATTTGTTAAAAAAAAAGGTCCCTCTAGGTGAATTTATTTTGCAATTAGATTCCATTCAGCATCATACTACCAGGAACTGCCTGCAAAGGAAGGGAATGTAAATTTATAACTGCAACTCCATGCTATAAAAACGTAAACACAAATGTAGCATCCAACCTATTATATTAGGAAGACTATAAACAAAACCTCATCACAACTAATGTGCAACAGTCAAAAGACTGAATGAACAGATGGGCTTTCCATCACCCCACAGTGGTTAGCACAGTCTGAAGCTGTTGTGGGCGTTTGGGAAGGCTGGCTACTGGCAACACCTTACCATAAAATCTCATATGGATAGCATTCAGAGAAGAGAAATGTTGTTTTTCCCAAGATCACCTAAACACTGGTGTATAATAACTGAGGTAGACATACCCAGAGTTGGCCTTGGTTTGCAACTGGGCATCAAGGTTTGTTGCCGAAATACAGTTCCTGCTAAGATAAACTTCTGTTGTAATACCACCTGTTTGTTCATCCAACTGTTACACTTCTGACATCCTTGAAATGTAATTGTCGCTCTCACCACAGTGTTCATAAACTTTGGAAAATGGATAACTATCCATTTAAAAGGGAGACTTCATACCTTGGACCCAGTGTATGAAGATGGGCACAATTGTAATATTCAAAGTCCATTTCCTCTTTTCCAGCATTACCTGGTACTGGATGAGTCATTATATTATATATGATTTTATTTATAGATATAGATATACAATATATGATCATCTCTTTCCTAGTTAAGCCTTTCCATGATCTCAGAGGCAGAAAACTCTTGTCAGCTGCTTACTCCCCAGTGAAGAATAGTCTCCTGGTAATTTGGTTACAGTGTAACACTGTGTGATCAAATTTAGAAAAGGAAAACAAACAATTTATTATATTTTTTTAAATGAATTTGCAAAAGGTCTTAATTCTCCTGCCTTCAAGAGATTACTATCTGACCCTTTCATACAGTGGTCAAGGATTTCTGATGGATTATGACACTTTAATTAAGAAGCATCTTGCCTTAGGCAGAATTGTGAAACTGCATGCTCTGTTGTCTTTTGGCTTCTTACAGATTCCCAACAACTAAAGCTGGAAGCAGACCCAGGTCCATTTTGTCCATTATCCGTCAGAAAGAAGACTCACTACAAACTACTTTTCACAGATCTGTTACACAGCCAATCTAAACGATAACTTACATGATGGCAACACTGAAAATATTTGGTGTAAACCATTCAGTATGTTTGAATAAACTGAACATCTAAATAATTGTCTCCTTTAGGAGAGTAAAATCCCTGCCTCAGAACCAAAAAAGACCTTCTAATGGCCTAAACCAGCAATAATCTCCATTTCCTTTAGTCTTTGCTTCATTGTACTGTTCTGTTTACAGAAGTTTCCTTGCCGGGAAAGAGTCAAGTAAAAGAAACCTGCCAAATATCAAGACCTCAAACCTTGCATTCCTTCTGATCATTTATCTTTAGTCCATAGGAGGGTAGTGCTGGCAGCCTCCAGTGTTTTTGTCATGGAATTTATAATTCCTAACTCTTTGAACTGCACAGGGATGAATAGAGTTCTAGGGATGAAAACTGGAAATCTCACACAGTTAATGGAAGATGCTTTTTACAACCAAAATGAAGACAGGATGGAAATCAATCTGTTTATATCACACACATTCCCTTATTCTTGAGTAAGATTTTATCTAGAAATGGGGAGGAGGGCAGGGAGAAAGTGCAGTATTTCCATGCTACCTTCTCATTTATGTGTATTATATTGAAATATTTAATTATATTTAAACAATTCTAATATTTTTTGGCATTTTGTAACAGTGTAAGGTTTGAAGATATAATGCTAATTATTAAAAAATATATTTAACAAAATCTAACATTGTAGACTCATAAGCAAAATAAAGATTCCAACCCAAAAAAATATTCCCCAGAGACAGCAGAACCAGTGGGAAGTGTAATTGCAATGCCCAGAACTAGTAGCTTACAGATCTGGATGAAGTCACAATAAGTGTCTGATGTCATATATTCATCTATTCTGAGTATCTTTCGGATGTACATATAAATCATAACATATTGGGTTCTGCTGTACCCACACATTGAAACCAAAGCATCTGAAAAGTTCATCCTATTTGAATGAAATTTTTTATTTTGAGGAATTTAAAAAAATGCGTTTTTAATTTTGAGTTTTGTTTTTTGGGGATTTTGTTTTTGCTGTTAATGGAATTACACTCCTCCCAATAGATGTAAAGGCAAAATAAATACCCAAACAGTACAAAGCCCTAAAGTCTTCATGCTAATGACCTGATTAGTTATAAACTGATAGAAACACATCTTATTTTGAAACAACATTAAAAAAATATTCCAGCTATAACATGTAAGAGATTTCAAATGAATTTCAGGTCCTGGCTCCGAGTTCCACTGAAAATCTCATTAACTGTATTTTCAATGAATTTGATCCATGAAGTCTGTCATAAATAGGCCCAGTAAAGTCATTTTCAGATGAAAGTGTTTCTCTTGATGTGATTAGTTTTTAAAATGGGTCTCTGTAAGTGCAAAGCTTTCAAGTTACCAGAATTTTCTACAGCACACAATCCTCTCCACATTTCCAAAGATTCATTTATTTTAAATTATTTTTTTCCTTCTTCCTAGCTGGTTACATCTTCTTCACTGAAAGCTACTTAAAAATCATTCTTAAAAGCATCAAACTCCTGTCTTTTTAGTGACTCTTTTTCTTTCTGATATACTGTATTAAGTGGCACTGTTTTAGTTTTTACCAGAAATTAAAGAAGAGTCAAAATTCTTTACATAAAAGCAAAATTTGTCCTGAAGAATTCAAGAGTGTCTTTCTAGTGTATTTTCTAATGATTATTTATGTTAATTGTATTGTAATCACTTTATTTTCTTCTGGTTTCTATAATTATAACATGAAGAAATTAATTGAAACATTTGGTATATGTAATCTAGTCGTAATTACAGTGTGTTTAGAAATATGCTGATAGATACCTTGCATTTATAAAAATTAGCAAATTTGTCTTTATCGAGGTCCTTCCCAGACCAGCACTTTCATCCTCTGCTCACCACAAAATCACATTTCTTCCTGAATTTCACCCAGCTCTATCCAGTCCCACACTGTCTCACATCAATGCCAAGCACCGTTTCTCAGCCCAGACACACTCCCTTTACAGCCATCTGAATTTAAAGAAAAGTAGGACTGTGATTCAATAAAACCAACATCAGGTAGAACTACATAAAAGTGGTGGTATTTACACTGTCGCTACCCTTCACTGTTAATGAGGAAATGCTCTCAGGGTAAAAAGCCTGTGACAAGCCTTTGTGGACACATACCGAGTAGGAGTTATTTTAACTTGCCTCTTGTATCACAGATGAGAAGATATTGCTCCTTTCCATGGCAGGGCACTAACTGTTAATTGTCTAGTTTGTTAGGATGTAGCCAAAGGCTACATATTTTTCTGAACTAACAATTCCATCTCCTCAGGCCTCTCTTCTTCACCAAGTCTTTCCATAACAAAGCAGCCTCCATCACTCCTGCCAGCCCTGGTGCTCTGCAACAACTGCCTCTGCATAGAACATGGGGGACCCTTTTCTTTGCGGCACTAACAACTTCGGCATTTTTTCAACAATTATTTTTAAATGTTTCTGCCTTTTCTGTTGGACATTTCCATGCACTCTTTATGGAATAAAACACGTTTTATACGTGCAGAGAAATATCCTTCTTCTCCCAAAAATGCATGCATAGAAAATGCACGTCAGTAACCTCAGCAATGTATATACAAGAAAAAAAGGAAGACCAGTTTTTGAGAGGAGTAAATTTATGTAGCAGATGCAGAGGTACTCTCTATTCTTTTTGAGTATGGATGAGCCAGAATGGGAGAGAATATCTCTGAATTTTAATAAACACTGTCTCTTCTGCATTGTTATTCCTTCTCTGAGGGGGATGAAGGGGACAGCTATGATCTATCAAGGTTCTTTCCTCTGGTGCCTGGTTCAACACTGATACCTGCATGTGCTTAACTGAGAAGCATGGGGGAGCAAAGGTACTTCAGGAAATACAGTTTGTTGGAGGCAGAATGAAACCGTATGGCACCTACATCAGTTACCCTTACAATCAGTAAGTCCACACAATACATATTTTTGGGTAGCTGAACTCTTTGAAGCTGTGCCCCATGTTTGAGAAAAGAATGATCAGAAAAATTTCTTTTAGTGAGGTTGAGAAGGTCTGCATTATTTGAAGGAAGGAAAAAGGGCTCCAAATCTTGAATAATTGAAAAGAAAATACTACAGGAAAACTTTCACTTTTTATTTTAATACCTCAAGGGTTTGTTTGGTTTTTTTAATGAAAAACTTGTAAACTGTAGTTTTTATTTTTTCCAAAATTTTTGCATAAAATACTCTATCCAGAGATCTCTAATCTGAAGGTATAAACAATAAATACCACAGCTGTTGTCTGATCACTCAGGTATGACTTATTCTGTTCTTACTCTCCTCAAGTAAATTCAATTCCTTGACCTGGGCTGCAGCCTCCAATTTGCTCTAGCAACTGGGGAGTTTTAAAAATCAAAGACTTTTCATTTCCGAGACTGGTTTCACTCAGTAGTTAGTCATCATAAGTCAAGTTAGAAAACCTTTTAGAAAGAGAGCCAGCAGACCTTTTGTTGCTACTCTGACTGTCCACTTGCAGAGAAGAAAGAAGCATCTCATCTCCTTATACTCCTCAGGTGGTAAGTTACCACTGAGAGGATGTGAAGAGATGAAACTCTCCTTTCCTGATCTTTGGCTTTATTCAGAATACAGACTAAGAAGAAGGGGTACAACAAAACTGCCATAAATCATACATGAGTCTCTTCAAAAAAGCCAAGTAACACAATGTGAAGGGGATAGAAGGTGAGGGGATGGAGTGGAGTTCTGATGATTCCTCAGAAGACTGGACTAGGTTGTGGCAAGCTTATGGCACAGCATGTAGTGTTGTACTTTCACATTGAAAATAGAAGGAAGTCCTTGTGGATATGTGAGAAAGGCCTGGTATTAGTGACGTTTTTCCCTCCAAAACAATCTCGCTTTAATTGTTAAACTTAGGTCTGAGAATTTCTTTTTTCACTATCACTGCTTATGTTCACATAACCAATCTTTAAATAAAACTTATTATTAACTTTAAAAAACTGAAAGGTTATTTAAGTCATTAAATTCTGTACAAAAGTTTAATCGATTTCTAAATAATAAATCAACTCTGGGTGCTCTTAATAATCTTGGCATAGCACATTTCAATCCAGAAGCACTACACAGTATTTATCTTTAATGAATAATAAATGAGACATTGGTATTGACTGAACAAATGATTAAATATTCAATCAGTAAGAGAACATGGGAATAATTGTTAATTATTAATAAACTACAGATTTTGCTTGTCAAGTGCTATCATCTTTTTACATAAATGACTTTTTTCTTAGCTGTCATTATAGGGCAGATGAATACAAGAGCTCATATTGGACACCATTTGTCTCTGAGAAAGAAGAGTTTTTTTACAAGATACTAGGGGCCTTACAATCTCTTTTTTTCAGTGAGGTCTTCAGTTCGGAAATTTTACTCTAGTACATATCCATTTTTGATAGAAAAAGACAGACAGTAGGAGCCATGAAAACTGATGGCCAGCTGGCCAGCCTGATAGAAAGTTTGATCTGCTAGATTTGTTCTGCAGCTTTTGCATGGGCTGCTGTTCTTACGGTTCCCTAAAGAGTTTTTCGCAGTAAGATTTCATGAGAAGTTCTGAAATTGCCTGAAGCAAGGCTGCCACCAAAAATGTCCCTGAACAAAGTTTTTTCCTGTACTGGCTGCCCTGAGTCCTATAAAGTCACCCATGAGGTACTTGAGTAGAGCAATGTGGTCTTTGTCCATATATGAACCAATGGACCTTTTGCAATAATCCATCCTCCTGGTCTGCCAAAGGCACGCTGTGGCACCACAAAGTCCAAAATCCACACTGGTGCTAGTACAACCCTTTCTCTTCTCCCAAAGAATAGGGTTTTGTATTTAGGCAAGAAAAAAAAAAGCCTCTGCGTACTCTAGCCAGGACCATTCAACTGTGGATTAGCAAAGGCCCAACACTATGACCTGAACCATAATAAACAGCTGTCCCTCAATGCACATGGGTCTTAATGGGCCATGGCAATCTCTACTGACAGTAAAGATTTTATATGTACCCATTCATAACTTGCTGTCATTTTCACTCAGTTATAACAGTAATGAATACTTTACATTTGTTCCTTTATGTCATGCTGCAGAGTGTCATGTAGTACAACCTGAGAATTGTATAAAAATCACCATCTGAAATGAGATTATTCTGACACCCCCAATCTATACCAACCTTACGTGCTCAGCTGTAACTGATAAGAGTGACGTAACTGATAACACTCAGGTGTCCTGGAGAATAGTTTTAAGTATATTTATGGTCAGAAAACAAGCCTGTACAAAGCAACTACTCCTTATCTATGTAAATATTCACTAGAGTATCTTTGAGTTGTCTTCTGACTTTGTGACTGAACAAGTTTCCTTCTATTAGATTTGAAGGGCAGAACAACTAAACTAGAATTGAATTTTCTATCCTGTCTTAAACACAAAATCTTCATTAGAAACAGTGAAACCATTTTCTTTTTCTTCTAGAAAATATTTTTTTTTTGTTAAAAAACAAGCTTTAACATGGAAATGTCAATTGTTTAATTCTAATCTTTTTGGGGAAAGAGTTTTCTCTTTTTTCTTTGATATTAAAGTCACCTTTCATTTTAAAGTTTATGTTAAGAGAAGCAAAAAAACCCCAAACTTTATAATGAAAAATGTCTTTCAAGTTGATTTTTTTTCCTGTGCAGTCCTGTTTCTTACAATTATTAATGGAAGACAGATTACCAAAAGACAAAATAACTGTATCATGTATTTCCAGCACTCTATTCTAGGTATAATTACAGTTTGAGAGGTCTCACCCACCATTCCTTGAACACCAAAACCTGAGAGCACTACATAACATGCAGGGAAAGGCAATATTGTCACAGGGATAACACGTGGGAAAATTTGGTTCTGTTCCCAGGCTTGTCATTTTCTCTGAGCCTGACTATAGGGAGGACAGATGATTCCTACAGTTCCACAAATCTAACCCAAAATGACTGATATTACTCTACTTTTAGGAAATGTTTTTACTTTATACATATGTCAGATTTCTAATAAATCTACTGTAAATTTTATCAAATGAGATGCATTAGACTTCCTATGATTTTACCAAGTGTGATTTAGTTAAGTTTCCACAATTAACCACTGTAGCAAGAGGCATGATACTTATTCTTTGAGAATTTGTGTTGAAATAACTATGAGCTACAGGGCTGATGATATTCTGTAATTCACTCGTAGTTATACAGAATAGATGCAAAAGAAAGAACGTCGTCACAACTCAGAAGCCCTAAGAATTGTTTGGGATTTTTATGTAACAGAGTCTACAGAAACTGCGAAAGTTACATAGAAAGATGTATTAAAAATGAACCCTCACCTCCATTTTCATTCTTCCTGGAGTTTTCATAAAACTCAGTCCATTGAACTTGTGCCAGAAAAATGGATTCATGAAACTTGAGTCTCAGCTCATTTTTAAGGATTTATTTTCTATATTTGTGTAAATGTAGAACTGACAAGGATGAAGAACTCTTCTTTTAAGTGTCAATCACAGAAAATATGGGCCAGTGAGCTTCCAAGTTGATTCTTCCCACAGTTTCAAATTAATGGAACCAGTTCAAAAGTCAAGAGTTATTCCTTTATGTATATAGAAGATGGCCACAAGAGCAACCTCTCCTTGCTTGTCTCTCTTTACCTCTTCAAGTTTACTTTACTCTAAAGACGTTGAGGTGAGCTTGCTGGAAGGAAGTGTCATCCTGATGACATACTCTAAATCATTCAGCAAATCTGTTGTTTTCCTTAGTGAAGTGAATTTCCACAAGCCATTTTACAGATTTCTGTGCTAGGAAGGAACTCAGTCAAACAAAATAGAACTTCTTTTATCTGTTTAGGGCAAACAAAGCAAAGAAGATCTTAACATCTTCTGCACATCTATATTGGATCTGTATGTCTAATACTTATTAAAAACTTTTCTGTTGTATCTACCAGAAGTACATATGTCCTGAAGAACCACAAGGTAAGAATCTGTTGTAGACAATGTTTTTGTAGCCAACCTCATAATGATTCATCACAAAATTTAAGCAACAATAATATATCAGAATTAATATGGGAAAACTGAGACGCAAAAACCTGAATGCATTAATCTGATAAAATTGAGTTAAATCATTAAATATGTCATAAGGTTTCCTTTGATAAGCTCTTCTGAAAAATGGGAATTAGGAAACAGAGGTCTAGAAATATAATCATATTTTGGCAACATTGGTTTCTCATGTTTAGAAGATAGATTTCCAATAAACTGAGTAAATCAGTCAATGACTCTGTAAGACAACAGGTTATGAATATGGCTATATCTAACACTTAAAAAGATGGAAAAGATACTACTTACATAAAGCTTTTCTCCACAGATTTTATCTTTGTACATATTGTGTTTCTGTATTTGAAAAATATAATCCGAGAAACACATTTCCGTGGTGCAATTAAATGTTTGTAGCGGTCCAGTTCTCATCTAATAACATCTGTAGTCTTTGGTTTGGTTAGGCTTTTGAGAAAAAAGGTGATTTTATTGTTATTTTATTCCTGATTTGCAGCTTGAAAAAATTAGTTAACACAGTATCAAGTTCGCTAACAAACACAATAGTTTTAGTGAAGAGTTGTTTCTTCCACACAAAGTATCGGTTTCAGAAATTACGTGTTGAATCACAGAATCACGGAATATTCTAAGCTGGAAGGGACTCACAAGGATCGTCGAGTCCAACTCTTAAGTGAATGGCCCATAAGGGGATCAAGCCCACAACCTTGGTGTTAATAGCACCATACTCTAACCAACTGAGTTTGATAACTTTTTGGATTAGTTCTGTTTATCAAATAAAATATTGGAAGGTGTTCTGCCAGGTCACCCCAAGGTCAAAGAAAAAATTTTGACATTGGTCTCACATATTTTAATTATTTTAGAGCTGTCTTGTTTAAAATAACAAAAAAGGTAAGCTGTCAAACTTTTCTACTCTTGAGGAAACAAAAAAAACCAACAAGCCAGAGCTGGAGTACAAGAAAGGCAATTTCTAAGAAATTACGTAAATTGTAATAGGGTCATAAAGAAAGGACTGTTAAAAGATAAATATAAGGCTGATGAAAGGTGAAATTTTTTAAACATGATGCATCATTAACCTGTGGAACTTGCTGCCACAGGAAATAATTGAGGTTAAGAGCTTAAATGGAATTAATAAAGAATTATACATTTACAATGGATAATGAGAACTTAGGCATGATAAAAATGTAGAATGTAAACCTTCGTACCTAAGGGCAGAAGTTAACTGCTAAAAGGTAGCAGCCTGAATGCTTCTAACAATGTTCTATGACAAATACATTCTGATTAAAACCTAGTTTTAGGTTTTTATCTTATTAATTCTACTGGTATCTGCACTGATTTTCCTTTGTATTTGTCTGCATTTTTACTCTGTTTGTGCCATTTATTTCCAGGGAGTGGTAAACATTCAGTTATCCTAGTTTCTCCTAATATCCCCCTTGGTATGCAGAGAAAGAGAGAGCTCATTTTAATATATGCTTTCAAATCTAATTTGTGGCACTTTTGGAGTCCCTGCTGTATCATTATCCTGATATCTAAATCTAATGCACACTTGAGAAAGAAGTTGTGAGGACAAAAATGGCACAGATATGACATTTTTGGACAAGAGGACCTAAAAGAGTGGGGAAAAAATTGAATGGATACTGGGGGAAAAGGAAACCTATGTGTAGTTCTGAAGTCACGGATATGTCAAAAACTACCTTAGACTAGATGAAAGAAGATGGGAACAACTGCAGAGAAAAATCTGCACAGGGGCAATATGAAAAACTTTAAAGCTGTTCATTACCTCCCAAAAATATTATTGTATGAAAGCAATACAGGACTATAAAGCAAAGGAGTTGAAATGAAAGGACTCTGAACACCTTACTGAAATCTTGGTGAATCTGATACAACTCAGCCATGACTGCTGGGCAGAGGTGCCCCCAGAGGGAGTTACCTGGTGCCTGAAACATCTGTCTGTGCCTGAACCATCTGTCTGTGAGACAACTTCATTACAAAAGGGAAGATATCCTATGAAGGTTTAGAAAGTGAGTATTGAAAAAATGTCTGCAATGCAGAATATTAGTATTTAAAGATGTTATCTACATTTATCACATTTGTCACTTGCCATTAATTTAAATTCCCTTTATGCATCTGTTCAGGAAATAATTAGGATTTTATGCTGCAGTAAATATGCTTGTTCATCCAATAGTGCAAAGCAGAAGATTAATTGCATTACAATGAGAATCAGGACTACGGTACTTGGAGCTACAGCAACAACGGTGACAGCTGCGCTGCCCACATACTTTGCTTCGGTAAGCTTCAAAGCTTCAAAACCAAGTATGGATGAGAAAATAATTAAACTCCTGACAAGGCAGGGTTATCCCTGTTCTTTTATGTGTAACCAGACAGATAACAACTGGAACAATGACAGATCACACTGAAACTAACAAAATAATATTGTTCTAAAAGTTCCCTTAATCAATTATTCAGCTATTTTTATACGCGAAACTTCACATACAGCAATTTGTAGTTTTTATGAATCATTACATTTTGTATGAAACTAACCTAAGCTCTTTTAAAATACCTGTGGTAAAATTCCAAAATATACTAAGATATCGTAAGGCTATATTAATTTGGCAATAAAACTCTAGAAGGGTGAAAAAAATCTTGAATGATGCTAGCTGAAAATGGCACTGTAATATTAGAGCCAAGACCAAAGATAATGAGCTGGAGGAAAGAGATGCAGGCAGCAGAAAAACACTGTAAAACTTTCCCTGCCTCACTGTGTATGGCTCAAGACAAAGGAACAGTGAGGTAATGGACCCCCATATCACTCTTCAGTCCTGAGGTGTTTTTGGACGCTGCCCTTGTTGTTATAGAAACAAAAGAAACATGAGATTTTCCCCAAAGTAAACATCGGTAACTTATGCAAAAGTGTCCCCTAAATGGGGATCTTTGTAAAGGCATTTGTTTGTGGGGATTGACTATGAATAAATGCAGGGAAAATGTTTAATCCAAACAAACCAATCATATGTGATTAGCTAAGGGGGCTTTGTGCTATTAAAAACCGGTTTGTAACTGGATGATTCATATTATTCTAGTGCATTATATCAAATAAGCTATTGATGAGGTGAGTTTTGGCTTATTAAAAGCTAGGATTTTTAGGGATGTTTTGTGATATCCATAATGAGTAAAACCCATATATAAATTGGCAAGATTATTACAGGCTTGGCAACTGGAAATCAGCTGTTAGACTCAAAGTACATTTAAGTGGCTGCTCAGTAATTATGTCCCCACTGCCCTGACTAAAGATAAAGCATTTTTACTGCCACAACATTTGCCTGAATAATTTTTTTTGCAGACAGAGCAAAATCCCCTTTATTTAAATTTGTGAGTTGACTCACTTTGTGCCATGCAGCTAGGACCAAAAGCAAAGGCACTGCTTAAATTCAAAACTAGCTATGTGCCTTGCT
>NW_020884885.1:11576213-11587801 GCF_003945725.1 Corapipo altera | reverse complement strand
TTCTCCCTTCTCCTCCTTTCTCCCTTCTCCTCCTTTCTCCCTTCTCCCTCTCTTCCTTAAGGTGTCTTAGTTACTTTGATTCAAGCTACTTCCTCTAGCCACAATGGTGACTTTCAGCATGAATGATGTACCTAAGTTCAGTGCTGTGTTAGTTTGCATGTGCAGTGGGCTGTGCAGCCTCTAACAGTGACCTGACCAGACTGTGCTGTGCCCCAGCTGGTCCATGTTCGTCCTGTCCACATTCCAGTGCTTGTGGAACAGCAGTATTTTGGTGAGGTGGCACTTAGCTGTCTGAACACATTGTAAGAAAGGTTTGCAGGACCTGAAGAAGAGCAGCAGATATGCTGGAGAGTTTCCCATTGGCAAAAGAGAGCTTTGTGCAATTTTGAGGGGACTTTTGAGAGAGAGCTAGAAGGACCTGTGGGTAATAAAGCTCTTTTGTCAGTCTAATTCTGATCAGTGGACTAAAGGTACCAAGATCAGTCTATGCAGAGGTGGTAAGAACAACCTCCGTTGTTTCTAATGTCTAACTTCTAAAGGAGGATTTTCTCTTGGACCAGAGAGGGAAGTTCAATACTTGGCCCCCAGTCCCACTCAGAGAGGAGTTGGGGGGGCACTACTGAAAACCTTTTCTGTTGTGGAACTTATAAGCTTTTCTAAATCAAAGAGTCTCTGGAAAGTTGGGATAGGGGAGCTACAAGTATGGGATGTCAAAAAAGGAAGGAAAGGATCAAATAGGAGGGAGATGGGGCAGGAGGTACCTGAAGTCAAACAGGGAGCCGGTGGGGTGCACCCTATTGTGGATGCGGCTTTCCAGAGAATCCAGGCAGTTGGTAGAGGCTATTCTCCCTTCATAGCATTGCACCTGTGGACAGAAAGTGTTGCTGGAAGTTCCTCTGAGCTACCTTTTTTCTGAGCCATGACTGCTGGTCTGCTAGCTTGGGACAAGCTGAAGAGTCCTCTTGCCACTTGCTTGAGTGGACTGTGTAAATAAAAAGGGAGGTTGGAGAGATTGCATTGAAGACCTTGGAAGGAGATTGTGGTGGACCTTCACAGGGGGTTGCTGCATTCTTGGTGTGACTATCCATAGAAGTCTCCACCTTGCCAGGAGCAAAGTACATGTTGAGGACGTGGTGAACAGTGCTGTGTCTGTGCCAGTGTTCCCTGATGGAGGCAGGGTTCAGTGGGACCTGAAATCCATGTGGAATGTGGGCTGGCCTGGAGGTCCTTCCCGCTGCCGGGAACGCATGCCGAACTGCCTTGTGTTTGGGACACGAGCAAGCAGGGCTGTTGGCAGCGAGCTCAGAGTGGATCCTCTGTGAAGGCTGGCTGGGGAGAACCGCTGGGGCAGGCGGCAGCGAGGGATGTGGGGAATGCTATCGGCTGGGCCCCAGCTGAGCACGGCGTGGGCTGCGCTGGGCTGCGAAGGGCGCGCTGGTGGCACCGGGCTCGTGGTGGAAGCCAGGCGCTCGGGAAGGGTCGGCTGCCGGCCAGCAATGGGGATCTCCAGCGCCCCGGTAACGTGCATTCTTAGTGCCAGAGGGCTGATGGCAGTGCGCGCCGTGGTGCGGGCGTGCTGGGGTGAGTGTGTGGGAACAGGACGTGCTCCTCGCCGCCCGGGCCGGGGCATCACGCGTGGGCGCAGAGAAGGGGCCGCAGAGCGCCGTCGGTGCCGCGTCCGTCTGTCGGTCCGTCTGTCCGTCCGCTCCCTCCCCCGCCCGCCGCGGCGCCGCAGCGCCCCCTGCCGGCCTCGCGCGGCGCGCGGGAGCTGCGGGCGCTCGGGGCCCTCGGGGCCGCCCCGCCGCCATCCCGCCGCATCGGCCTCGCCCCCGCGGCCTCCGGTGGGCGGTGGGGAAGCCCGCCCCGCTCCCGGGGGACCCGCTCCCCGCGGGTGGAGGCCGCCCCCAAGAAGGGTTAACACTGCCTCACCTCAGCCGCCCCGGCCGCGGCGGGCGGGGGCGGGGGAGCGGTGCCGTCACTGCGGCGGCTCCCGCGCCGTTACCTAACCGGTGACATAACGCGCTCTCTCCGCTCCGCTCAAGGAACGCCTGGGGCCATCACGGGGGCTGGGTCTCAGACCCTGTGGGGAGGTGACGGGGCCGCTGTGAGCCCGGCCGGGGGCGCCTGGCTTCCTCCGCCTGCATTCCCGCTCTTCCCAAGCCGCCCCCGCTCCCCCCCGCCCGCCCCGAGGGGAGGCGGGCTGCCCCGGCCGGGAGCTCTCCCCTTGTCCTCCTCCCGAAGTTTCCCGAGCGGCTGCCGGCGAGCCGGGCGGGCAGTGAATCGGTGGGGCCGCCATCCCCCGCCGCTGCCCCGTGGGAGGGGGAACACGCCAGCCTGGGGTCCGCGGCCGCCTCGCGTGACAGGGACACTGACAGGGACACTGGCTGGTCCACGTGCGGCCGGGGGGGCCGGGGCAGCCTGCACCAGCCCCTGCAGTGCCCGCAGGCGCTTCCTCTGCCTTCCTGCTCTGCCAGGGAGAAGAAAGTGCATCGAATCAATTGTAGCTGAAACATTTAAGGAGGCTTGATGGGAGCCCTATTTCTATGGGAAAATCTGGGGAGTTTTCCACCGGGGGAAATAGTGCAAGTTTTCAAGAGCTAGGAGTGAAATATAGAAGGCATCGGTGGGCGTTTCTTTATTTAGAAACGGGAAGGCAAAGGCAGTGTTGCCCGAGTTCTCCCTTAAATCTTTTAAGGCAAACACCTATTGCAAAACAGTGCCGATACGAATAAAACAGACCAGGATTTCTAGAGCGCTTTAACGTAAGAGTCTCCCTAATGCGTGATGGTAATGTATCGAGGGCATTTCTCATGAGACAGCTGTTGCCTTCTAAGTTGATTAACTTGGGCGTGTTAATATTATGTTCATCTCCTTCTCCCCCCCCCCCCCATAGATAAAAATATTCAATTAAAGCAAACGTAATTAAGAGCGTGGGATGAAAGGGACCTCAGTGGAACAATAATTACCAAATATGCTCATTTTAGCTAAAACTGTATCTATATTTTAGGGTCAAAAAAACCACAGAGTAGTGTTCAGATTTACTATTTCCAGCACTGCATCGTTGCCTTTCAGCTCTGCGCGACCCCCTTTTTATGAATGGTGGGTTGTGCTCGATTGAGGAGACGGGTCCGCTCGCTGCTCCTGCGTCGGCTGCGGGCAGAGGGCGCTGCTGAGGTCCGAGCGCGGCTCAATGCGGAGAGGCGAGTCCGGCTCTGAAAGGCGCGGCTCGGGCTGGGCTCAGCCACTGCTCCGCAGCTGCAGTGCACAAAAGCAACATGATCGGCTGACTTCTAGTTTAAACAAAATTGCCCTTCTGTATCGGTTTCCAGTGCAAAGGCTAGAAGGCAAAACGTGGACTTGAAACAAAGCACTGTGGAGTACCTCACGCTTGTTGTAGGTGTGAAGTATCTTTTGAAGATAAGTTTAATGGCTTTTCATCAACTTCAATGTCTTATTTTTTTGGTATGAACCATCTCTTTGAATAGATTGTTTCTCATCATAATTAGGTAACTTTCAAAGATGCTATAAATTTACATTCTTCTAGTGCTACTTCTCTGCATTTTTAAGAGTTGCCTTTATAAGATCTCGACAACTGAATAAAGACTTGCAGCTAACAGCATCTTTTATCTGTGTTTGGCCTTACATCTTTTAACAGAACATCGTTTTCTAAATATAATCCCAAAGCCATCTTTGTCTCTGACAGTCCATGAGAAGCTGTTTCCAGTACAACTGGAAATGGAGAGGACTCCACTTTTTAACAGAAATAAGTCTTATTTAGAATTAGAGGTTATAAAAGGTTTAGAGCCATTCCTAACGTAGTGTAAACATGCTTATGAGCTTATGGATCTTGGAGTGCATGCAATCATGCTTGAACCTGTGAGAGAGGACACCCTGAGGGGTGTCTTCTTCTCTACTACTTTAGCAGTTGGTTTGAGCAACATTGCACAGATACTTCCTTCCATAGTAGCAAGGGAAAAGGGTCATATTTGATGTTGTTTTGTGTCTTGGATAGCAATAGGCAGCTTAAATGGTCCAGTCCACTTTTTTTTGTCCTTGGAAACTGAAGATTTGGGTTACCTGACATTTTGGATCTTTCCATTCAGTAAGAATAGAAGCATATTATTGTATCTTCTTGTAGAATATTATCTCTAAACAAGATGATATCAGTTCTTGCTTAATGTGAACTACTTTGC
The DNA here is from genome assembly GCF_003945725.1 of Corapipo altera. Lineage (NCBI taxonomy): Eukaryota > Metazoa > Chordata > Aves > Passeriformes > Pipridae > Corapipo > Corapipo altera. The sequence continues at coordinate 11,583,608 of NW_020884885.1, read as the reverse complement.
TAATTAGCCTAGGTGGCTTCCTATTCTAAACCTTACAATTTTATTATCCCTTTTAAGTGCTGGAGGCTTTCACCTGTAGTGGTCACATCAGTTTCAGTCTGCATTTATCTTAGACAAGCTGCACAGAGATGTAATAAGGATTGTGAACGTCCTGCAGTCCCACAGTTCTGCAGCCTCAAGTGAGGAGCAGTGGACTGGGTGAATGGGAGCAGCAATTTCAGCCTCTCATGACACTAGTGTTTCTTCTCTCTGTGTCTAACATGACATCTTGTGCTGCTGCTGTGCTTTTGCTGTCTCAGTAAAACCACTAGGAACTGGTTCTGGGAACCGGCCTGGTCTCCTGGCTTGTCATTGTTCCTGTAGTGCAGGAGTGGAGCAGATGTACGTTTGTACACTTGTTTCCTGTTGTATATACATCGAAGGACCTGAACTGGCATTCTGCACTTGTCATCTTCCTGCCATCTTTACAAGGCCTCGTAAAATTCCCAGTGTGATGTTTTCCCTACTGCTGTTTAGGGGCTTCAGGTATGGAACTCTCTGTGCTTCAACTTCCTTACTTTTGAGCAGGTTACATGGTTTGGGCATGAGTCTTGTTGCCACTTCAGCTGTTCTGCAGAGTCCTTATTTTCATTCCTCTGTGTCCCTAGAGCAAATGCTACCTTCTCAGTGTACAGCTTGTTTTAACATTGCTTCTAGCCAAAATGAATAAAATATCACTGGGTGTCTTCCTGCTCAGTTTCTGTTGTACTTCTGAGCAGTCAGCATCTCTGAGAGAGCTTCTGAATGAATTCTCTCCAAGTCTCACCTCTCTTCAGCTGGATTTCTTTTTCCCAGATAGGCTGCAGATGTTACAAATTCTCTCTGCGTTGGCTTCCCCATGCTTGTCTTGGAGGGCAAAGAAGTAAATATGTATAGTGTGGGTGGTGGGGAGGCAGAACTTTACTGCTTCAAACAAGAAGTAGAGAGTTGTCAAGCTTTCCTATTTCTTTCTTTGGTGGTATGTGACATGATGAGAACTCATGAAGAGGGGAAGATCTTTGCTCTATCACAATCTGTTAATGCACTGTAGGATCTGAGGTGTAAAACCTGGAAACATGATATACATAGACAAATTCTTCCTGAGCCCTAAATGCTGACCATGACTGATAAATGGATGGTCTGAAATATAAGGTAAGAGCTGTTATATGTCCCCTGCCTGTGTTAAGCAAAGGACTCAAATTCTGCATAGCAGCAGATTGGGCTAATGGATTTATTAATATATTTTGTCTATGACCACAAGTTCAAAATGCAAGGTGTATTTTTTTTAGAGCTGTTGCATATCTTCCTCTCCCATAGGCCCCTGGAGGTAAGAGGTCAAACAAAAGTAGTTTCTTGGGTAGTTCTGACTTTGGGATTAACTCTGGGTTTTTTGGAAGGGAGCAGGTAGAACTAGAATTTTTAGGGAGTGCAAAACTTATCCATAAGCTTGAATCTGTTACATGGAAGTTCATGTGGCTATTGCAGAACATAAAGGATCCACAGATCCAAAGGGCTGGAAAATCCCTATTCTATTTTAAAAATAATTTAAAAAACCTTAGCATTTCAGGAACTCTCCTTGTTTTTTAGAATTTTTAGCTGTTGAAACAGTCACATAGCAGAAATGTGTCTTAACAGTTGTCTGTTAGACACAAGAATGTCTAAAAAGATCTCCAAGAAAGGAAACAGCTTTTGGAAGGATTAGATGTATTAGCTTTGTGGGCTTTTCAAGGTCTTCGCAAAAATTCAGCAAGGAAATCAAGCTGCTTTGTATTTCAATAGAAATTCAAGAGGTCAGAAAATATCTATACAGTGTTGCGTAACTTTCTTGTCACATATAGTGCAGGGCAGGTGTATTTGCTGATGGATGTATAGATACAGATTTTCTCTTCACATGTAAAATCTGTCTCTTTCTTGGAAGATTAAACTTAAAAAAGGGTGACTTATGTGGGTAATATGCTGGTGCAGAGAATGGGAAGGTGACAGTGCAGGGTTATTAGGTATCTTGAAACACGTTTTAGTATGGCTTGGGCTCTTAAATTAAAGGTTCTGGGAGAGCCCTTGCAGCTATTGCATCACTTGCCAAAAATAGCATCTATACTGCATAAGGCAGCCTGTCTGCAGTGTGGATAGTCTTGAGAAATTAGTGCTTCTTTTGAATGATGTTCAGTCATTTTTCCTTCTCAGTTAGGCAGATTTTTAGTCTAAATTGTGATAGAGAATGAAGTAAAACATTTTCTGTCTCTGGGGCTGGGGTGAGTCTGAAAATAGCATTGTCCACAGTTCTGTCTGCAGCATGACTCTAAAAATATATTTTTAAGCTTACTGAAATTACAGTTTAAAGGCACTAATAAACATGTTCTTTTATTGTAATTGTCAGGGGAACGGAAGGAAAAAATTGCTTTGTGCAGCATGAAGTAGTCTGCTGTTCTCATCAATCACTTAGAATTTGGCAGTGTTTTTTTTTAAATTGCAATTATACAATGCAAGTGAATTATAATGCTAATCTAAATTCTTACTAAAAAACCCCCAGAAATCCCAAATCCCTTCTCTTGAAAATAGAAGGTATGTTCCACAGTGTTTTTTTAACTTCTCTTATTCTGAAATCTTAGTCAAGATATACCAGCAAAGGAGTGTTTGTATTCCAGTGGTGTTGCTGAACCAGACAGGTCTGCAGCATAGCATTTTATTTTTAGACTCTAGGTTGCCATTTTTATCCTGTAAAAAAATATTCATCAGCGTCTGGGTGACAGGCCATCAGTTTTTATAAATGTGTCACACCGCGTTTTTTCCACCTCTCTCTATTTCTCCTTTTATGTCCTGCTGTATACATTTCTTTTTTGGGGGAAAAGGGAGAGGGGGAATGAGGGTATGGATTTTAATTCATGCATTAGATTTTTCAATTCACAGGTCTTTAGTGTCACACTGTTCATTCATCTCCTGTACTTGGCTGCTTACGCAGCTTTGCTTATTGTCTGCAATGGGTGAACTGCTCTGGTGCACAGAGCGGGGGCATGGGAAGGGGCAAAACAGGTTTGCTGCCAGACTGATCACCTTGGCTACCCTCTCTCTGCTCACCCCAAAATACCCTGTTGTGGCAGTGCTGTTGAGAAATAGTTTCATGTATGGTTTCGAGGTGTTTGTCAGGTATAAAATTACTTCACGGAGAAGCTATTCAAGATCTCTTTGCAATAAATTTATATAGACTTCTAACAATAGAAGATGGGAGATCTCTTCTGGTCTGGGATATTGAGAAGTGCATGGCTCAAAGCAACACAGTTTTGGGATGGTGAGGCAGTAACTCCGCTGAGTATGAATCTATAGCACAAATTTGATGGCAGTAGTGCCATATTACAGTGGCTTGCTAGGGTGCTGGACTTCTGAACCTCCATAGCACAGCTGGCCTACGTGCTTTCAGGAAGAATTGCTCCTCATGTGCTTGAAGAGCCATCTAGGTTGGCAAGGAACTATTGTCATCAGAGCAATTGGTACTGCTGCTGGCCCTTTCTTTTTTCCCCTGAACCCAAACATGGGAATCTTACTGTAGCAGTGATAGGAGCTTGCTTTTGAGTGACTCTTTGCTGCTTTGGTGGTGTTGGAGAAGAGTTGTTGCTTGTGGGACGTGGCAGCCAGGAACAACTTGCTGCTGGAGCTGAGTTAGCTCATGGCCTAAGGGGGACTCACCTAGGAGGATGGTGGGTTTCATACTCGTCTGGCTGCGTACTGAGGTTTTACCTGAATTACATGATCTCAAATGCTAAAAGGGAACTGAGAGAAACAAGTGAAAAGGGTGCAAATACTCTATTAAGAGTCAAAGGTCTGAGTCAACTCTATCCTAATTAGTTTTATTTATAATTTTAAAAGTTTCTGAAGTCTTTAGTCACTGGTACCCAAGATGACTTGTTCAGGCAGGGACAAACTTAGATGTTATAAGTAATAGTAGGTATTCACAAATGTAAGAGCAATAAAATTATTAGGATGGTTGGTTACTGATACTTTTGGAATTAGAAGAGGAGATTCAGTATGCTTAAGCTGTATATACACACATGCTAAACCTACTTTAAAGGGGGGAAAAATGGATTGGATTTTGGTCTTATTTGGAGAGGCACTGTAGGTTGAGACCTTCCAAAGGAGGGTTCTTAGGTACAAATGTGCACACTTGTGTTGGAGAAGATAATACACAGAGCTTGTGGTGTGACTTAACTAGTAACCTCCTTAAATGGGTGCAATTAAAAAGTTACATATCAAAGAGAGACTTTATTAGTCGTATTTCTACTGCATGAGATAATACAACACTGTGTCTTTCTCAGGGTTAAAATTTGTCTTTCCTTCTACACATCCAAGTAACTGTCCTGATTTATATCATCCCATCCTAAAAATGGAACACTTTAATTTTTGTGTATTAGAATTTGTAAACCCTAAGGAAGTGGCTTTATGGAATAAAATACAGTGGTAGGTGGTATTCCAGCAAACATTAAGTAACTAATGTGTTTCATTTTTTTTTAGTCTATTTTGACTATGATAAGTTTGAAACCACATTGTAAATAAGAGGTTAAGGATTGGAGACTGGACCTAAAATGGGTCCCCCTTACTGTCATTAAGGGGAATGATATCCCAGTTGGATGAATGTTACAGGAAAAAGCAGGTGAGACAGCAATGTGTTAGTGACTGCATGAAATGAGCACAGGCCTCGTGTCGGTGGTCTGGGCCAGAGCGAAAAGGCTTGTCCATTTGTGAGGCTGCTTCTGTGCTTCTTTGTGTGTGCCTTCATCAGGAAGGTGCTGTGGTGGCCAAGTTCATCCATGCAGACCTAGGTTAGCTAGTGAGCCCTGTTCTGTCCAAAAAAAATGCCGAGGAGCACAGCGTGGCTCTGTGGTTCCAGCCTGCACCTGGCTGGGGTATTGGTACTGGTTTGGTGGCAGGTGGGGTGAGCCCAGCCTGGCTCCCACTTGGGACTGTCTTGGTGCTCTGCTTTCCTTCTCAGGGGCTGTGCTGCAAGGAGGTTTGTCAGTTGGGTGCAGGACTGGGTGAATGCTCCAACGCATTCCTCAGCTTTTTGGGAGGCGGAAAGGCTCCATATGGAGGCACCCAGTGGTTCTGTGGAGGTCCTTAGGTCTGGATGGGCTCATCATCTGAAAGCTGGCAGGCTGTGTTATGTAAAAATATATTCCTGAGAGTCTCCATAGCTCTCTTTCTTGTCAGAGACCATCTACCTACCTGTCTTTTCCAAAGAGTGGTTTATCCTGGGCGCAGTGATGCTTATTGCAGACTTAGATGCTGCAAATGTTTATTATCTTTGGCACAAGGCAGAGTGCTAATAAGGGTGGTAAAGGAATGTCCGAGCAGTTCTGTGATTTGAGATTCATTGGAGCTGGAAATGAAGGAAGAAAAAATCAGTTTCTACAGTGTCAGTTATCTTAGTCTTTCTGTGCTTCCCAGTTTGTCTATTTTTGGCATGTTGTTGACGCACTGAAATTCTACCCTGTAACTTGTATTCTAAAGGAAGATTTTAATTCTGGGAGTAGGAAAGGAGCATGGTTTTTCTAATAGATGGAATATATGTACGTAATTTGGGTATTTTAAATGTACTTAGTGTTTTAATTAATTTGCTGTCTGCAAACCTGTAGTCCAAAGAGATTCTGACAGAGGCTCCCATCAAAGGGTTTCCTAAGTATCTAATCTATCTAATAAATTTTGTTCTATCCGTTGAATTTACCTGTTTAGTTAATATGTAAAATAACTTGAAAACCTACAACTTCAATTTAAAGGACAGAGAGAAAGTTAAAAAGTGACCTGTGTCATTGCTGGCTGTCATCAAGAGGTGGTGGAGAAAGCACCAAATCCCAAACTAGCAGATGAGTTTCAAAAAGAACAGGAAACCATACTGTCGTATGCAGGATGTAGTTCAGCTAGGTAGCTTCTTGTTACAGTCTGTATTAGATGCAAAAGGTTTACATGGATTAAAAACAAATTACTCTAAAAGATCTTAAAAGCTTTTTCTCATGTGAATTTGTCCAAAATCGCCAGCTGTAGTCCACCAAATTGCAGAGCAGTAAGCCGGAGAGAGGACGCGCATCCTGGTATCACAATATGATTGACTTCTTAAATTCTCCCCTCAGTATCTATTGCTGACCACTACCAGAGACAGAGTCTGGAGTTAGTGGGATCTCTGTTCTGAGCTGGAAGATCTATTCTTGTGATAAAACAGTTACACTATAAAAGAGCTTGTCTACAATATGTTGGGTTTTTTACCACCTCTAGTCTTTCACTATAATAGTTGGATGTGTGCAAAGGGAAGGAACAGGTGAATGATAACATGGAGTTACATGGGGTTTTTTTCCTAATGACCCGATGCGTTGGATGTGCCATGCTCGTAGTGAATGATGCATTAATGCTTGAAATATACCAAAACCTTCATTTAAAAATTTCATCAAGACTTTGTGTTTTGTATAACTCTAAATAATTCAGTTCCTAGTCATGAAGCTGTGAAAGGTCAACTAATGTTTCAAAAGTGTACAGAAAAGTACACTCGAGCACTGCAAGAGTTTCATGCCCACAGTCTGATCTTAAAAAACCATTACAAGGTGCTGTTGCTTCTTTTCATGCCCAAAATGTTTCTGGAGACTGGTGTCCTCACTGTGAATAGGGAGGTGATTGAGTAAGATTATTTGAGTTATTGCCAGCGAGAAAAGGGGTCCCAAAAGGAACCCCTTCCCAGTTCAGATCCTCTTCATGGAACCAGTCTCTGTTCTGTTAAGACCACTGTGCATTTGTCTGTCATGTGATTTTTTTTTTTTCATGTTTCTAGCTTCAGTTAGCCTCTCTTTCATGAAGAGGTGAGAAGAGACACTCTGGAAGTCAAATTGTCTGTTGAGATGGTGGGGCAGAGAATTTCTCTGAGACCGTCCGACAATCTGAGGAAACTTAGAAGGGTGCAGTTAACAGAATGTATCAAAACCAATAAACAAATTCAAATCAGGGTTATTTTGTTTCCCATTTCCCGTCTGATCCATTAAATGGATAGTAATTAACAGATTCCTGTTGCAAGTTTGTAGCTCTGTTTCCAGGGTTAGCTCTGGCTTGTCCTGCATCTCAGAGCTCCACTGGCAGGTCAGGTTCGTTACCCCAAGTTCAGACTCAGAAACAGGGTATTTTTTTCCCGCGTTGAGAGATATTAATTTCCAGTCTTATTTGTGACCAACTTACAGTTTCTTCCCAATGTTAGCCTAAACTTTTTCCTTTCCTGCTAATTATACTACATGAACTTATAAAGAGCAAACAAACCCCTTTTAAAATCACCTCTCAGAAGAGGTAACTCGTAATCATCTTAGCAGCTTTTTCTTTTTCTTTCTTTTTCTTTTTCTTTTTCTTTTTCTTTTT
>NW_020884885.1:11540038-11576113 GCF_003945725.1 Corapipo altera | reverse complement strand
TTTTCTTTTTCTTTTTCTTTTTCTTTTTCTTTTTCTTTTTCTTTTTCTTTTTCTTTTTCTTTTTCTTTTCTTGCTGTTTCCTTTTAAATTACTTAATTTATTATTGTTTTTTATTACCACGAGAAGCACCTCAGTAGTTATATAAGTTGCCTTTATAGCTGCATCAGAATGGCAGTTTACAGACCATTTTATACGCAGTTGCTGCACCCCAGGTACCTTTTTTCCACTACTTACGATGGTCACCTCAGCTCTAAACAAAGTTAGTCTCAAGTGCATTTCTTGACATCTGGTACCGCTATGTCACAGTGTAATATCTGACAATATTATGTTTCAATTCCTGTGGTCTGTAGACCTATCTAATCTTTTGTAGTGTGACAACTGTGATCCTTTTTAGTAACTAGGTTGTCTGTGAAGTTCATAAAGCATTTCCATCTTTGTATGGTGGTCATTAGCAGAAATGCTGAACAGGATTTCTACTGAGATCAGTCCCTGAGGAGTGTAAGTAATAATTTGGTTTTATCCTGATAAAGTTCCTTTTTTTGGTCTGAACTGTTGTAGATGCCTCTCCAGGTAGCTTCTGATGATATTCTAAAATTCTTATGGTTGGTAGCAGTCACCTTCACGGTTGTAGTTCCTTATGATCATCATATAAAATGTTTTTTTCTTTTGCCTTGTGGGTCTGAAACATTATTCTTGTCTAAACTGATCACACCTTTTAGAAGTTTGACACAGTTTGTCTTTTGATTAAAAATGGGTCTAGTGCTGCATTTTATACCAATCTCTACTTTTTCTATGCTCACAATTATTCTGACATCTTGCATATCTTTGACTTGAGTTGAATTTACTCATAGCTTACCAAATCACTTGTTATCCTCTTCTTCTTGCAAGTTTTGGTTCTTTGTTGCCACATCACTGATTTAAATTTATTTTTCTACCTGCTACAGTGAAAGAGGAAAAAAAAATCTGAAATTTCTTCTAGTGACTTCTTATGTAGAGTCTTCTTTCAGCTTTACAGGCTCCAGACCCAGAGGCTTTTCTACTGGCTGCTTAGTTCCCTCTCAGAAGAGTATCTAGGCGTGTTTCCAGTGGCAAACACACTGAAAGCCTTCAGATGGTGCCAGTTGTGAGCTATCTGGTCTTCAAAATGTTTGTGTTGTATTCCTCCTCTCCTGAAGGCAGGAAGAACCAGAAGTGGTAATTTGAACGACCCCTACGCGTGTGGGTTTTTGACCTGGTCGTGCTTGCCATGACAGTCAATATCTGTCATGTATTTCACAATGAGGAACACATGAGAGACTGTTTTTGCCAAACATTAATACTATGCAGTAACTCTTACTGTAGTGTCTTAGAGCACAAGGCAGCTGTAGCCTTTGCAAATGCTTAACTCAGCTTGAATTGACTGGAGCAGATGATCTGAACAATTTCCTTGATATTGCAGAAGTTAAGTTCAGGGCACTCTTTGTTTCACCTGATGACTTTTGGATCAAAAGCCTTGAAAGCAACCAAGGATGGAGTGGGGACTTCTGAACAGGATGATGGAATTCCCCTTCTCTTCCTAGACTCCCATGCCCATAACACAGCACCCCTTCACTAACAGGAGAAAAAGACTTCATGGCAAAGACTTGAATGTAAGTGCATAAAGGACAACCAGCCTGGAACTGGGAGAGCTCCCACAGAGGCAGCTGGAACTGATATTACTTAAGGATTGCCTGTGACTTTCATGAACTCTTCAGTATGCTTTTCCTGTTGGGATTTCTAGATTGCTTCTAGCTCTAAAGTCTAAAGAATCTTGTGAATGCACTGCCCAAAACCCTTTCTTGCTGTAGTTCTGGGTGAAATGGGAACTCGTCAGTGCTGTGATATTTATAGAATATTTTTCTACCCACAGTCCTAGCTCCTAGACACAAGCTGTTACCAAGTAAATGTTCGGTTCTAGGAATTGAACCTTTCTCTGTAGTTTATCTTTTCAAAGCCTGACCATTAGGTCTTAGCTCCTTTGTGCAGAAAAAAAACTTCTTTATATGAAAAAAACCCCAAACCCAAACCAGAATTTCTAGAATTCTAGGTCAGGGTACAGATCTTTCTTATGAGGCTTCCTATTTCAGCAGTTAAATTGAGAATAGATATGAAGTTTGTCTTATTTTTTGCACTGAGTTTTCTGGTTTTATTTAATAAAAATGCAGGGAGTTTCTACTGTCTTATTAACTTGCAGCCAGCATGCTTATCTTCTTTGTTCTTTGTTAAATATGAGCTGGCATGTGTTAGACTGCGTTAGCGTTCGCTCTTTGGGACTTCAGTGGTTTCTAAATTTGGCATTGCTAAGCCGGTGCCCTGTTTGCTTGAATCAATTGGGGCTGCTATTTTTAGCAACAAAAGGGAATTGAAATAGCAATATTCTTTCCCTGTAATAGATCCCCAAGAGGAATACTGATGCAAGCTCTCTGTCATCCCGTATTCTCCCCCTCCCCAAAAGCACTCAGACGAAAGGCAGCTGTCATGGTTTGCGGCTGTATTAATCTTTAATCAATCGAGTGTTTTCTGCATTCAGGTGTTCGGGGAAAAAAAAGGGTCACGACTAAGATCTGCCTGGAATAACTAAGCACTCATGCATGGTCTGTGCAGTCAGAATTTGTGGGTAACGGCAGGGATAGACAGAGCAGCTAAAAATAGCATATGCTTCCAGTGTTTCTCCAATCTATTTTTGATGCTTGATTTTGATAAGGTTGATTGGACTCTTACTAAAAATAACCGTTCCTAGCAAGCTGAGGACAAAAAGTAGAGTATTTTTAACCAGCACAGACTAAAGTACTTCTGTTGGCTGGAAATAATCTAGAAGCTTGGTATTGGTCAAATGCCAATGATTTATATAAATCTGTAATAAATGAAGCACTGCTTGATGCCAAGCAGGGATAGTCTTTTCTCCCCTTGCCAGCTTTTGTTTTCCCCAGGAGCTGTCATATTCTTAATATAGCCTCCGTGTTTCGTAGCAGAAGAATCTCGAGTCTTCAGTTATTTATGTGTTGTACTTTTAAACCTATGCTAAGGTTAGCTGTGCTGTGAAGTTTCTCTCAACTGTATTGCTTTAACAAGATACATAGGGTCCTAGTTTATTCTTTATGTTGTGCACTACAGCCAGATACTCTGCTGTGACAGACCCTTGCTCGTATCTGGATTCAGTCTTGCAGGACAGGGATGGCTCTTCTGTGTGAATGAAGGATGTAGCAGAGAGCCTAGCTCTGCAGTGGCCATTTTGACATCAAATTTGAATGCCTCTCAGGGGATCAGAAATGTAGCTAAACTACCCTCCTTGAGATCTGTTAGTTAACTTAATTTTTTGACAGGAAGAGTATAGGTATTCCCAAATTGCTGGACCCACATCTGTCTAGGGAGAATAACATTGATAATGGCCTGAGTTCTCCTTCCTAGGTAGGTGATGTGCATGACTGCATCTGCAGTACACTGAAAGATTGCCTAAAAACTTGGGCTATTCTGAATGAAAACAGTAAGATGGCTGAACCAAAATGAATTTGAAGTTTGAAGAGACTGGTACAGAACATGCATAATAGTTGTTAGCTTCATTGTGCAGGTAGTCAAAGCCGCGCAGGGAGTATGCCTGGTGCTGTTTGCTAGAGGCGATATGGATAAAAGTATTCTGTGCTTTATCTGCATTAGGCATCTCATAAGTTTGTTTTGCTGTGGAAAACGTGTGTGTGTATCTGAAGGCAGGCTTGATCTCCTTAAGCGTTTTTTTCCACTCTAGTCTAACCTTGAGTTGGGGAGTCACGAATCTATAATCTTGTTTCAGAGTGATTGCTCTGCAGAACTGCAGTAGAATTTCCTATGCTTGCTGTTGTCTTCTCCTTGTGTCAATGCTGGTCCTTGCTCTCATCATGAGAGGAGATGATTTCTGCATACCTGCCTCATGCTTTATTGCACCATTATTTGCCTTTGTTTTAAGATGTCCTGGCTGCATAAAAAGCAGGTTAAAATGTTCTTTCTGGGCCTTGAATATTCACTTCAGTCACAAAACAGGCTGTCATGGGCTGCTGGGTGCAACTTTTGCCTGACTCTGGAATGGTGGTCCCTTTTTTAACAGCAAGGAGTGTTTATCCAGTATACCTCTTAGAAGGTGGAGGATATTTTCTAGGTGACCTCTTATTTGGTAACACAGTGGCTGTTACTTCATAGAAGCAAAAAGAACATGTGAGCTGTCCACACCATTGGTGGTACTTTATCCTTTATGTTGTGGGATTTCTGAAGGATGAAGATCCCATTGGAAACATTTTCGTATTTACCCCTCTGTAAAGCCTTCTCGAGAAGAGTCTACATTTTTATTCCATAAAGTCCTGTACCACTGCTTATGTTAATTTTCTAGACTAAAGTCACTGGCTGGTTACATATGTTCCATAGGCTTGGTCTTTATGGCTTTTTTTAATAACAGTACAAGATGACACATCTCAATGACTGGTGAGCTTTTTTAACTTTGCTCTGTGTTTGTCAAGGGTTGCCTTGAGTTTGGTACTGGAGAGGAAATGTTGCCAGTGCTTATGAACAGCTTCATATCTGTTGTATATATGACAAAAGCTGTGAAACACTAGGAGGTGAGGTGGCTAGGTGGTATTAAGGTGTAGAGAATTAGTGAATTGTCTGTTGATAACCATTCCAGTAGCAGAGGCTGTGGTGGATGCCTCTGTAGCTATATCTTAATTTGAAGAGATCACTGTAAGAGGTCAAAGATGTGTAAGTAAACTCAAAGTGGAGGGGTTTTTTGTGGTTTTTTTTATTTCTTCTCTTCCCACACTGTATAGGAAGCAAAATTCTGGCACAGTCATTAGAGCAAAGATGCTATACTGTCCTAAGGTGAAGATTTTGATGATTTATGGAAATAATTACATGATATATTAAGGATAATACTGTAATAAAAATGTAACTGCTGATCCGAGTCCTTGTGCTGATGACTTGTATATATACAATGGTAGCTGAAATCTCTACAGCCTACATATGGCATAACCTCCTCCAGCAGTGTGAGCAGATGATGCCCCATACTGCTTTCATTGTTTGGATACCTTGATACTTCATTGAAAGTTTGTTTTTGTACACTAACACTGTATCCAAAGCATTGGTGGGTTCAGAGTTGCTTATATTGATGTGGTGTACACTACTGGCTAGCGTGAGTGATTATAGATGTTTTATCAGCTTTCCAACTTCTTGTCTACCATTTTGAACAGTGTAGGATCAGTTGGAATGTAAGACTGTTCATGCAAAACTGAAACGAAAGCCGGGACTAGAGGATGAAACCATGTGTACATCAGTCACCCATTATAACAATGATTATGCCAGTCTTAACCAAAGTGTCATTATTCAGAAAAGCAAGAGTTGTTCCTTTCAGTGTGCTGGACTCACTAGGGCCAGGCTGTCTGGACTCTGACTAAGAGCAGGAGCTTTTAGGCAGGTTTTTTGGAACTGAGGAAAGATGATATGGTTTTGTATGTGTCAAGTCTTTACTTGTACATATACTAGTTCCAAAAAAGCACATTTTGAGATGGTGCTGTCTAATTATTTTGCAAAATAGCTTGTGTCTAGAACTGCTGAGGTCTGATTAGTGGTAACTTCCCAGGGTAGAACATCTCCACTTCAATGCAAGTACATGTATTGGTTTATTAAGAGTGAATTGTTTTCAGAGAATGTCATGTTACTGCATACCTTTCTTTGTTTTCCATCCCCTGACTTCTGGGGCTGTAGAGGAAAAGGTGAAGATGGGTGTTGACTTCTTTGTCAAAAATCAGATGATGCTTCAGTATAAACTTCCATTCAGACAAACATTTACTTGGTGGGCTCACACATGAGCTGACTGGGCACTCTTCTTGCTTCTCTTCTGGAGACAGCAGATGGCTGAAGTGGGAAGCTACTACAGTTAGTCTGACTACTGAATAAATGTGTATAATCACACTTAGGAGCTGGTGCAGCTTTCTTGTACAGACCATAACTTATGCCTATCCTACTTACTTTAGCCTTCTTTAAGCTCTGCCAACTGCAGTCAGTTTGTAACTTTTGTTGGAAGGCAGCTGTAGAAGAAACAGAATTCAAAAGCTTAATCGACACTTGGAGTTAAACTAGTTTCAGCACATCAAATTGGTAGTAGAAATTTAGTTAAACTGACACAGCTTTGGAGTGGTTAAAACTGCAACATTTGGCTCCAGTATGGAAACTAGAGATGAATGTAATCAACATGAAAATTATAAGTGACTTACTAATGTGCAAACTTTAGGTAATGCAAAATGTGGAGGAAGATAAGGTGGCTGAATCTTGACTTCTGTGATGTTGGTCCAATCATTTACCTTTACCTCACCTCTTTTCTGTACTTTTACGACATAGGGTCTAAGTTTTGCTTTCTGCTCTGGCAGATGTCTGTCAGGACAGCCTTTCTGACCCACCAAACTACTCACTAGGATCCCATAAATGGGCAGTAAACTGAGCTTCCTGACTGAACTGGGTGCTGTGGGTCAGCAGCAGGACAGGTCTGTGTTAGTGTGTGTTTCCTGTCGCAGCTCACTGGTGCCTCAATGGCCTCTGCACCAGTGCAACTGCTGATGGGAAATCTGTTAGCTCAGAATGGGAGGGAGCTGAGCCAGGTGACTTCTCTTGAAGGGCCTTAGGAAGAGAAGTGTGGCCTGAAAAAAGGTTATACATTGGAAAGCTGTCCTTGTACTGTATTTGTTCTTCGAGATGGTGTGGTAGGATGGAGCAGAAGACAGCATCCTTCTCCACGTGGAACCAGTAAAGAACCTATGATATTAGTGTTGTCTTGTGAGGAGTTCCCTTATTGTTAAGAAAAACTAGTTTCATACTTTATTCTGATCTATGCCTTTACATGCAGCAGAAGCAAAACAGTAATGTGTATTAGCTAGGAGTCTGTTTCTGTAGGTGATAGCTCAAGCACTTTTTTTTTTTCCTGGTGAGATTTTCTAATTTTTTATCTACTCTAGAATTTTTTAAAAATTTCTTATATTCTGTTCTGGAGGGTACTTTAACCTCTGGACTACAGGTTATTTTAATCTGAATTAGGTCCTATAAAGGGTAAAGAAACGTCCTTTTACTCACTCACACATCAGTTAGAAATCCTTGATCTTCAGATTATGTCCTGTGCTCCAGCTGATTCTATTACCATTTACCTAAGCAACGGATTCAATAAATGAGTAAATATCCTTGTCTGAAACTACTTGTACTTTACTAAGCCTTTAAAGGGCCACAGGTACTTTTTGGAGTCACTGCCTCGTGGAGCATGTATTGCATTCTTGGCTTCAGTTGCTAGAAGTGGAACAACCTGCAATGTTAGAAAATGCTGAGCTTATTATCTGAGAATAAAACCGTTAAGTCCATAAATCGTGAATTGGAAGGAGGAGAAATGATCTGTAAATGTTATAGGGAATGGCTCTCCTTTAGGTGCCTCGCTAACTATAGTGAAGGAAACAACCCCTTTCACCAAGTCACTGAAGCTGAATGTTTTCCAGATTGGGTCAGTTTAGAACTTGTCCAGCTACTGTTGTGAGCCTAAGGAGGAGTGGTCCTGGTATGTGTTTTCACTGTGCTCCTATTTGTTTCATTGTTTTGCTGAAGCAATAATGACTTGTGTGATAATGCATAATGTGAAATCCAAAATCAGCAAGGCTGAAGCTGAAGCTTGTTAGTCCTTGAACTAAATGGATGGTGCTGTCCTGCAGCTCTGTGGTGCTTTCTGGCCGAATGGGTAGTGATACTGGTACAAGTTTGGTTGCAGGAAGTGGACTCCTGGGAATGTATTCTTAATTTCTTTCCTAAGGTCTCCTTTTTATTGGTCATTTGGACCCTTGCTTTACCTTTATATACGTGGGTTTATTTCTGTGACAAAACTGTTACTCACATTTCCCTAATGGTGGCTGGATAGGAAGTGGCAAAACAATGTGACATAGACACTTAGTTTTCTCAGTTCACTGGTGCTGACAGTGCAGCAGCTAGAGCTCTGTTTACTAGCCAGAGCATCCCCAATGTTCAGTGTGCATGCATATCCTTGTCACACTGGAGCTATGGCATCTTGCAAATAAACCTTGAAACTAGGGAAGGGATAAATATATAGGATGAACATATGCATGTACCTTCATCTATAGTCATCTGTAAATCTCGAAATCAGGAACATACCTGGATCTTTCCTTCTTAGCCTGTTATTGAACTGTTGCCTGGTCATTCAAGCTCAAATAGGACCTTCACTGGTAGTTTAATCACTTGTTATTTCATCCACTTATTTGTAGCTAGCAGGCACAGAAACTTAGCTGTTATTACTCAAACAGAAATATTCAGGCTGCTGTTTGCATGCCAACTGTTATAGGTAATCTGCAAGCAGTAAGTACTCAAATCATCTGCAAACACGTCTCCTTCCAGTGCTTCAAAGGGAAGTTATTGCTGAACCCCAGTGCTAGACAACACTTCTGTCTGCTTTGAGTTTCACTCAGGTAGAGTTTGACCCAGGAGTTGAACCAACACTCATCAGTTCACTCTTCTGAAACATTAAACAAGCCCAAGTATTTGGCCATGCCTACATTCAGCATAAGCAGTGGAAGCACAAACCAAGCTCTTCTGATCTGATAGGAGGACGGACAGAAAAATCTGATATATTTTGTGGCTACTTGGAGAGAGAGAGCAGAGACAGGTGAATGAGGTGAGACAGGAGAGCTAAATAATGTGAAGTGTAGGCATTTGGTTTGGTAAGAAGAAAAAGCTTAGAGAAAAAGGAGGTGGTGCTGAAGGTACTTGCATAAAAAAATAGTTGGAAAAGCAGTTTCTGGATGGAGGAATTGCTGTTTACTGAGATGATCAGCTATTAGTGTGGTGAGAGCCCTGGAATAATCTGTCAAACTAATGGCGTGTTGAGTCACTCAGAGCTTCTCAGCTTGTGGAAAAGAATCCTAGAAAGACTTGAGGCTTGACACAGATCCAGTCACCCACGGGTGAAAAAGTTTAAGCTGTAGAAGCCCAGTGATGGCTGGATCAGTCACTCATACTTGCTGCCAGTGAGAACAATGGTCATAGGGAACTGAAATCTGCTGGAGAAACACTAACACAGACCTGTTTTCTATGTCCTAAAATCTGATACCTTTTATTTTAATAAATATGGTTTAATAATCATAAATGAGCTTTTTTTAGTTAAATGACTTGGAAATTTTAGTCTGCAAAGTTTCTGAAGAAGTGTATTGGGGCAGAGGACTGGCGTGAGAAGGGATGCTGAACCCGATTCTTGAAACATGTATTGAGTTCCTAACTCCATCTCTTTCTGTCCTTTCTTGCTTATGGAAAGGTTTAAGTGAGAGTTCTCCAAGGGATTTAATAAAAGTTTCTGTCTGGAATGAGTACTTTAACAGCTTACTGATGAACACACCCACTGCAGTTACTATGAAACAATTAATGTAGATTTGTTTCTCTCTTTTTTTTTTTTTTTTTTTTGTCCAGTGGTCACAGGAGCTACTGATGGGATTGGAAAAGCGTATGCAGAAGAGGTAAGAATTCTTACCAATTGAAGTCTGTCTTGATCCTTGGCAAGATGTCATCCTGTCTCTACTCTGTCAAGCAGCAGGTCATATCACCTCACCTTATCTTAACAGATACCTATGGAAAAAGAGGCCTTACCTTCCTCTGGTAATCAACCAAAAGTTGTATCCCTTTTAGTTAATTTCTTCTATTTGTGAATTGTATTTTCAGCCCTTACCTTGCCCTTAAGTTTTTATTTTTAACTTTTTTAGTTGTTAAAATAATTAACCTTTGCAACCCTTGGTATTTATGGGTACTGACTAAATGGCGTTTCTAGCTGCCAGCAGTATGTTCCAATTATTTCCCCTAATTCATGAAGTCTCTGAAGGTGGGTTTTACCTTTATCTCTTTTACTGTACTTTTGCTCTTGATGGATATGTGGGCTCCAAATATGGCACTAGACTGTATTGCTTAAGACAGAAAGTACCTGTTAGTATAGGGCAATTTAGCCTATAAGCCCAGAGAACATCATGACAAATAGTGCTGACTACAACAATTTACAGCAAAAATAACTTTCAACTCAGTATTAGTATCGAAGTAAGCCTGTCTGTACTCATTTCTGTGTTCTCTGAAATGCCAGCATGACTTTGTGTGAGATCAGCTGTGAGACATTCTCTTTTTCTTGATTTTTTTTTTTGTTGTTGTTTTGTTTTGTGAGGCCCACAGGGAAAGTTGCATTCCTCTTCATGGGTAGTCCTTGCCCTTCGGATTTCCCATCATTCCTATGTGCCCTGCCACCTGCATCCCCAGCCCTCAAATTCCTTACTTTGCAGAAAGTAGTACCTCATCCTGCTGGGTGAAAGGGGAAGTGGCTGGAAAAGGAATTAAGCCTGGTCTGTCCCATTAGCACCTGATACTGGCATATTGCTGACAGCTCATACTTGCCAAATATTCCAGTTACATGGCACTGAAGCAAATGATGCAACACTTAAATTTAACTGCCTAGAGGAACTGGGAGGAGGTCACTGTGCCCATAGCATAGCACTGTCAGGAGGAAGCCCTCTGGTGTGAGAGACACCCCTTAACATCATGGGAGATTAATTTCAAGATCTGTATGTTAAGTTACGAGGTGAATAAAATTACAGTTTGCTTATGTTCTCCTGATGTCTCTAAGAACGAGGCTGCTTTTGAACATAATGTGTGCTGCTGGCAGACCCCTGCATTCAAAGCCCTATTAGGAAAGCTATCACAAGCATGAGATACTGATGGGAAACAGCGGATGCAAATACTCATTCTTGAGCTATAGAATGAAACACACTTTTCATGAGTTGTATTTACTGTTGTTACTTATGTATTTATTTAGAATAAAACACAAATCCGTCCTTTGACAGCTTAGATGGATGAAAAATACTTGATGAAGTTAAGTGTGGATGCAGGATGAAATGTGGAATGCCTGAAAAGACTTCTCAGTCTTTAACTCTAGAGATATCTTCAGAAGACTACCAGCAGAGTCTTGACTTTCTACTGGAAATTCCCTTCTGGTTACTATAAATGCCACTGACATATAGGTGCTTGGGCCCTGATGGCTGTGATTATAATCATGCAGACAGCTTCCTTCTCCTTGGAGGAATTTTTGAGAATTTGTGAGAATTGTAACTGTGCATGGAGAATTGCCTCTTTGAAAGTTTGATATGGTCTCACCAGAAAGCGATGGAAGAGCGTTATGAGTTTGTGGATTCTTGGGTTATACTCTGCTCTGTAGGTTACTTTCCTTTTTCAAGCAAAGAATTGTTTTTACACTCTTGCAGTATTAAGATCTTTATTCTTTTCTCAGCGCTGATGTCCGTATCACCAGACCACCCCTTCGTGAAAGGTTTCGTTTTATAAGGATATGGTCAGAAGTCACTATTTGTTGCCACTCTATCATTGTCTGCTGTTTGCTTTTGAAAATCATTAGTTAAAATTAATCTTAAATGTATGCTAGTGATAAACTAGAGGTTGTGATCCCATTGCACTCTGTAGTACTCTACTGTGCACATCTGTTTAGTATCACATTTTTATTTTGTCTTGCTATACCTACTCTAACAAGAGCTTTAACTTTGCTTTGGTGGGCTGTTAATGTCATTCTTTTCCACCCTGGAGAGAAAGGGCTTTAGCAGCAGCTATGTTTTGCTACCAAAGTGGCAATGTGGTAGTCACTAAAATGGCATTAAGGGAATTCAAACACCTACGTTCACTGGCTCCATTAGAATGGTGACTCTTACTTCCATCAATCCTTAGGCTACAGGAGTATCTTCCCAACATTTGCTGCTCTGCATGAGTTTTTATGTTTAGTTTTAAGGTCTTCTCATTCAGCTTTTTCAGTACCCTAAGGACATTGGCCAAAGAAACAAATATAATGGCTGATTATCTACAAAGCAAGTGGGTCTTCCTTGATTCTTATATAAAAACGTAATTAATAACTGAAATCTCAGGGATCATTATCGCTCTTTGGATAATTGTGTTTCCTTTCAACCAGTTAGGTCTCTACCAGTGAAGTCAAAGTGCTCAACAGAAACTGATCTGGTTGCGTCAAACTCCTTAAATGAACTTGCTGTTGAGTGCTGTATCTTTTCCAAGTTTGGTTACTTTTCATAGTGGTATTTGTTGCTAGTTACAGGGTCTTACCTTGGCCATTTTATGTGCTCTGTACTTAGAACTCTGCTTGCAAATGGGTTTCCATTTCCAGATTTCAGATGTACTTCTCAGAGTGCATCCCTTTAGTGTGAACATGGCAGTGGTTTCTCTCAAGCTCTCTCTTGTGGTGGAAGTTCTCTGAATGTGGTGAGGTTCCACTGACTGGATGGATTGGTATCACTTTACTTCCTTGGCTTTTGAGATAAGTACAGCTGGATACTTTTTCGTAAAGTTGAAGTATCTACTAAAGCAATCTGAGAGCCCAGAGGTCATGACTGCTCAAAGAGCAAACTGCGTGTCAGCAGTCTGGGGCTTGCACCCCATGAGGAAGATCTCTGGGGCTTTTCAGCTTCGTGGGACCACAGTTATTTTGGATTCTGAGTAGATTACTGTCAGATTGTCCTCACAGATTAAGTAATCAAGGCCATCACTGCCTTGATCCTGTGGAATGAGAGTACTGTTACACCCTTTTCCCCAGTGCCTTCCAAACCTACTGTTGGCTTTATGAAAAATTTGTTCCAGTGAGGCAGATGTTTACCTGCAGGTGGATGCATTCATCCATTTTAGACAGTCATCCTTGTAACACCATATCATTTCCTTGACAGAAAGCTTTTATCAATAAGACTGAGCTTGGCAAATGTTTATTAGTGGTTCCTGTTGTATCTTTGGTTTCACCACACCTCACTCTATGTTCATGAGATGTAGTATGAGATTTCTACTGCTTAGAGGTCACACGTCAAAGTGAAGTATGGAGTTCACCGATGAACTTTCTCATACAGCTCTCTGGAAGAATCTCTACTGCTTGGGATACTTCTGCTAGAAAGGTAGAGGAGATTAAGTCACTTCAGGTTGTTGCTGTCCTATGCTGTGATGTTGTGAGGTTTCTGGGTCCTTGCGTGATATTTTTTTTGGTGGTGGTGGTGGTGGTTGGGTGTTTTCTTTGTTTGGTTGTTTTTTCATTTTGTTTTGGTTTTGTTTGTTTTTCTTTTTTTTTTTTTTTTTAATTTGTTTGGGGTTTTTTTTGTTTTGCCTTCCATTGGAGAGCCATTCTCAACTGCTTCCTAAGGCAGTGAAGGAGTTTTATTGGAGCAGTGAGAACACACCTGGTTTTTATGTGTCTGAAAGGAAGATCACTATGGACTCTGGATATATTTTTTTCTGCTTTTCACTGGAACGGGGACTTACAGTGGTCATCTTGTTTTCATTTCAGAATAATTCAGATATGTAACTGTATTTCTGGAGACACTTTTCAATTGATTTGTTAGATCCCATTTTTAAACTTGTGGCAGTAGGTCTGATTTGATGACCAGGGTACACTCCGACCACAGCATAAGTTCCACATATAACTTCCCTAAAAGAGCTGCAGGAGTAATTTAACCTTTATACCTATGATTAGTACAAAGTAAGAGTGGAGTCTTACTGAAGGAAGGAAGTATTGAGTTGCAACACAGGTGTTCAAGTGACCATGGATATCTTAACTTGGCATGTTAAACTCCATTATGATAATAATGTCTTTGCTCTGACTTGCAGAGGTGTTGTAAAAGTTCTGTGAAATATCTGCAGTTGGTTTTCTATTTCATAAATGTGCCTATCCACCTGTATTAGATGACTGAGAAGATAATAAATTTGGTGTGAAGGGAATTGAGTGAGAAATAGCATGGAAGTATTTGTCCTGTTTTTCCCCTTCATGTCTCTTCTAAAATGTATTTTTTCAGGCTTGCTGGTCATATATTGCCGTGATGTTTGATGAATTTTGCAATTCCTTAAATTAGGATACTAGCTTGGAAGTGATTTATGACTATTCTAATGACTCCTGTTTTGTTTTGTTGCAGTTAGCAAAACGTGGAATGAAGGTGGTTCTAATCAGTCGGTCGAAAGAAAAACTGGACCAGGTTTCTAATGAAATAAGTGAGTTGAAAACTTCTCCTTAAACTTTACAGACATGCTTATAAATAAATGCAATTGCATGTGAATTTCATAAATGCTTATATATATACAGCTCTGATTTTGAAAAAGGTTTGCTCTTGTGCACAGTGCAAATATTACAGATAAAAGTGGTAAAGGTCTTGCAGATTAATTTTATAGGTTTTCATACTTAACTTCTGAGAACAATAGTGCTCAATTCTGGAATAAGTACTCCTAAAACTATTAGTCTTCCATAATAACAACTTACCAGGCCAAACCAAAATATTACCTATCCACATAGTAGTCTAAAATCATAATAAACAAGATACATGTAGCCATTATGTCATCTGAATATTCCCTCAGCTTGAAGCAAGTTTGGGCTTCAGCCATAAGGGTGGTTTCTTGGTAACGCAAAAATTGATGAAAACATGTTCCTTATGTTACTTGCTGTCTTATCAAGTATACAAATTTATTGTAAGTAGCTTCCCACTCCTCCCTCTCTTTTGTTTTGTTTGAATAAACTACTCGAAGATTAGATTAGAGAGCTGTAAACTCTTTTGAGGTGATTGTTCATAGTCATAAGAATATAGGGAATGAGTTAATGTGTTTAAGAACCTGTTTCTTCAGGGATTGTTTCTTCAGTAAGTGTGTAGTAAATGGCTGTAATGCAAAAATAAGGGAGCAACTTTAGTATTCCAATCACAAATGTAAAATGGATATTTGTACAGGATCAGTTAGGAGAAAGCTTCCTCAAGTCTCATGCTGACAAATGATTTTCCAATCAGAGCAAAGTCTAATCTAACACACAAGCATTCCTCTTCTAATCTATATCTCTTTTATTAAGGCATATTTCATGCAAGGTTATTAGTTTGTGCAGAGTATGTCAGATAAAGTGAGAGATGTAGCCATGTGAAAAGGTTTTGATAAGCAGGAGTGGGAGTTGTCTACTATAAAGTAGGTTTCTCAGCATAATGATGTTGGGTAAAGAAACCTTTAAGATTATGCTTCTGTGTTACCCTTCCTTGTCTTGCTTAGGCTTTTCTAAAATGGTTTGTGTACATAATGCAGATACCTGTTAAAAACTGCTCTCTTTCCAAGGTCATAAAGGTATCATTTTGGCTTAAATTTGTTAAAACTTCCAGTGGATTTTTTAGTGCTTTACTGTAAATCATAATTTAGTAAGTCAAGTCTCAACACACTGTCCTGTAGTAAGTTGTAAGGCGATGCTGAGTGAATGTAAAGGTGACTGAAAACCTTGAGTACTTCAGCTTGCCTAGCGGTAGCTGTTGTGCTAGTTCAGTGAAAGTCAGGGCATACAGTTCTGTTGATATAAATGCCACTGTCTCTGATTTTTTTTAGTGTCCAATGTAAGATGGCATATGAAACTGTTTTCTAGTCAGAAAATTCTTTTTACCTGTATGTTTAGGTTTTAGAAAGCATTCATTCTTAGAGTGAAGTTGTCATCAAGTTTGATCTTCTGCTGATTTGGAAGTAATTGGTATTGTTCATTAGTATCCTGAATTTAAGGATGTTGCTGCAGTGTCTGGACCTACCTGTGATGCTCTAGTCAATACAGTCACAGGGTAAATGCAACAGTATAGGTGTCACTGCTCAGGTAACCTATATAAGTACTGATGCTTACTGCAAATACATGAAGAAGCTACAACAAGGTGGTCTCTTTGGTGTTTCACTGCTGTAGCTGGATGGTAGTTTACTGCATACGTGGGCATGTGCAGTCACGTTTCTTACAGTGCTATATAAAGTTGTTTTGCTAAGTAAAGCTATAATTGATAGAAGTTTCTACAAATATCTTGCTCTGGAATCAAACACCTATGCATGGAGTGACGAGCTTTCTGAAAGAGGTCATAACCCTTTCTGTAACAGTTTGGAAATGTCTTCCTTCCTGGGAGTTAAGCATATGCTGACAAGACAGATAAATCTACTGCTTCGAGCTTTTGTCACTTACATGAGAGCTGCTGGGGGAGTTTTTCAGATTAAAAAAATAGGTACATGTACCTGTGTGAAGCAGCCAGTAATACATAATTACTGTTAGGCCTCACCCAAACATTTTTCTGCTTCCTTTCCTAAACCATTCTGAAATGAGATGACTCATGTTGGATTTTCAGAACACTTCTTTTGACAACACTGAGCTACTGAAAAGTATTCCTTGTTCACTGTGGAATATGCTGAAGGATTAGGATAGTCTACATAATCAAGCAAGCCTGAGTCGCACTTTCAGATCCTTCTAGGTTTTAGCTGGACAGAATTTTCTTGTATTGTCTCATGTGGTCTCTGCAGTCTGTTCAGATGTTGTCATATATAAGGTGAGTGACGTTTTTAGTGCAAAGACTGTGTAACTACTGGAGTGGTTCCCTTGCAGGCTCCTAAGATAGCTTTAAACTTCTTTATGGTAGTCCCACAATTATTCTTCAAATTGACATGGGCTTTCTCCTCTTGAGTAATGAGTCTTAATCACTTTAAGGAAGAATAGCTATTTAACTAATTCCAGTTCTTTGAATTGTGTGATTTTGTGCCTGTTTTCTGTTTCCTTCTTGTTTTGACTGATCAGTCATGCTTATCCTAGTGAATGGATAGATGCACTCTGCCACAAATAATGAGAGGGCTTTTGAGGATCAGGTGTGTTCGTTCTATTTAGGAAGACTCTTTTCTTCCGCTCTTAGGGTATGCTTCTATTAAGAGTGATATCTATATACAAAATGAAAGTTACATAACCACCATCATAAGGGAAGTACTCATATATCTTTCTGCATGTTAAATGCCAGCTGACCTAGATCTGATTTTTTTATGTGCATATGCACGTTAAACTGGCTGAACTGATGTTACAGAAACAGCAGATGTTCTGACCTTGCTGTTCAGTTTGAGCAACAAAAATTAATGGGTTAATTACAAGTAGTTAAAGACTTTAGAAGACTTTTCAATGTATCTTCAAGCATGTTTTCAGCTTTCTGTTCCCTAAGAAACAGAGTATAGGACACAGACTGAAGAAACAAATTTGAATTTCCTCTTAAGTCATCATGGACCCACCATTGTGTGGAATTATCTAAGTTTTATGGAAGTGTATTTGATCTTTTAATCAAGTTGTCATACACAAACACAGATTATGCAAAATGCTTGATGTAGTTTAGTTCATGCTGCTTCACTGTTTCAGAACCTTTTTAAAGTGTCTGTTGTAGTACATCGTTTAACACTACCAAAGGTTCAGGGAGGATTAGAAAGAAAACTTCTCTGTGAATGGAGGCAATTGTTATTGCCACATAACAAGGCTGTTCCTTGATTTGCTGTATTTAATGAGTATGATCCAAGACATCTCAGGTGCTCTGTACCAGCAGAGTGAATTTGCAGGCAGAAAAGCTTCAGTTTCTGCAGTGCTGCTGATAGGTTTGTTCGGAGCAGACTTGAGAACTACTTTGCTGCAATATGTAGAATGTAGTGCAAACCAGACAAGCAGGGAAAACACTTCAAAGAGAATATGTCTATAGGGAAATTGTCAAAAGAATTTGATATTTCTGTACATTGTTAGCTAGTGGCTTCACAGGACAAGTTGTGGAGCTGTGCATTAACTGTGAGAGCCAGGAAAAAAGTTGTAACTTAGTAGTGTTCCTACTTGCAAGTCTAAGTGTCTACTTGTAGGTGAGTGCATATAAAAGAAATGTGGGAGATTTTGAGTTTGTCATCATTTACTATATAATTGAAAACTTTTTTAAAAAAGGAATTTGTCATTTTCTGCTTTAAAGTTGGTGGTTTAGTATTACATACACTGAGGTAATAAAATTAGGTCAAATAAATTCTTTGAATTGAGAAAAATCAATTTTCCAATATATTCTCACAAACAACCATTTATTTGGAACACATTGTCTTTTAAACCTTTCATACTGTTTGAGAGCCTAGTGTCCAAAACTTTGATTCTGCTACATGTCTTTCTATAAGAAAATATAGGTTTTTGCAATTAAAATCTGTGCAGCTGACTGTTTCCTTCTAATATGTTTGCTGAGCTCAGTGTGTAGTGTACCTGAAATTGCTTGGTCCTGGTATTTTCATCTTGAACCCTGAGATTTTAGGTAGATTGTAAACTGATAGCTGTCATGCTTATACTTGTGGTCTCTTGTCTTCTTACTAATCTGGCATGATTTTGGAGTACAAGAATGTGATGTGGTACCAAAACCAGAAATGTTCTTTTACCATTTTCTAGGCAGGTGGGGTTTACAGGTTTCTTCTGCTTTCTTGGTAACAAGGTAGTTGGCAGCATTCTGAAGCAGGCCTGATGCTGACTGCTATGCTTGTGTCTCAGCCCTTGCTGTGACCTACTGCAGCAAATGGGCAATGCCCCCATGACAAATCTGACCCCTGCAGATGCTCAGCTGCACCTACCCTGGAGCACTTTGCTCTTTAATCTCTGCCCTGTCACTTGCATTTCCTCCCTGCTGTGCCTCAGTAAATCCTCCTCACATTTTGGAGTTGGCAGGTAAGAATATTTGCCTTTGATAGAGGAGGTTGAAATGGAGACAAACTCTGTGAGGAAGGGGACATCGTCTTCTTTCTTTTCTTGCACAGAAATGACAAGGTTCACTTGCTTGAGCTTAACTTGAAGACTTGAATAACTGAATCTGGCAGTTATTTTGACCTTTTGTGATCTATTTCAAGGTAAATTAATGTGTTTGCAGCCTTCTATCATCTGAGTCAGGTTAAGCTTGACATAGTTGAAATCCCCATATATTTCTTGAACTTGACAAAATGGCTTCAAATATTTTGGACATGTTTTGACGCACTGAAATCACCTTTCACATAAAGTTGTAGAATAAGGATCTTTCATTCAAAATGAGCTCTTGGATTTCATCTCTGAAGAAACTTTCCCTTGGATGACGTGAAGAAAGTTCTCCTGCTTTTGCCTTTTGTGAGCCAGTTACTAAAGGAGCAGTTGACAGACACTGTAGAGAGCTGACAGAGGATTCAAGACTGATTAATTTCTATTAATATGTCAATAATTTAAATAGATGAACCCCGATGTAAAAGAACAACTGGAAAGGAAGCTTATTTTTAATTTATTTTTTTCTTTAAGAAGAATTCTGCTTCTCAGGTTTTGGTTGGGTTTTTTTCCTCCTTAGTTCTTTTTTATCATCTTGAGTTTTCTCAGTGAAATTTTGCCTGGATTAATTTACAGAAATTGAGCAGAAAGCTTAGAGAGAAACACTTGATAGATGTCTTGCAAGCTACAGGATGCAGTTCTTGAACTATTTTATCTCTTTGGAAAATTTTGAGGCAGCAGCATGATAGGACAAGCCACAAGTGAAATGTTCTGCATATGACTAGTGGCATCCTTGCAAAAGGACTTCATTTACATATTGACTGTCAGCATATGGAATAACAGACCACTTATCATAGTTGGTTTTAAGGATGAAAACCAGTTTAAGGAAGTTCAGCAGTTGGTGTCATGGGTTCCACATAGAGTAAGTAAGCTGGTAAGTTCTAGCAGATGATAGTTTTTCATACCTGGCAAGACTGAGTTAGCCTCTTCCAGAAAGAAGGTACTTGCTGTGAACCTCACTGCCAGAGTGTTTCTATGCAGTATTTATTCATAGTTTGTAGATCCATAAAGTCCAGGAAAAGAAATGTGTAAAGGTTATTTAAATGCGAATTAGGTGCTTTGGGTTTCCTTTTCTGAATGTAAACTACAGCAGAAGTAGCTTCTTCCACACCTCACATACTCTGTATATTGTACCTGTAGGTTCAGGACTAACTCTGGGACCTGCTGGTATCTTGAGTCTTAATGTTTTACATGTTAGGTAATTGGATCAATGGGCACACGACTCACTTGGCACTTTTGAAACCACGCTTTGAACAACCAGTAATTGTCATCCCTGAAAACGTTCAGGGTCAGTGCTGCCTCTGCCTGGCAGTACTTGGGTGAGGGAGTAGTTTGCATTTTCTGTGATACAGAAACTAAATGCCTATCTCTGCTAGCAATGTGTTTGTTACACAGCTTTTATGGATGCCAAAAACAAGAGCCCTTGTGCTAGTCTCTGGGCCATTAAACACCTTCTGTTATCATGAAAGTGGCAATATATTGTTCGTCATTTTCAGTGTAAAATAAGCAGAATATTACATGAAAAAATAAGTATTAGATTGTTTTTACATTGGATTGGGTGAAAGTCTGTTTTGCAAATCTGTTTTAAGGTAATGGGCAGAAGCTCTATTGCCAAGAGACTTAAAATTAGGCCTTTTAAGTGGCTCTGCAGGGAATAGTCTCTCTCTGGCACAGGAAAGGATGATGCAAACAATGCTGTCCTCCTTCTGCAACTTCCTTCTACGAACTTCTATATTTTAGTCTCATGTCACTTTTTTAGCAGGTTAAGTTTCATTACATCAAGTCGTTTTTATCTGTCAAAGCTGTAAAAATCCCTGATAGACTTCTCTGCTGAGGAAATGGTGATAATCACTTTTATGTTTTTTCAGGAACATGTGTTGGTGAGGGAAATAATGCTAGTTAGTAGCTTTTCATAGAGAAAGGAAACTCAGTTGATTTGTTATGCACAAAAAATTCTTAAAAAAAATAAATCCTTGACTGTGAGAAATAAACCATTTTCAAAATGATGTAACTAGTGGATAAAAGTAGGCCTGCCGTGTAACTCCTTAAGCATGTGCCACACTTCCAGTGCTGAGCTGGCTACTATACTAGATTGGGCATTAGATGTGGACTAATTAACAATGTATTTTCCCTCACAAGTAGCACTTTGGAGATCCCTGAAAACTGTGCCTTGTCTGTCTTTGGACTACAATACACATTTTACTGTGGATGCTGAATTGGAGACATAAAAAATAATGCTGATTTAGCCTAGAAACTTATTTCACCTTTAAAATTTGTTTTGATTCAAATAATTCATGACTTAAATGTCTTTAAATTGACTTGAGAGTAAGGGCACAATTTTTTTTGTTAATTCGTAGTGTGACACCTTTCAGTCTCTCTAAGTGACCCATAAATTCTTCTTATGAAGTAGTTTTCCTGGTCATTCTGAAATTCATTCAGTTGAGCCTATATCTGAAAAAAATGTGTGGTGAATTTTTTTGATTTCTTAATCATTACTGTTCTAATAATTGTATGGCTGGAGAATTTAGACTTGTATTTTTCATCACTTTCTGCAAATTAATGTTTACATTAGTATACATAACAAGTGTACACACTGTCACAGTCAGGCACTAATAATGACAAGGAAAAGGAAATGTTACAGGAACTATGGGAAATAGTCCATATGCCCTTACTAAAATGAATTAGTAAATTAAAAATAGCTCTCTTCGTGCTGTGTAAAAACCAGTACCTCAATGAGTATCAAAAGAACATCTTGAAGGGGGTTGCAAATAACTTTGGGGAAAGAGGAGAGAAGAAATAGGAGTTTGAGGTGCTACCTGCCGCACAATAGCAACCTTCCCACACTTCACATTGTGCTTATCTCTGAAACAACTTGAGATTGTGTCCTAGCAAACTCTGTGCAGATTCAGCCATAGTGCATATTTTGAGGTTGTGGTGAGGAAAACCACACAAGAGCGAAGCTGAGCTATTCTGGGAAAGCATGACTCCCCACAGCACGAGGACTGCCGCACGTGCAGTGTCTGTTGGTGTCTCTCGTGCCCGGGCCCTGCAGCGCTGGGGTGAGGGGGTGTGCGTGGGGAGCATCAGAGCTGTGCTTGCCTTGCTGCCTGAAATAACGCCGACATTTGGAAACATTGCAATGACTTGACGGTGCAGCCCCCCTGGCTGTCAGCCTCTGCAGCTGTTTTTCACAGGCTGCTTGATTTCGTGTTTTTAGTTAGCTTTGTAATTAGAACAAGCTTGATTTAGGAAAGCTTACACTGTTGAGCATAATATTTGGGTGAATGGGCTTATTGATTGATCCTGTGTGTTGCTCAGAATGTTTTTCTGACTTGGTTAGTGTATCTCAGAAATTGTAATATATTTTGATGTAATGGGAGCCAGAGGGGAGCAAATGGAGGCAAGGATTAACAAAGTGTGTTTTCTTTCTATGTTTTGTATTTTTCTTACATTGCAAGACACTGGATATGTTTCCTGTAAATCAGACATATCTGGCCTTTGGAATTAATTAAGCTTTTGCTTGACCTTGTGAAGTTGTAACTAACCATCTTAGATGAGAACTCAGGTAATCATTGTGTTTTGTCAGCTGTTCCTCAGGATGGTACTGGTGTGTTTGTACCTTCTGCCGCTTAGTTGTCCTCTCTCTACCTTTCTGACTTCAGTTCTCCGATGCCTCTGTTGTGCCTGCTTGCTGAAGTGCATGATTTCCAGCTCTACCAGTCTGTTTTCCTTGAGTATTACTCCTTACCTTCCCCCTGCTCCCCCAGCAGTTCTGCAGCATGTTTCACTTAGGATCCTGCTGGCTACAACTAACTTTATTTGGCTTCCAGCGTAAGGTGGAAATGGAGGTTTCCTCTGGGCCTCCTTAAAGAGCAGATTAAGCCTTTGGTCTCGCATTTGTAAGTAAGCATCTATGTCACAGCTGTATAAGAATAGATATTCCTTTCTGGTGAACTGTTGATAAATTAAATCATGTATGAATGCATGAATATCACTTTAATAAATTTCCTGAAATTGGCAATTTAGTTTCTGATTTTAAAATATCAAACTGAGTCTCTAATAAACTTTGTTTGCACAAGATTCCATGAACATTTGACAGTGTTTGTGTAAAACCTGGAATGACTGTTTAAGTGTCTTTATGCTTATTTTGAATAAGTAGCACCTTAACCAAGGTTTGAGACACTATTTCCAGTCCTCTTCTGAGGATATTGAAGGTAGTGTGTCCTTCAAGGGATTATATATGAAAGTGTTTGTACTTCTGATGGTGTGAAGTATGTAGCTAAATAGCGTATTTGTTTCCAGACTGTCTCATCCTGTATTGTGCAGGAATGTGTAGAATGAGAACATGCCTGAGGAAGTCAGTCATCCTTTACCAGCAACGCAAAAACAGGCACTTTTTTTCAGTTATTTTTCATTCGCCTTCCAATGTGTATTTTATGTACTGCCTTTGTTTGCATGACGAGTGTGTTGGACTGTGCCATGCCTCTGCCTCTGCAGTCTGACTGTGTTCTTGGATTGCTGTCTGGATCTTAGAAAGAACACAGCCCAACGTTTTCTGCAAAAATTCACTTTGTCTTTTTTTCTTGAACAACATTTATACCATCCTTCGCTGTCACCATTGTGACTGTTGGTTCATTCAGCCTTCCTACAGCTGTGAAAAAGTTTTTGTCGAGGCTTTGTTCATGGACAACAACTTATTTCTCATATGATGGTGTGATTGCAGAAGATAATGTCTGCTTTTACTGGTTTACCAGGATACTGTTGTTCACAGTTTGTGTCTTGCTAAATTACCAGAGGTCTTGGCTAAGATCATACAGACCCTGTAAATTAACTTGACGTGTATGTTTAGGTTAAAACTTATTTGTAGGGTCAATACTGATCTCACTTGAGTGTTTTAGTAAATGAGACGATTAAAACACTGGTGTATCGGAGTTGATAATTGTGAAGGAAATCTGCTGAGTTTCCTTTCCCATCACGTGGGTAGGTGATGACTGACTGCTGCACAATGATTGATAACATGGTGTTATAATATTCAGTCTCCCACTAAGGAGCATTTGAAGTACCAGTTCCAAAGACAAAACATTAGATTCACTTCTTAAAATATCATCAGGAATGCTGGACATGCTGGCAGGTAATATCAGCTCTTTCAGATCCTCTGGCTTTGACTGCAAAAACTGGCTTTCACTCCCTTTGGCTCTCGAGTACCTCATGGTCCTCACACTGAAAGCTTCATTAAAGGGTTTCAGGTTTTCTTTTGGACATCAGTAACCCAGACACTGCTAGATATTCTGGATTAGGACATAGCCTGCTTGCTTCTTTCTCTATTACTCTACATGTCAGAGTTTTTTTGGCAGATAAAACAGGAGTGTGCTCTAGTCTCTCTTCTAGCCCATCTGTTTGAGAGCATCTTAATCCTTAAGATCAGTGAAATTCCCATTTCCTTTTTTTATATAGAGCAGAGCATACCTGTTCTTCTCTACACCTTGTGCTCTGACTACTAGACTGAGTTTACACAGAAGTGACTTAATGCTATTTGCATTGTCATTTTACATGGAACCGTTGTATTCTTTTCTCATAGGTAGTGGATCATCCCACCTGTCACAGGTTCTGGGACAGAGCATGGGGTATGCAGAAGTTACAGAATACCTGAAAGCTGGCCTGAAATGGGGAAAGAGGGTTTGGTCAGCAAGTGGCATCTGCTGGGACAAGACAGCCTTGCATGTTTGCAGTGAGCAACCTCACAAAGACCTTGTCCTCTGGCCATACCAGTAGGCAGTCTTCTCCTTTCACGTTTTTATACACTGTACTATGCACCCTCTGCCCACAAAGGGTGCTGCAGCTTTTTATAGGTGTATTCCTTGCATCTTAAATGGAATGGCTCTTTGCTAATTTTCTAAAGGCTTGAAGAAGGGTCTTATATGAATAGTAGAGAATTTTTTTCTATTTATAGTATTAGGTCTTCAGATTTTTTTTCCTTATGTCGTCATCTCAGTATCCCTGTAGTGATTTCAAAAGGCTTTGAAGATAGATTAGTAACAATCCTAATGAAGAGTGTTTAGTATAAAAAGGACAGTACCAACTGAGCAGATTTGTGAGAGTGGTGTTTGGGTCCTTTAAGCAACTTGCATTTCATGAAGCATCTGAGTGGCAGTGAAGACAGCTGGAGATCCCACAAAACAGTTAAAAATGTGTGTGACTTGGGCTTTGCCCACCCAGTCCATTTGAATGTATTAGGTGTGCCTCTGATGTTGCCCTTTATTCTCTGTCTTGTAAAAAACCAAATGTGTGTGCTACACATAATAACAGCTGTGTTCAAAAATAGACCATTTCTACCCCTCACTCCCCCCCCCCAAAATGTTGAACTTGATTTTCTTCTGACGCGATCACAAGACTGCTGCTGCAGTAGGGGCTTAATGCTATTTACGTCGTCATTTGACATAGCAACATCTCTCAGGGGATTTTTAAACAATGCAGCTGTTCAGGAGAGATGAAGAGGTTGAGGATGGGGAGAGGGAAAAGGAGCAGAAATAATTTCATCTGCCATTAGGGATATTGTGGCGGGGAGGGGAGGCAGCCAGCAAACCGGAGAGTTCAGTAGATTCATGATTCTGCATGAATGGACGGCAGGATCATGGGATTTGCAGCTTTCCCTTGAATGGGAAGGAGCATCATGGGAATCAGGCTGCTTCTAACCTTTTTTGTGAATGATTCTTTTCCTTTAACATGGCACTGTTTTTATGAATGGCTCTGGGGGGCAAAGTGCTGTAAAATCCTTCTTGAGCTGTACACAGGTCCCTTAAGGAATGCTAGGATGGGAGTCAGGTGCAGCAAAACAGAGATGCTCCGATGTTAGCCGACCGTTCTGCTCTTTTGAAGTCTGAGAGGACATTGTACTGGTTTTAATTCAATGTAATTTAGCTTGATTGAAGCAGAGTTGCTTTTTATGTGAAGTATTTTTACTACTTGCTTTCTTCTACTTCAAAATGTAGTTGGCTACACGCATTTCTTCTGTTCTATTAAGGCTGGAGATGACAGCATATCAGAAGCATTTTGGAATGATCAAATTTGAAGGTCTGCTCTTGTTCGCCCACGTGTTCCCTTTTTGATATATTTTCAAAAAGCTAAAAGATTGAAAAAATTTTATGGGAACAGAAGTGAGAATGGAAATGGAGGGCAATAAAGAATTGGGTTTTCTTGGTCTCAAGCAACTCATTTGCCATTCAGCTTAAGTTAAAAAAAAGTGGTTTTGTCAAGCTTTACTTAAACACTGTTGTGTACATATGTTTTCAGATTTCTCCATTTTTGTTATTCTGTGCAAAGCTATATAATTTGCTTTCTTACCATCTTTACTGTTCCTTACAAACAAAATGTGCTGAATCATTTGAGAATTTATATTCTCACCAAAAGTAGCTAATGTCACAAACTTCTTGCACAGATTATGTTACAAGTCAAGGAATTCTGTTGCAGAGGTAAAAATGATCGTGTGTAATATTAGCTACTTAAAATAATATTTTGTAAAACCTAATAACTGATACAGTCTTAATATCTGAATGATAATTCAACTATTTCAAACTTAAGCTTTTATAAACTGTTTTTTTTTCTAGAGGAGAAGTACAAAGTGGAAACAAAAGTCATTGTGGCAGACTTTGGAGAGAGAGAAGATATTTACAGTAGAATCAAAGCAGGATTGGAAGGCCTGGAGATTGGTGTTTTAGGTTTGTATGTGATCTTTCTAAATCTCTCATACTGGTGTTTCGTCTTGGCCTGCGCAGTACATTTTTCCCATATTGAAGTTTATTGAAACTAGTTCACAAAAGCTGTTGTTTGTGTGACTAAAGCTATGTTGCTGTATGCTTGATATGTTTTCTAGCTTGCTGTTGACACAATACATGATATGGTGCTTGCATGAGTGCCTGCTTTCTAGGAATTGTGACACTTATTGAATATTTTCAATGTGTTACTCTGTGATTGTTAAAGGTCCTTTAGCTTACAACTGCATGCACCATGACTTGAACACTTGAGGTTGTTGAGCCTGGAGTAGAGGAGGCTCCAAGAACACCTTATTGTGGCTGTTCAGTACTTAAAGGGGGCTTATAAGAAAGATGGGGACGCTTTTAACAGAACCTGTTGCAATAAGACAAGGAGTAATGGCTTTAAACTAAGAGAGGGTAGGTTTAGGTTAGTTATAAGGAAGAAAAGGTGGTGAAACATTGGAACAGGTTGCCCAAATAGGTGGTGGGTGCCCCATCCCTGGAACACTCAAGGCCAGGTTGCAGGGGGCTCTGAGCAACCTGATCTGGTTGAAGATGTCAGAGGGATTGAACTAGATGACCAACTGGGTTGACTGAATGGACCAACTTGGATTGGTCCCTTCCAACCCAAACTATTCTATGATTCTATGACCTAATGCCATGGTAGAACCTAAGCGAGCTTCAGATACTTAGCTTAGGAGATATTCAACTTCAGAGTAGAGCCCTGTGGGAGAACTGTTAATTTTTAATTATAGAGCTGTTGAAATTTAATCATTACAGTATAACATCAAGTAACTGTCTCCCGCTTCAAAAGTTTTAAGTGTATTCTGATCATGTTGATAAATTGCGGTTCTTTCGCAATTTAGTGTGCCTCAGTGTGGTTTGTTATATTGTAGGAATGTAGGTGGTGTGGGAGTCCTTGAAAAGGCAAGATGATCCCTCCAGTTACTCTGTCAAACGTAAAACTATGATGTCAAAAAGGTGTTTTATCACAAGCTAAGAAGAGTTTAAACATAACAGCAGTTTACCTGAATCTTTTTTTGAACAGTGGGGTAAAGGCAGTTGCTTATCAGGTTGCTGATTTTTTTCCCTTGGAAGCACATGTATCTGTGCATATCCTGTATTTCTGTGGTTACTCAATATAGATGAGAACCTGTGATGGTTAAACATGTGAAAAGTCACATGGCTCAGACATCTACTAGTGTATGTCATCTGATAAAATACTCCTCACTTCAAAACTCGTTTTACTAACCCGAAGTGCAGTAGTTGGAACTAGAACCGTGGAGTATTTTAAGCATATTTCAAAACAATACTATATGAACTTTGTTGCTGATAGGTGAATTTTGTTGTACAATGTTTGAACATAATGTTCAAGAAAATAGTGTATATAAAACTGCAATTAAAAAATCACGTTAAAGGATAAAGCCCAGAATGTTCTCTACTTCTGACGGATTTGAGTACATACAACTTAGGACATCCAGTATTTAATTGCTGTAAAAATTCAAAACCATTGGAGTAACTTCAACTGTTAAGGATATGTTCTGTGTAAAGAGTAGTTGTGAGAAAGCTATGAATGCCTTGTTTCTTGTTTCTGAAGGAAATAAGTTCCAAAAAAACTTTGAAGAGTGAAATTAACGTATGTTTTAATCTGTTCTGTCAAAATCCACTCAGGGAATGTAAGGCTTGCAAGCTGCCTGTCATGAAGCAATTGCTGCGAATAGTAGATCATTTAAATGTCTCAAAACACCAGCAAACCTTTTACTGTGCGAGGTACATATCCACACTGGAAGGGTTTTTATTATTTCTTAGGCTGTGATAAGGTTATGGTGATGTACAAAATCTGACTTTGTATGGTCTTGCATAAAGTGGGCACTAAAGCAGTATGTGTCTCAAATTCTGTGTAAGCTTATTACAGGAAAACAAGCATGTTCCTAAAGCAGAGCCTGGTTCTTGCTGTTATTTGTGTGAGCACCTTGACTAAAACCGTGGTAAAAATAGCAACTAAATGCTTTAGAGTTGCATATTCTCTAGTTGAGTTCCTCCACTTTTTTTCTTGCAGCCACTGTCAGTGCAGGTTTACGAAAACCTGTCTTCTAACTAGTCACTAGCAGTTTCAGTAGATCTTGTGCTCAGGATGACCAAATTACATGATACTTAGGTCTTTTCTATTCCCTAGATATAGCTCTATTAATAGAAACCACTGGCCAATGTAACATATAAACACAGGTGATGGCTACTCCAGAAAGACAGTGTCTTAATTTTCTTATGACAATTAATTTCATGCTTTAGTGCCTTGTATTTTAAATTCTGTAGTATATGTTGCAACCCAGAATATAGCTTTGGTTGAGCTGCATTTTTCATGGGTGTCTGAGGGAAAACATGGGTTTAAGTGAGAACAACCATAAGGGATGAGTTCTCAGATTCCAGCATATTTTCTTCTCTCAGGTCTCATCTGGAACTGTAGGTATGGGAAGCGTTGGTAGCACAGTTGTGAGTGATTGATGCTGATTATTTTTTAACCTTGTACTTGGAGACAAAGGAGTCTCCACACATACTGCTCAAGAACAAGCTTCTAATTATGTAGTTGCACAGAGTCCAACTAAAGTACTTACAGATTGAAATCCTTGTAAACTTCTTATTTGGAAGCTTCTTCTCACCCACGTATGAAGGCTAAAAGAGTTTGCATAATGTTTTGCTGTGTGTTCAAAACAGCGTCTGTCAGTGACTTTGAACATGTGCTAGCTACAGCAATATGCTAAACAAGCAGAGGTGGGAAATCTTCCTTTTGCCATTCTTAAATAACTGTGATTCTTGAAAGGAGTTTGAGCTGGACAGTATCTTGCGCTATGGTTTTCCATTTTTTCCTACTTACAATATGGTGGTACAAACCCCAAATGGATTTCTCAATGATCTGTTACAAACTTGTAGCAGAGATGATTGGTGAAAATGGAAGGGCGTATATCTGGGACATAGTCTGCAGTAAAGGGTGTGAATTTTGTGTGACTCTCTGGAGCATGAATCATGTAAATATTATATATTTGGAGAGAATTACCAAGGTTAGTCCCATAACCCTGCCATAATTCATAGCCAAAATCCCTTCCAGAGAAATGGACTGAAAAATAGTTTGGTTTAGGATGAAAAGAAGTAAAAAAATTTGGTTCACTCTGGCAATAACAAGACTGGATCTTCTTCCTTTTCAGAACTTCTCACTCCTTCTAAATATGGGAAATGTCTGCTGGGAATTTGCCAACTCTCTGTTCCCCTCAATTCCTCATCTCAATTTTAAAGGTTATCTAAAAGTTAAAAATTCGAAGCACACAACATGACTAAAGAATTTCCATAAATATACTAAGATCTGGACTGAAATAGCTCTCACTTGAGGGAATCTCCGAATGAAGTTGGTGCACTTGGCCAGAGTCTCTCCTGCTTGTTTCTTGAACATCCTTCGTCCCTATTGATACTTAAATTTCTTTTAGGCTGGGTGTTAAAACGACAGCTTTGGGCACGGGTGTAGGGGCTCTTTTATCTTTTTTAAAAAGACATCAGTGCCTTTTGAGGACGTTTTTTGTCCCAGTGCAGGCTCCTGCCTGGAGGTGCACAGTGCTGTTGAACATACATAGGCTTTGGGATTCTCTGGGTTGTAAGACACTATATAAATGTAAAATGTTGCCACAGCAACCACATGTCACGGGATTCACTTGCGTAAGATAAACAACAGATACTTAGGAAGCGGAGATCCCATTTGGTTGCTGCTTTTTGTCTCCATATCAATGTGCTTTATGGAGTTAGAGGCTGCAGAGCAGTACTGTTTTCGAACAAAGTAGAATTTTCCCACTGTTTGGGTTGGGATTTAAGAGCGGGTTTTGGTTTCATGCCCAAGAATAAAACCGTGCCAGTCTGAAGTACTGAAAAAAACCTCCGAGGTTTAAGTAATTCGTACCTTCTCGGTGAATTCTAAACGCTGCCGGCGGGGAAAGATTTCGCAGGTGTTGGGGGAGACGGGGAGCACGGTTTCCTGCTGTGAATCTCCGTGTTACGAGGCAGCGAGAGCGGAGCGTGTCCCCCACCTAAGGCGGCGGATCCCCCCGATCCCGCCGCGGGGAGCGGGCGGTGCGGGCAGCGCCCGTCCCGCTCCCGGGCTCCTGCTGCCACCTCCCGCCCGGACCGCGCACTGCGCCGGCCGCTCCCCTCCGCACCCTCCCCTCGGCGGGAGGGAGGGAGAGGTTCATTTCATATGTGTATTTATAGAAAAAGATGTGAAACAGTTTCACCTACTGTCCTGCCTGGCGGTGGGAGCTGCTCTCTGGCTCGACACCCCGCAGAGTCCCCCGTGCCCCCGCACATGTGCTCCGGCATTTCTAGCAGGGAAGCAGCCTATGGGAAGCACCGGAGTGCGAGGTGCTGAACATGCCATCTTTTAAACAACTGGAGAATTAACATTTAAAATGACCTGCCAATGTGCTCCCGAATTCCACTGGTGTGTGTACAAGTATGTTTACAGTTAAGGAAACTTAGGAATAGAATGTCTTAAATGCAACATTTTCAGAGTATTGTTTAAAAATTGTCATTAATTGGTGGCATCCAAGTGATCTAATTCATGCTTTTGTTTCAGTTAACAATGTGGGAATGTCGTATTCTTATCCTGAATATTTTATTGATGTTCCAGAGCTGGATAAGGTAAGTGCTTTTGTGGTACCTTCTACTGTGGTACCTTCTACTGTTCTATTATGATAAGCAGATATGGCAAAAGTATTTAGGTTTGGTAAAGGAACCCACATAACAAGGTTTTTTGATTAGAATTAAGTGTTCAAAGAGCTTTGAGATTTACATAAGCAGCATAACACAACTCAGATGATGGCAGTCTTATTTTTTGGTGGTGTTCTTTACATATTATTCCCCGCTGCTTCATTTCTATTTCAGACAGATGCTCTGGGGTCACTATCTGAATTCTGCTCCTGTGTGTGGTCTCATCTGACTGTTGCTCATGAGCTCCTTTTAACCTGTGGTGGGGGGTTCTTAGGTGATTGAAGAGAGGAAAGCAACTTCATGGATGGAAGCTGCATATTCCATATTGGTTAGGAAACTTAAATATGACCGTTTTAGGCAGTTCATAATGTAGGGACAATCTTGGTTGTATTGGACACACTGAAAACTGTGTTTGTGAACAATTTCACTGGTGCATGATTTTGTTTCCAAAACACCCATAGATCACTGTGTCCACTGTGGTTTTGTGTCTTCTGCTTAATCACCTTCAAATAAGCTTCATAATGTTTAGCAAAAAAAAAAAAAAGAAATCCCTGTTTTCAACTTGATGAATCAACTTTAAGCCACTAAAACACGGCTATGAAATGGTGAACAGCAAAATACAGTAGTACATTTCTGAACATATCTAAATATAAGAATTTATTGAAGTTTATAAGTGTTGCAAATAGGGTTAGGAAATACAATGTCAATGTGATACGTGTTCTTTATTAGTTTGAATCCCTAATCAGAGATGAAACTTGACCAAGAGCAATTCACAGACTTTGTTTGAAAGCCTATCACCCTTCCTGATACTTAAGCAGGAAGGCAAGGGATAAGGGTGAATAATCTATCCCAGCACTTAAACCGAGAGGGTGTATAAATACTGATCAAATAACTTAAAATGAGCAAACCCTAAAACTTTGCTTTCTTGCAGACAATCGACAAAATGGTCAACATTAACATCATGTCTGTTTGTAAGGTAAGTGCCCTGTTACCTACACTTGTTCTGATATCCTAATTCAAAACCAGAAAACAGATTCAGTTGTTTGAGGGAATTACTCTCACCCGTTAGACCACAGGTTTACTTTTCATCTTGGAGAAACCCAGAGGTTGTTAGTGTCGTATTGGACTGTCTGGAATATAATTTGTGGCAAAGATGCCTATTAGCTATTTGGAAGAGCAAGGTATGTACACAAAATAGCACTTAATGCTTCTTCACGATTGTTCTTCTAGCCCTTCTTGTAAATCTTTCATTTTTCTCCCCTTCCATCTTCTTCTTGGGGTGGACAACCCTAATCTCTGCACGCATAAGGGTTTTGTGCACTGTAGTGAGAAAGCACTTAAATATTTTCTACGGAATATGTGAGCAAGAAGGAAAACCAAACTCAAACTTTAGAAGTTACCTTCCTTTTTGATATTTAAACTGAAAGTTTTATTGAGAAGAAATCAACTTGACTTCAAGCTAAAACATATGGCTGTTTTCCTGTTTTTGATATGAGGCCCATTCAAAAATGAGATTTTCAAGTCAAAGCTTAAAAGGGATGGAGGGAATAGCAGCTGCTTACATGACACAGGGAATTGCTTAGTGTATTACCAGTGAGTGCTGATGAAACTCCTTGTGACTGTTTCACTGCTAAACCTTCTTATGCATAACAAAACTTGTATCTCCATTAGCTGAGGGTTAGCCTTTTGCCTCCAGGCTAAAATATTTGATGTTTCAAAGCTGGCTTGAAAGATTTTACTTTCTTGCAGCTCTTCTGATTAGGTCAAGTACTGAATTCATCTAGTACTGTGCTTCTGGGGAGTCTAAACCCCGAGTGTTTTGTTTCTCTGTAAGGGGACACAGCACCTCTTAAAACAAGGTTTTAATAAGATGCTCACACTTTATTAAAACATAGACAAACAGTGAAAATGCTGCTCTTGCATGATTGAATTTGTAATGTCAGCTTACTGCTGTGAACTACTTTTCTGTGTGTTTTAACATCTTAAAACTACTTGTAA
Source organism: Corapipo altera (assembly GCF_003945725.1). Taxonomy (NCBI): domain Eukaryota; kingdom Metazoa; phylum Chordata; class Aves; order Passeriformes; family Pipridae; genus Corapipo; species Corapipo altera. The sequence goes on along the minus strand of NW_020884885.1, from coordinate 11,542,936 downwards.
AATGAGTCTTCAGAAACCTTTCACTTTGAAAATGACTGTGAGCCTGACAAGTACAGATTTTTTAGATGATTGAGAAGAATTGTGGCCCATGGTGTCTTGTTGCACCCTGCGAGATTTCATTAGAGAAGTCAGTTATTAATGGGCACCTTTGAAAGTTTTTTCTTACGGAAGTAATTTAGTGGACTTTTTTTTAGGTTAACAGAGCTGCATCAGGTGTACACCTGAAGAAGTTTTGTCATTCATAGACCTCTTGGAGATTAGTGTAATCAGAAGAATGCCTCTGCTAAGGTGTGAGATCTGTGCTGTGCCAGCAGAGGGAGTGCACTATTCAGTGATAAAAGAATTTAGGGTGTCAGTCTTCATGGGAACATTTTATTAGAGTAGAGAAGTTACAGATGAACTAATTTAATATGTGTTTCTGAAGATGGTGGAGTAGAGTAATTTAACTCAATATACACCTAAAGTTCCAGAGGTGCAGCCAGACTATATTGTTTTCCACAGTAAACTAATGCTGGTTTATGGTTTCAGTTATCATGTTTATGATCAGTGTTGGTCAACAATTTAACAGAATTATCATACAGTTTCTTGTAAAATTTGCATCCTCTCAGCCTCTTAAAATTCTAATGTGGCTGTCTTTGCACATATAAAAACTTACTGAAGATCTGCTTGCTGTGTGTTTTTCCTTCTGTTTGAAAACTTTTTTCTTGACTCTGAACAACTCCTGCTACTGGATATATACAGAGTTTGAGCATAGGATTCCATGCTTGAAAATGTTTCCTCCTGCATGAGCCTGCTGTGTAATTAAACAGTAGGCATGCCAGATGCTTACTGTTTTGGGAAGAAGAGCACATTAGAGCTATGTACCATCTGTAAGACAATTTTTCAGGAGAACCCATAGAACTAGAGAATTTTTCTTCCTTGCATTCCTAGGGGATATGCAGTGTGTAAGAAGGGGTGTGCTGAGAGACTGCACATCACAGGAAAAATTATCAGCCTAGTTGGTCTTGCTTTTTAATGCTTTCCCCAGCTGTAAAATATATACTATGGAATTTTGCCAGGTGTTTGAGAACTTATTTCCTGTCAGAGCTTTTAAATGCATGTCTTTCCCAAATCATATTCCATGCTGCCTTCTCCCATCATGTCCTTAGAGCACTATTGGGTTAGGTCACCCATGAACCCAGTCATGCAATTCTGGGGCTCACTCAGTCTGACATAAAGTATTGATTACTGTGATCTGCTTTCAAAGCACCTGTACGTCACTGAAGATAAGTGGTAGCTTATGTAAAACTGCTTGAAACAGTAAAATGTAAAACTGCTTGAAACGTGTTCACATCTTTTAAAATACTGGTTAAAAAAACCTGACCAAACACCACCCTGTCCCCCACAGTAGATTCTTTTAAAGCAATCTGGGTAATATCACATTTTTATGGTGATGTGCAGTGCAGGAGCTATTTTGGTCTTCATAGAGTATACAAAACAAGACGTGTTAAGGCTCTTCATGATGCTATAAATAGAATGAAGAATTTATTTGTTGTATTTTCTCAGGAGAGCATGAGACTTAATACAGCCGTATACAAGGATTGATTTGGCAGATAAATGGCGAAGAAGACAATATAGTATGTGTAGTTTCATGATTCCTGTCATAATCTCATGTCAAGCTTCTGGAGGGATAAATAGCAGAACTTTTCTTTAATGATTGTTGTTGGCAGTTCACATAACATGGGTTTGTATTATAACTTTTGGATATCTCGTTGTATTTTGAGAGACAAACTAAACATTCCTGGCATTGAGTAAAATATCAGGTCAAAGTCCTTGGGTTTTTTCACTAACCAACAAGTGTTGAAAAACCAAAATTAGAGTAGTTTCTAGTCATAGTTCCTTTGTATCAACTGCATCTTCTTGTGTCAATTCATCTTTGTGTGCTACAGCCTTCAGTTTCACTTGGGAAAACAGTTAAACTTGTTTTGGCTATTGGATTCATGTCCTGAAAGCCAAGGGTGCTAGACTTGCTGTCCAGGGGAAAAAAAGGGGTAGGTCATGAACCCAGAGAATAGTTTCACATACTTCAAGGAGTCCTTGTTTGTCCTTTGGAAGCTCCAAGAGATACTTGGTATAGTAAGGAACTGCAAGTTTGTTATTTCTGTTTGCAGAATTGCAATGTGCTAATTGCATGGGGAGTGAGGCATAAACTTGTGTTCTCATGAAAAATGAGCAGGACTAAATAGTTGAGGGAGTACTGGCTTAGCGGTTGATTAAGCAGGGAGCTGAATTGGTTTGTGAGCTATTATATTGTGGGGGAATGTAAATTTTAGGCTTGCAGGCCAGGCTTTGGTTGGAAATTGACCTTAACAGGGGAAGGGGGAGAGTAAATTATATATATGTACATCCCTTGGTGTCTGTGGTAATCTTCATGTTGATTACCTTACTCATTTTTTATACTGAGTGTCAATACAGAAGGCTAATAGGCCTAACAACATCAAGGATTTTTGTCGTCATAGTTGAGGTGCTTGTAATTTTCTTTAGAATTCAAAATACATAAATACTTCATGTTGAACTGAGGTATCTGGTGTCAGCTGCCCTCCTAATGGAGGAGGAGTGAGAGGTGAATTATATCAGGTTGTGAATCCCAGGCAGGACATGGATATAAACTCTACTACAAAGTCTGAAACTGTGAATTTAGGAAAGAAAGCAACAACAAAACGCACAGCCAATACAAAATTGAAAGGAGGAGAAGAAACTAGTGTATTTGAGAAAGAAGACACATGCTCTTTTGCAGACCTGGATGCAGAAAGAGGAAAAGCCTGAGGAGTGATAAGCCTGAAAGGCAGTAGGAAATGACTCTCTCTTTCTCTCTCTCTCTCTCTTTTTCTCTCTCTCTCTTTTTCTCTCTCTCTCTTT